>NC_137869.1:45165388-45575388 GCF_963924005.1 Protomyctophum bolini | reverse complement strand
TGGGGCCTAACAGACAGCGCAGCGTGCGAGTGCGGGGAGCCTGAGCAGACTTTCAACCACATCATCAGCGCCTGTCCCCTGCATAGACCACCTTCAGAGGAGGGCCTCTTCCGAGTGGGACCTGAGACGAGGGCATGGCTACACGACACAACGCTGGACATATGACGATACACGAAAGATAATTAATTAATTAATTAATTCACCATTCATTGGGACATTTCAAACCCTAATCGAAAAACAGGACACGTTTGTCGATCTGTAACCTCGGTACCCACCCATGCTTTTATTTTCCTTTGCATCGATTCAAAAAATGAAAGCCTGAAGGAATGAGACACATTTCCTGGTCTAGGAGTGACCTATTGTTCCCAAACCTTTTCATATTCCAGGGTCCCCCTCTCGGATGCCCAATTTATATTGTAAAAACAATGTTAATTTAACTCTGACAGTGTACACATGCACCAAATGTACCCTAACGAGTCCATTTGGTTCCATTTGTACACTCTTGAGTTACAGACCCATAAGGGTCCATAACTATCATTTAGCTGGGGTCCCCCTGGAACTCCCTCAAGGACCCCTGGGGGTCCCCGGACCCCACTTTGGGAACCACTGGCCTAAACCAGACAGAACTACAACACTAGCCCCGGCCTAAACTATATGCCTATACGGCAACTTCTAAATGTCGAATCCTAAACATATTATCCCATGATTCTGTAACCCATCTTTTCACCCAATGCCATTTGCCTAAATTGTAATCCTGGGCGCTACTCTCCCTCTGCCAACCTGGGGAGAACTGAGCTCAATCATGCTTCCTTCAATGCAGGGGGGGGGGGGGTTTCCCTGGTTGGACGTAGCACGTGAATGGAACACGTTATTCCAACCAGTTCCTTTCCCCTCCGTCAGGCACCCCAGTTGACCAGGGGGAGGCAGTGCAGAGACCAGGATTACTGCATGATTTTCTTTTGTGAAGGCACCCTGTACCTACCTACCTATACACGGGGAGGCACCATTCAAACTCCACACAGAAAGGCCCTTTCGCCTCGGGTTTGGGCACCGATATGGCGCGGAGGAGAGAACACGCCCCCAGCGCCCACAGCGTCCCCGGCGGGAATTGAACCCGGGACCTTCTGGCTGTGAGGCGACGGCACCACCGACTGGGAATCCTAATCCTGAACCACAACTTCCCCTAAATTGTATGTAAACCATTCATTATTGTAAGTTGGACGATAGGAAAGTAGCCATCACACGCCAATACTTGAGTGGCAATTTGGCCCTCACGAGTATAGCAATGCAAGTAGGCTACACACATGTGCACACACATGCATGCACGCACGCACGCACGCACACACACACACACACACACACACACACACACACACACACACACACACTATGGAAAACACGTTAAATATTTAATTGCAGGACCTTTCTGTTGGCCTGGAGCATTAATAATGCATGCCCGAAATCTACCTGCGTCTCGCTACGTCGATAGATAGCCACAGACCTTTAAACCTCTCTCTCTCTCTCTCTCTCTCTCTCTCTCTCCTGTGCATTTTTTTATCATTGAGATATATGGCTTCAATAAAAGCCCCGGTGCTCTCCGAGCGACCTGGGTGCAATCTGGCCTGTGAGCCAGATTGCAAAAAAACATACAAAAAACATGTATGTCCAAAAACCATGTCCCAAATGTTTTTAGCTCGTGAACCAAGAGAGAAATAATGTGATGTCTTCTTCAATAGCCAATCTACAAGCTCACCCCAAACAATAGCCAATCTACAAGCTCACAATGTGACGCGTCATGAGCTTGTAGATCGGCTATTTTCACTATTTCTTAACACAATCAGCACCGGGATTTCTTTCAAAATAGAAGCTCGGGGTGCCGCGAAGATATGTCCGCTTTTACTCTGTAAGCTCCCACCCCCCCCCCCCCCCCCCCCCTTCCTGTAACATGTAATTAAAATGTTCATCATGATTTACTACTTTTCGGGCAAGTAGACATGACCCTTGCGCAAGTAGAACATGACCTGTATTTGCCCAATGGGCAAGTGCCTCTGATAACTTAGTGTCAATGCCTGCAAATGTTCATGTAAATAGCACAGTCATTTCACTGCTACTCGGTTTTTTCCCTTTTTTTTCCTATTTTGCAAAACATTTTTGAGTAGTTAAAATGACCAGTGTACAAGCTCATAACGAGTCAATGTAGATTGGCTAGTTGAACTATTAAAAAAATGTTTTGCAAAATAGTAAAAGAAAAGGAAAAGAAGTTTAGGGTTTAGCGGTGACGAAAATGGAGCCCATAATGTGCTGTTTTCACCCCATGAAGGAATGGCGGATTCGGACGCGCCCCAATTAATGCCCGTGTGTGTGTGTCGCAAAAATGAATTACTTAAATTATAAAAAATAAAAAAAAGTTTCAACCTGGAGATCCGAGGTTTCTACATAGTGGTATTGCTGAGCATTCTGGTCTGTGAGTACTGTCTGTCTACTGAATCAATTATTGACCATGCTAGATAGAGTGTGCGTGCTGGAGCTGCCTGCTATTGACCCTCTGTTTGCCCGTGAAACTAACTTCATGATGCCACTGCGCTGATACTGTACTGAGTACATTTACTCTGGTTTATACTCAGCAGCAAGCCTGTCACAATTATCTCATAATCGTCTCATCTTCATGTTGATGAATAAAATATAAAATAGCAGGTCTGCTATTTTCACTACATCTTTTGTTTATTTACTTTTTACATACTTACATAGATACATACATACTATATTGTACATACGAGAGAGAGAGAGAGAGAGAGAGAGAGAGAGAGAGAGAGAGAGAGAGAGAGAGAGAGAGAGAGAGAGAGAGCAGCAGCAGCAGCAGCAGCTCAAAAGTCTAATATCTCCCCCGGTCCATAGGGATATCGCTTTGGTCTAGTGGTTAAGATATTGGCGGGGATACCTGAGTTTGAATCCCGGACAAACGCACGCGCACGCACGCACGCACGCACGCACGCACGCACGCACGCACACACACACACACACACACACACACACACACACACACACACACACAAGTTAGAACAAAGGGTAATAATCAATTTAATCTAAAAAGATTATGGCGCAGGCCCGACGGCAGGGGGAGTAGCAGCAGTGTTAAGGCAGCATTTATGGTTTCTGGGCAGGATAAAAATGTCTTTAGGTTGTTCAGAGGGAACGAACGCTCACCTTCACTTTTACTCCCACACTTTGAGGAGCTGCCTGCAGGTCTCACATTAATTTAAAAAGCCCAGCCAAGCAACTACATAGAGCGCTGGGGCAGAGCGCTCCGGCCCCGGAAACCCAAGATTGATGTCATTTCATCTGTAACCGTTTTAAATGAGCTACCTGCAGTGTTCCACACACAAGATGCTGATGTCTAGCCTGATTCATATAGGTCGTTGCGCAATGGCGGAAGGTTACATTTATTAAGTATTTCATTGAGCGGCGTGTCCCTATAATGTCCCTGTTTGGGGTATATGAACAGCTGCCTGCAATACCGTTTGGGGTGACCTATAATGTGGCACTGTTGAGAAGCCTGCAGGCCCATTCACACTGAGCACTATAACTATAGCAATATACAACTAGGGCTGACCCCAAAAAATGGATTAATCGACGTGCAATCGATATGCACGGGAATCGATCTTGAAATAAAATTTAAAAAAATAAAAGCGGACGCTTTTGGTCCGCGAGACGGCCCATTTGGTCCGCGAGCCATGCTCGCGCCTCGCAGAGCCTCCTCCGTCCTCACGTGTTAACAAGGAAGTCAAGCAGCTAAACTCATGCCGTCCACGCAGGAAAAATAAGTCAAAAGTAGACATGGTTGCATTTTAAAATATGCAAAGAAGTCCACGACCGCTGTGATGGAAAAATAACGTGCCACATTATGCAAAGTTTAGCACCTACTGTATATAGCGAAGAGGATTCTATCCATCCCTGATTCCCTGCCACTACAACCCCTTCGGAGCGCATCTTCTCCAAAGCGGGATTTATTGTCTCTTTTCTGCACTAATACAAGTACGGTAAACTAACTATAATATTGCACTCTCAGAGACAGAGACGGCTTTTTCTGGTTGTGCGAACGGTGCTGCTGCACATCGGCCTCGCGGAGTCGCGCCTGCGAGACGGCATTTTTGTATTCTTTGAAATGGAACGGCTTTACGTGTCTCTCTCTCTCTCTAAGCAATAGCAATTGTCTCCCTCTCTCTCAAAGCATTTCTCTCTCTCTCTCTCTCTCTCTCTCTCTCTCTCTCTCTCTCTCTCTCTCTCTCTCTCTCAAAGCAACTCTCTCTCTCTCTCTCTCTCTCTCTCTCTCTCAACTAATTACATATTTCCATTTTACACCAATATTATACTGCCATGTCTTAATAGTGTTGCTTTTTACGGTGGCACAGTTGGTAGTGCTGTCGCCTCACAGCTAGAAGGTCCTGGGTTCGATTCCCGCTAGGGATGCTGTGGGCACTGGCGGCGTGTTCCCTCCTCCGCGTCATCAGTGCCCATACCCGAGGCGGGGGTTGGCGAAAGGGCCTTTCTGTGTGGAGTTTGCATGTTCTCCCCGTGTCCCCTAGGGTAGGTACCCTCACAAAAACATGCAGTAATCCTGGTCTCTAAAACTACCTCCCCCTGGCCAGCCAGGGCGCCTGATGGAGGGGAAAGGAACTGGTCGGAATAACGTGTCCCTTCCACGCACTACGTCCGGCTGGGGAAATTCCCCTCTGTCAGGTGAAAAGAAGCAGCTTGGACTCCTCATGCATAGAAGGAGGCATGAGGTCAGTCCGCTGCCCCCCAGGTTGGCAGAGGAAGTGTAGTGCCCAGGATTACATTAGATAATTGGCACTGGGTGAAAAGAAAAACTGGGTTACAAAATTGTGGGATAAAAATTTAAGGGAAAAAAAAGAGGGTTGATCACAAAGTTAGTGAATGCGAAGCGATTAAGAACACCTGCCTGGGTGCTGTGCAAACAGTGAATAATTATATAGTTTCTTACCTCGTGGCTCGTGCTGGTTTGAAGAAAGACGCATTATAGGCATAATAATCCAATAATTATAATCCAAGGTTTGTTTGTCTGGAGAATGGAGATCCAACACTATGTCATATTATTAAAGTGAGTAAAGAGCTGGTCATTGTGCTGCAGAGTGAGAAGCTGCTCTGCTCTGCTAATTGATCTGACCTATATTTGCACAACTGACTGGAATGAGGTAGCCTAGTAATTGTACTTATTTGGCAGGAGAGGTAATGCCTGTGTCAGCCAGGCGCTGTTGAATTGCTGAGCCTGATTCGTTACTGTCGAATGTTTCACTTTTGTTTTAAAGCCGGCTGCTACTCGCCGACACACTTCCAGTGAGGAGCCCCCACCGGGAGGACATACTGTTGTATCTTATGCCGACTCGCCTTCCAGTGAGGAGCCCCCACCGGGAGGACATACTGTTGTATCTTATGCCGACTCGCCTTCCGGTGAGGAGCCCCCACCGGGAGGACATACTTATGCCGACTCGCCTTCCAGGGAGGAGCCCCCACCGGGAGGACATACTGTTGTATATTATGCTGACTCGCCTTCCAGTGAGGAGCCCCCACCGGGAGGACATACTTATGCCGACTCGCCTTCCAGTGAGGAGCCCCCACCGGGAGGACATACTGTTGTATCTTATGCCGACTCGCCTTCCAGTGAGGAGCCCCCACCGGGAGGACATACTTATGCCGACTCGCCTTCCAGTGAGGAGCCCCCACCGGGAGGACATACTGTTGTATATTATGCTGACTCGCCTTCCAGTGAGGAGCCCCCACCGGGAGGACATACTTATGCCGACTCGCCTTCCAGTGAGGAGCCCCCACCGGGAGGACATACTTATGCCGACTCGCCTTCCAGTGAGGAGCCCCCACCGGGAGGACATACTTATGCCGACTCGCCTTCCAGTGAGGAGCCCCCACCGGGAGGAAATACTGTTGTATCTTATGCCGACTCGCCTTCCAGTGAGGAACCCCCACCGGGAGGACATACTTATGCCGACTCGCCTTCCAGTGAGGAGCCCCCACCGGGAGGACATACTGTTGTATCTTATACCGACTCGCCTTCCGGTGAGGAGCCCCCACCGGGAGGACATACTGTTGTATCTTATACCGACTTGCCTTCCGGTGAGGAGCCCCCACCGGGAGGACATTCTGGTGAGGAGCCCCCACCGGGAGGACATACTGCTGTAGCATATACCGACTCGGCTTCCGGTGAGGATCCCCCACCGGGAGGACATACTGTTGTATCTTATACCGACTCGCCTTCCGGTGAGGAGCCCCCACTGGGAGGACATACTGTTGTATCTTATGCTGACTCGCCTTCCGGTGAGGAGCCCCCACCGGGAGGACATACTGTTGTATCTTATGCTGACTCGCCTTCCGGTGAGGAGCCCCCACTGGGAGGACATACTGCTGTATCATATGCCGACTCGCCTTCCGGTGAGGATCCCCCACCGGGAGGACATACTGTTGTATCTTATACCGACTCGCCTTCCGGTGAGGAGCCCCCACCGGGAGGACACATAGCCTTGGCCCTACTCCTCCCGCCCAACACTCCCCGACAGGTGTCACCCTCCCCGCCCGGCTGCCATTGCGTTTGCATAGGCGCATGACAAAGCCGCGGTGGATTCGAACCCAAAACATCCAAGTGGTCTATTGTGTATTTGGACAGAACTATACTTTTGGGTACAAATGAGGGTGGTGGGAGATTAGGTCGTGGACTTAGATTCAATATGATTAATATGAACCCTATAACGTGGCTTCGTGGGCTTGTAAATCGGCTTGAGAGATGCGTTGACCTATACACTTGCAGCCTAAGTCAAACTATAATTGGACTCAGAGCAAGCTGTGTCACTGCACAGTGCACACCTGTTGGGTATTGTGAGAAGCTTGTGGATCTGCTATTGATTTGGAAACCCCCGGTCCGCCCCGGTAACAAGATGTGCACATGCACTCACTACAGTGGCACTGGCACACAATAATAGGCCAACAGCACGCACACCAAAGTCCGCCCCAGCTCGATGAAGGATTGGTCATACCCAGCCAAAAATGAAAACTATAAGGTTTTTTGACCCCCAGGGGTTAACTGGGGACAGGGAGGAACTCATTATATGGTCAGCAGGGAGGATTATCACAACAAAAAAATAATAAGTGATATTTGAATTAAGTGAAATCACTGAATATACCTTTAACTCGTGTAACTTTTAGTTGTAATAACAGAATTGTTCTCTCCCATGTGACATGTTTCTTCAGTGGGTGTGCGGGATAGCAGGTACCACAGCATGCCATGCAGGGTATGTGATTCTGTGTAGCTCTGGGGAAATATAAAGTATTTTGACACAAACCTTTTAGGTGTCGTCTCCTGTACCAAGCCTCTGTTACACACTGTACACCGCTATTTTATTATATTTGGTGTAGAGCAAAATCATAAGGGGGGCCTAAAGTAGAGCCCTGCGGGACTCCGCTCAACATGGTCTTTCCTATGGAAAGGTATTATTACATTCTAATTTCTAAACTATTTAAAAGTTTTCACGAGGTCCTGTGGCTCTTGCTTCTCGTCCGTGCAGTGCTCCTTTGTTTGTTTGTGTGTGTGTGGTTGTGTGGGCGTGCGTGCGAGCGTGTGTGTGGGAATGAACTAAGGTCAGTTTTATTACAATCTGAGAACCAATTTGAAAGAAAGAAAGAAAGAAAGTTCATGGTTTGGCCCCTCCCCTTGCTAAGTCCACTTCCTCGTGGATTTGTGGGTGCGTCTGTATTTATTCCTACTAACAACAACAACATCATGTTTAAGGCGGTGGTGTTATTAGAATCTGTCTTGAGACATTGATTTAACTAAGAATAGAGGCTTTCATTGGTTAAAGCAACACTGTGGTAAAGTGCATGTGCAGGCATTCATTAGGCCTATAATTAACACCTGGGTCACTAGTGTTGCATTAGGAACTATAGATTAACACCTGGGTAGGGATGGGTATCGTTAGGATTTGTGTGAGTCCGGTACCGATTCCGGTTCTGCTTATCGATTCCGGTTCTTAACGGTTCCCTATTTCGGTTCCAAAATGGTACAAAATAACTTAAATAAGAGGTCAAATGTTTATTTAACAAAAAAGCTCAATGTCAATTTAAGACATAATGAATAGTGTAACATCCTCTTCTATAGTGATTATTTTAAATATAATATATCTATTCTGTATTTACCCATGGCAGTGTTGCAGGCTACGTCTCTTACTACTAACAATTAAAAGCATTTCTGATATTTGAGAGCAACACACACACACTCACGCATGCACGCACACACGCACGCACGCGCACACACACACACACACACACACACACACACACACACACACACACACACACACACACACACAAATTATCATCGCTAATGAGGGGGGGGGCAGCGCATCTCCGGCCAATAGGTGATAGTGCAAAACATAATACTCTCCCCATGCCTTTGGTCTGGTGGAGACAATAACAAACTCATCTGGGCAGAATAATTTTGGAACTAATCAGTGGTGGAAAAAAGTACTCAAATGTTTTACTTAAGTAAAAGTAGCAATACTGCAATGTAGAAATACTCTGTTACAAGTAAAAGTCCGGAATTCAAAATTTACTTGAGTAAAAGTACTAAAGTATTGGCATGGAAATGTAAAAAATTATAATAAACTAATAGTACTCGGTATGCAGAATGTCCCATTTCAAGTTTATAAATGTATACACATCTTTTTGAATGGCTGCAATGCACGTTGCAGTTGTTGAAGGTTGAAGTTGTTAATATGTTTTGTAATAATACTCAATCAACAAATAATTAATTGCATTTTTATAGCGCTTTTCCATGTGCTCAAAACGCTTTACAATGGTTCATTCATTCATACATTGAACTAAAGTTTTAATTTCAAATAATTGTAGTGAAAGTACAACATATGCCTCTGCGATTGGAGTAGAAGTAAAAGTATAGAAACATGGAAATACTCCAGTAAAGTAAAAACATTGTCAAAGACTAAATGTACTTTCCACCTCTGGAACTAATCATTAGCCGATAATGTGACACACACACACACACACACACACACACACACACACAAACACCGTACCTCCTGGAGAACTAATTACTACTAATTCATTACTGATTAAATCAACAGGGAACATAATTAACTCTTTGCAATAGTGTGTTCCCAGCAGGCGTTATGGTTGCTAAGGAGAAGAACACATGGAAAAAAGAAGAAAATAATAATGTGTAATTGCTTTTCGATCTCATAACTCCATATCGTGAATCGACCGCCACCGCCTCTCGTTACTTAGAATGAGAGCTTTGTTAGCTTTATTGATGCGGCCGTCTGTTTTTAGGTGTGTGTGTGTGTGTGCGCACGTGCGTGCACTTGCATGAATTCAGTGCGTGCCTCTGTGTGTGTGTGTGCGTGTATTTGAGTAATTTCACCTATCAATCACACCTAGGCGCCAGAGAACCGGAGCAAAGCAAGCACCTCTGACTAGAAGATTAAATGAATGTACTTCTGTGTGTGCTGGGGTCCACTGTCCACAAACCATAAGGGAGCAACACATACTAGAACATTCATAGTTAATTATTATTATTATTAGTGTGGTTGCCCAGACTATGGCCGAGCTTTTCATAACGTTAGGGAGGGGCCTATGTAAGCGACTGCGGCAAGAAATGCGACTTTTATAGTTATTATTATTTCTTACCTGCTGTTACTAATACTATCAGTGGTGGACAGAGTAAAAATGAATCACACTCGTGTGTGAAGTGAGGGGCGCTCTTATCATCATACATCATCACATTTCGGCCAATCATTTTGGCGTCCTCACAATTCTGTCCTCGCGCTCTAAGCACTCAGCCAATCAAATCATCGCAATGGGATACGTCTATGTAGAAGAGCCGCCATTGGGCTGGCCCCCGTAAAGTGAGATGTCGCACCGCTGGCTCTTTTTCTGATGAAGGAAACCAACTAAAGACATCTATCTTCTTGGGGGGATTCCGTCCGTCCACATAAGTACGGGCATCATCAACAGGAAGCCACACTGTTGATGAATGTGTTTGGCCGTAGACCCCTGTCTCAGAATATAGTTTGAACCACAGAAGCAAAGATTTGAGTTAAAAATACATGTAAAAAATCACTCCTGTGTGAAGTGAGGGCCGCACTCATATACGGTAAAGTCGTCGTTCGTCGAGGAAGGGTTTCGCTGTCTCTCAAATAGATGTAAGCACAAGTGATTAGACTTGCTGGGCATTTCTGCCTGACGCACCTCCGACGGTGCCATGGTGCTGGCTGCAGGGTCATCAGCCGGGAGCCACCCTTCACAGATGTTTCGCTCCTTTAATCCCGGAACATCTCTGGGTGGTGGAGCAGCGACAGGGACGTCTCCCTGCCGCCCCCTGCAGCCAGCGGAAGGATCCTTGTTCTCCCCACACTCTGTCCCAGTGTTATTGCTTTTGTGGTTGTGGAATGATCAGTCCCAAGGGACTATGCATGGCAGGGACGTCCATCTCCCTGAGTCAGGCGTGGGCTGACCGCATACCACAGCATCTCAAGGTGGTGGAATATAGCAGTAGGAAAGGTTCCCTACTGCCCCCTGTCTACGCTCCTTGTTTTCCCCACGATTTGTCATTTCTCCTGAGCCATAACCAGAAGCTTCCTTGTTCTGCCTCCTCTGACAGGACTTTGAGGGCATTCTTCAGCTTGGAGCCTTTGATCCCAAGGGTCTTTAGTAGCCGCTGGGTGGATGCTCCAGTGTAGCCTCTACACCCGACTTCCACTGGGTATGTGAAGGCTCTCCACCCTGCTTGTGAGCACTCACTTGCCAGCTCTGAATATTTGTCCCTTTTTCTCTCAAAGGCAGCCTCCATTCCCTCCTCCCAAGGAACTGTCAGCTCTACCATGATGACTGTCTTAGTAGAGGTGGACCACAACACGATGTCTGGTCGTAGAGCGGTTGTGGTGATCTCTTGCGGGAACTTCAACTGCCGGTCTAGGTCAGCCCTCATGTTCCACTCACTTCCAGCTGACAGGAGGGACTGTGGGCTCTTGATGATGCTCTGCGGCTTGCCTCCTTGCTGGACAAACTTGATCGACCGCTCTGCTGTTCGTGAACTGGCGCCATTTGCTTCTATTCTGCGTACTTCGAGGATTTCAGCTAGTTTCCGCAGAACGCGATCGTGACGCCATCCATATCGGCCCTGCGTCAAAGCCACCTTACAGCCAGAAAGGATGTGATGCAAGCTTGCGTTCTGGGTGTCACAGAGCTTGCAGGACACCTCTGTCCCGTACCACACATGCAGATTCCAGGGACTGGGAAGGGTGTCGTAAGTGGCCCTGATGAGGAAACTCAGCCTCGCTTGGGGCATTCTCCACATGTCTGCCCATGTAATGACCCTGTTGACTACGGCCTCCCAATTGGTCCATCTCCCTTGTTGCTGTTGGCCCACAGCCTTGATCACACTATATTGCTCAGACACTATGAGGTACAATTGTTCATTAATTGTCAATGGGAATTTAATGTTTGTGTAGGACACACGTTTGTGCACACACACGGAAAGCTGGATATAGGAGGGGCTAGTGACCCTCAAAATAAATCACACTTGTGTGTGCGAAGTGAGAGGCGCTCATATCGTCATACATCATCATATACTGTACATCACATTCCGTGCTCAGCCAATCAAATCATCACTAGTATGTGGTACACCCAAACACACAAAGCTGTGCATAGGAGGGGGTGGCACCGCTCAAAAACATGAAAAGCATTTGCACAAAATGTTCAGACGTGAAATAGCAGATCTTAGCAAGCTCACTTGACCTAAATGGACACTTAAGTCTGTAACTCTGACTCCAGATCAACCAAATGGACCCGTCAGGTCCCATTTGGTTCCATAGGTTTGATTTTGATTTCATTTTGATTAAGGATCCTCATTAGCTGGTGACATAGCAACCAGCTAGTCTTCCTGGGGTCCACATAAGAATAAACATTCCAGTACACATACAATTACAAATAAACATTTGTTAAAAAGTCAGTATTCTACTCACATTAGTTCGGATAAAATAAAAATAAAATTTGCTAAGAAGTGAGAGCAAAAAAAAAAAACACTTCACTGTATCAAATGGAATGTTAGATGCTTTTTAAACGTTCATTTACTGTAAACGCAACAGAGGTTTCGAGGCAGGTTATTTCAAACAATGATCTATAAATAAATTATCTCTTTAGAAAATTATATTTTGGGCGAGGTAACACAAGCTGCCCATTACTGGAACCTTGTGTCATGATCATTTTTACTACTCATGACTGTTTTGAACAACACAAGAGTATTAAAAGATAACCTATCCTCAACTGTAAGATTGAGAACCACTGGCTTAGATCTTGTTGGAGGCGGTATCTATTCTACTCTCAAAAGTATTTGAACTTGGCGATCTCGTACTCAACTGCCCCTAGGGGCAGTGCTGCACAATTAATAACAAAAAAGATTCAGACACCTATGCAATCTCATTTCTAAATCTGAGCAGGAATCGAGCAGCATTAGTTGGCTGTGCAATTCATTTTATTCCACATTTTGAATGTAGTACTGTCCAGCAACTACAGACTAAACACAATACCTATTTTCATGGAGGAAAAAAAAATGAATCGTGTGAGAATCGTGATCTGGGATTCTTGTGGAGGATAATCGAGATTCACATTTGAGCAAGCATCGTGCAGCACTAGCTAGAGTGGTCTCGGACCCCCTGTTGAAGACCCATGGCTTAGATCTTGTTGAAGGAGGCCAGGTTTTCACTCCCGTCCCATCCCACTCCCACAGAAAAAACACTGGGACAGTGTAAAAAGAAAATCACATCCCACTCCCACTACCATCCCGCTCTCGTTGTTGTTATGGGATTTCGTTTGTTTGATTTTGTTTTATTATTGAGTTAGTCATTAGGAAAGGCAATGTATTTTGTGTTCTCTTTAGATCACTGTGTTTCATGTGGTTTTAATTCAAAAGATGTGGCACGAGGAACCGGTCATCTGTGGCAATATAATGAGGCTAATCCAACGAGAACCACGGGAATCCTGAAAAAACGCCATCCCCGGCCTTCGATCTCTTGTTGAAGGAGGCGTTGTCTAGACGCTCCTCCTTAGATCTTGTTGAAGGAGATGTCTAGATGCTCCTGGTTAGATCTCGATGAAGGAGGCTTAGATCGCATTGAAGGATGCCACGTCTAGACGCTCCTCCTTAGATCTTGTTGAAGGAGGCTTAGATCTTGTTGAAGGAGGCGATGTCGACGCTCTGGACAAAGTCCTCGAACTTTGTGATCTCGTCCTCCAGCATGTCGGTGCCCACCTTGTCGTCCTCCACCACGCAGTTGATCTGCAGCTTCTTGATGCCGTAGCCCACCTCCACCAGCTTGGAGGCTCCCCACAGCAGCCCGTCGGCCTGCACCGAGCGCACGCGGCGCTCCACCTCCGCCATGTCCGTCTCGTCGTCCCACGGCTTCACGTCCAGCAGGATGGTGGACTTGGCGACGACCGCGGGCTTCTTGGCGACGAGCGGCTTCTTCTGCTCTGCCACGGTCGGGGCGGGTTCTTCGGCGCCGTCGTCCCCAAACAGGTCGATGTCGTCGTCGTCCTTTTCTGCGCATCGGAGGCCGTCCAACTGTTGGAGTTCCTCCTGTTGGACGTCCTCCTGTTGGAGGTCCTCCTCCCGGGCAGACTCGCCGCGTGCGCCTGCGAGCGTGTTCTCGACCTCCTCGACTCGGACGGTCAGTTTCCGCACGGCCTCGGCCAGCTCGGCGCCCAGGCTGTTCCCCTGGAGCACCTTGGCCTCCAGCGTCTGCAGCGCGGCACTCATCTCGGCGTTCTCCGTCTCCAGGCTCAGGACTCGGGCCTCCAGCTTCTGCATGGTGCCGCTCATCTCCTGGTGATCCGCCTCCAGGCTCTTCAGGAGCGAGATCATGTCCTGGTCTCCTCCTCCGACGATCTGTTGTGTCATCGTTGTTGTCGTCATGTTGGACTGACCGTCCTCTGATCCCTTCACGTCGGACGAGCTTGTCTCGTCTTTGTTGAAGCGGTAAAGCGTGCTCATGTTGTGTTGATTGCGATGGTTTGATTGCCTGTCGTGTACCACGCGCTTGATTGTGATTGGTCTGAACAGCCGGGTGACGGGGTGACACAGAACTTTTATAGGCTACCCGAAGACGTCATCGTGACATAGGCTGTCATTACCTTTATTTGGGCGGGTCCATTCACGACATGAAAAGGTTTGAGAAGCCGTCTTTAGCCACATTTGTTCCACTCACTCCCACTCAAAAGGCTGTGGCTTTTGCCAAGCCACAATTATACAATTTACAACAAAATATAAAAATCTCACTCGTGTGAAGTGAGGCACCCACTGTATCGGGTCCGCGTCAATATGCCGACGGTCCATTGGTCCGATCGACAACCTACCTCAAACCCTCACCCTAACCCTAACCTCCCCCGGGGCAGACACCTAAACCTATAACCACCCACCCTCTCCCGACCCCCAGCGCACCTCGGACCATCATAGGGTGCTTCCCACTGTATCTGCCACATGACGTCTAATGTCGTCAATGCTTGATTACCGCTGCTCTAAACAAACATTAAAAGCCCATATATATTTTTCACAATTCTTTTTTTTTTTACAACAAATCAAAAGGGATATGCAGTTCGGAACTTGGAGGTTGTTCAATTGTTCAGGATTAGAATTCCCTTTCCTCATCGTTCATACAGTACTTGAGTAACCAGATTCTTTCTAGAGTAACCTTAAACTTTGCCAGACTATTGTCCCACAGTGTTGACGGCATGCACTCGAGCCATAATGTCAGATCGACCGGCTTCATCAGGAATCGTGTGCTTGCTTTTTTAAGAGAAATGTTGTATAGTTTTTGCTAGCCTGTTTGTTCACAATGAAAATGTATGTTCTTTCGATTTAAAAGTGTACATGCCAGCAGAACAATGATCTCACACAATCTGCATTCACCGGCCGATGTGCTCACCACAAAAAAATCACGGGCACAACAATGTCCAGAGGCAAATGCAGTACGCCTGCAGTACATTTGACAAACCTTTGACATCCGAGTAACAGTTCAGTTGACTGAGGAAGGCGGAAGTGATGGCGCCAAGGTGTTTGGCTGCTCGTCTCCTGCTCTCGTTTTGGTTTGTGTTTCTGCTGTATCTAAGCCTTGGCACTGTTCAGATTAAGTCTCTGCTGGTGTATGATCGCCAATCCCTCCTGGATATCCGACAAAATGCCAGGATTATTGGTTCATTTTACCACAATGAACAAAAAACCGCGCCGCCGCTCCTAACAGGAATCCCGACTCATCTGCTCTCGGTCGCGCCCCCGCCGCCGAGGAGGAAACGGCTCTGCCGCCGTGGCAAACGGAGTGGCAAACTGGTGAAGCTGAAGGCCCGGGTATGCTTTTCGTCTTTGTCTCACGTGAAACCTGGATTATCGTCTCCCTCCGCCCTGCTGCAACGACTCCGGGACCCCAGCGCGACCTGCCGCGCTCCTGTTGCTAGCCTGGAGGTGCTATTCCAGCCCTGCCGCCCCTGCGCTCCTCGGCTCTTGAGACGTGGGGTGAATCCCTGCAACCTGCGGTCGCTGCCCCGCGATCCTAGCTCCTCCGGATCAAAGGCTCCAGCCCTTGTCAGGATTGGCCTGGTGAATGCCAGATCGCTGACAAATAAAACTTTTATCCTGAGGGATTTCTTCAGCTCCCGCGCCCTGGATCTCCTCTGTGTGACAGAGACGTGGATGGCGGCGGGTGAGTGCAGCGCCCTCGTTGAACTGTTGCCGGCCGGCTGTTCCTATTTCAACTCCCCGCGGCCCTCGGGCAGGCAGGGTGGGGGAACAGCGGTCATCTATAAGGATGATATTAAATGCAAGCAATGCTCTGCTTCTTTCTCCAGCTTTGAGGTGACTATGTTTGAGGTGGGTCGTATTGAGCCTGTTTTGTGCGCACTCATTTATCGACCCCCTAAATACAACAAGGATTTTGTGACTGATTTCTCCAATTTCCTGGCTGGAATATTGCCCAACTATGATCGAGTGTTGATTCTCGGAGATCTGAATGTACACGTATGTTGCCCCGATAAACCGATGGTGAAGGACTTCCTAACCCTCATTGAATCGTTTAACATGGTGCAGAATGTGTCGGGTCCTACTCATGAACGTGGGCATACGTTAGATCTCGTTATCTCATATGGGCTGCCTATCCGTAACCTAGAGATCTGTGATAGTACGTTCTCTGATCATTGCCCTGTTCTGTTTGATGTTGCTCTCTCTTGTACGGAGAATAGATCTAGGGCTCCTGCTAGACTCTGTCGGACTCTTAACCCCCGCACTGCTAGTCGCTTTTCAGCTGCCTTTGAACAGTTGTGTGCCCCGTCTGTCTCGGCTGTTCCCACAGAGGAACTGTGCTCTTGGTTTAACTCTTCGTGTGGGACCATAATGGACTCTGTGGCCCCAATGAAATCCAAGCTGCCCAGGGCAAAGCCCGAGCCCTGGTTTAATGACAGAACCCGTGCAGCTAGACAGGAGTGCCGAAAAGCAGAACGTAAATGGAAGAAGGATAAGTTGCAGGTTTCTTCTCAGATTTTAAAGGAATCCTGGCTCTTCTACCAGAACACTGTCAAAGAGGCAAAAAGAGATCACCTAGCGAATATTATTGAGTCTAACCGTCTTAATCCACGTGTACTTTATCAAACCATTGACTCTGTTCTTAATATCGCTCAGCCTGTCTGTTTTGAATCAGCTGACATATGTAATGACTTCCTGCACTTTTTCATTGACAAGGTGGTAAATACAAGGGCCCTCATCACTGCTCCTGCCTCTGACCCCTCTGTCTGTGTCCCATGTCCCGCCGTGCTCAGCTCGTTTGAACCTGTAACATTGTCCGTTTTGGAGGATGTAGTCAGCCACATAAAGGCCTCAGGTTCGCCGCACGACATTATCCCGGCTCGCCTCTTTAAAGAGGTTTTCCCCAGCGTAGCTCACACGGTCCTGAAAATCATAAATAGCAGTCTCTCTTCTGGTCTTGTTCCCACGTGTTTTAAACATGCTGTAGTGCAACCACTGCTTAAGAAGCCAGGCCTCGACCCCACTGTGTTGGCTCATTTCCGGCCCATATCTAAATTGCCTTTTATCTCTAAGATACTAGAAAAGGTTGTCTATGCCCAGCTACAGTCTTTCCTAGAGGAGCATAAGATCCCTGAGGTCTTCCAGTCTGGCTTTAAAACCCGGCATAGTACCGAGTCTGCACTAGTTAAGCTCCGTTCAGACCGAAGAAGCTGCTTTAAAAAGCAGAAGCAGAAATCTAAAAGACGCAGCTTTTTTTTGAGAAAGTGGGCGTGTACAAGGTACCTGTCACTCAAGCTGCCTGGACTGGCTGTCTGGCTTTGAGACGAGAGACGGGCAGTTTGAGCAGATGCGCATTTGAAAGTCTAAAACGTAAAATAGCGACTGTAGAGGAGAAATAATGATATATTTAGTTACATCATAACCTATGTATGGATGAATAAAGAATATAATCTTGGTAAACTTGTTTGTAAATAACCGAACGGACGGGATCTCAATCCTCCCCGTCTTCAGCGCTCATGTCTCCCCCCCCACTCCGCTCTCGTCTCCCCCAGGCCACGAGCGAAACCCTCCGGGCATTTTTTTAAATGGCGGCTCTGTATGTAATGTTAATGTTGATTTAGAAAGAGCATACCGTAGAAATACAATTGTATATATCCAGCACGTCGTAAAAGCAATTAAAACAGCTTATGTTTACGTGCGATTTCCGGACATTCAGTCCCAAGTCTCCCGTGGAAGGGAGCCCCCATCTCGGCGCTGTCTGTCTGTCACTGACCTCGGCTGGCTATATGTGGCAGTATAGAGTCAGACCGCTCCTCCACCACCCCCACGGCACGGACCCTCACCGTTTACACTACAGCATCATTACATTTAAAGTTTGCTTTTAATTAGCAGATGATGTGAAACATTGTGCCAACTAGTAGTAGGCTATGCATACTTTAATTACTTAATTAATAATCAATATCACGGTGATATTATCACCGGAACGGAGTCCAGTGCAACGGACCTGTGCACATGCATATCATACAACTGATATAAACTTTATATCAGTTGTATGATATGCATGTGCATAGAGAGATCAATAATTAATAGCCTTTATAATAAAGGCTATTAATTATTGATCTCTCTCGCGCACACACACACGCGGTGCATACGACGCGCTGGGGACTCTGGACTTTAGTTCTTTGTCTATAGACTATATATATATATATATGCTCATTTATAAACCGTGTGTGTGTTTAGTCCACGGTCAGAGACAGCTACGGGGTTCAGTTGTTCACCTCGGTGGGAACCGGGAGGGGGTAATTACTGCAGGGGCACTGAGAGAGAACTGGCTCGCAAGTGAGCCCCGTGTCGGCTCCTCCACGGTGCTCAATATCTCACACACACACACACACACACACACACACACACACGTGTTCTATCTATCTATAAATATAGGCTAGTATCTACTATCTTTCAACTTTTGGTATGAGGTTCATCGATAGGCCTACATGAACGCAATAGACCAATTGAAATGATTCCCTCAAATAAATCTTATATGCGATTGGTTTATCGATTCAGAACGCAGCAAACCAATCACAAAACATGGGCAACATATTGCATAAATAGAGGGGGTACATACAACTGATATAAAGGCTATTAATTATTTTTTAAAGGTATGATCAAGGCCCCACTACAGGAGTATGTGGTACAGCGCCACTGTACCACGGTGATAGTGCCTCGGGTGACCTGCGGCCAGACCCCGTCGTCGAGGAGAAACCTCGAGCGAAAGTGGACCGACTTCTGGACCCTGTGGCCCGGCCCGCGGAGGACCCCCTAAGTTGAGACTGGGTGTCGAGGAGCGTAAACCAGTGATCAACCCCCTGTGCTCAGGGCGAGGTCCCGCGACAAGGGCAATTAATTTTAGTGCGATGAAACGTCCCGCAAATCGTCTCCGAGCACACACGAGGACCGGCACAGAAACGCGCTGAGAGCGGGCTGCTCTGTCCTCCCCTCTTCTCGGGGAAGGTTTTGGGGAAAACTCCGACACAACTATTGTTTAGTTGTTTGTCTATCTATCTATATCTGCTATTTTATCAACCGTGTGTGTGTGCGTGCACTGTTTAGTCCACAAACAGTCCACAAGCGACGGATAGCGTTCTGGAGAGTTCAGTTCAGTAGTCCATCCATAGCTTCGATGAGAACCGGAGGGGGGGGTGAATGCACGATGACTTGTCCCCAGAAACGTGACACTCGCGACGGCACACGGAACACAACCTGTTTTCACCGCTTCGACAACTTGTTTCTCATATAAACTTTAATTTCTATCACAAAATATGCTATGGTCTTGCCAAATATCCATTCATATTTCATATACAGCCCATATTTAAAAAGTTTATTTTTTAATGCGGACAATTGGCTCGGACAGCTTTTCCAAGGCTTTTTGGTTTCGTAAAATGAGCTCAACTCCGCCTCCTCAAACCACGCTGTGCTCTGATTGGCTACACGCAGATTTTTAAAGCTCCAGCTTTTAAAAGCTGCTTTAAAGTTAAGGTTCGGTGAGAAAAAAAAAAAGCAAAAACAAAAAAAAGCTAATCTTCCAGCTTTTAAACGCAGAAGCTGTTCTGCATAGAGATAACATGGGACGAAGAAGCAGAAGCTAGCTTCTGCTTCTTCGGTCTGAATGGGGCTTTAGAGTATTTAACGACATCCTCATAGCTAATGATGCAGGCGACTATGTCATTCTGGTCCTGCTGGACCTGTCGGCTGCGTTCGACACAGTCGACCACAGCGTCCTGCTCTGGCGCTTGCAGCACCTAGTGGGTATCTGTGGAACGGCGCTGGAGTGGTTCAGGTCCTACCTGACGGGCAGAACCATGTCTGTCAGCGCTGCTGGCTCTGAATCGTCCCCAGCGCCGTTGTCGTATGGTGTTCCACAGGGCTCTATTTTAGCCGCAGTGCTCTTCTCCCTATATCTCCTGCCGCTAGGGTCCATCCTCAGAAAACATGGCATTTCGTTCCATTTCTATGCTGATGACAGTCAGATCTATGTTCCCCTAAAGAAGAAAGACGCTGACCCTAAAGCTCTTCTCTCTTGCCTGGATGACATTAAAGCCTGGATGGCCCTAAGCTTTCTAAGCTTCAATGAAAAGAAAACTGAGGTGGTAGTGTTTGCCCCAAATGGTTCTGGTAACCCCCCTCCTCTTGATCTAGGCCCCCTGGCTCAGTTTGTGAAGCCAACAGTCTCCAACCTAGGCTTTAAAATGGACAACGATTTTAAGCTAGATCGCCAAATTAGCTCAGTGGTGAAGTCTAGATTTTTTCATTTGCGACAACTGGCAAAAGTAAAACCCTTTTTAACCACTCAGCACCTTGAGACAGTAATCCATGCCTTTATTACATCTCGGCTGGATTACTGTAACGCCCTCTACCTTGGAGCCAGTCAGTCCTCCCTTGCTCGGCTCCAGTTAATTCAGAACGCGGCTGCCCGACTTCTTACTGGCACGCGTAAGAGAGAGCATATAACTCCCATCCTCGCCTCTCTCCACTGGCTGCCAGTGAACCTTAGAATTAAGTTCAAGGTTCTGCTTTTTACTTTTAAAGCTCTAAGTGGTCTCGCCCCTCCATACCTCTCCGAGCTCCTCCACCCCTACTCTCCTGCCCGCTCCCTCAGGTCAGCTGACCTGATGCTGCTAGAGGTCCCGAGGGCGAAGCGGAAGCTTAGAGGGGACAGAGCCTTTTCAATCGCTGCCCCCAAGCTCTGGAACGACCTTCCCCTGCAAATTAGGCAGGCCCCCTCTCTGGCCATTTTTAAAACCTCGCTTAAAACGCACTTTTATTCTTTGGCTTTTAACACAGCATGAGACCTCTGTTCCTGAACTAGCCTCCCCCACCCTCCTTCCCCTGTTTTGTGTTTTGTTTTGTGTGTTGTCTTTGTATTCTGTGTTTTTAGTCTATGCGTTTACTTACTGTTTTACCTATGTACTGTACAGCACTTTGTGGCAGCTATGGTTGTTTTAAATGTGCTTTATAAATAAAGTTGAGTTGAGTTGAGTTGAGTACATTAATGTGGTTGTAAGTTACACATTACACATTAGCCAATGTTCGAGGTGATTTGTCTCCAGGCTCTGGACCCCATGGATGCCATGGTGGCCAAGAAGAATTTAATCTTCTCAAGTGACTGATTGTAAAACAAAACACTTTCATCACTGGGTGCATTGTCAAGTCCAATCTGGTGCCCAGGCTAATCATTTGGCTCTCTTTCACAGACCTTCATTGCACATGCTGATGGCTGCAGGAGCAAACGTGACAAGGTCCTCCTTCTTCTAGGACCACTGATATAGTGTACAGAATATACCAAACCAGACCAGACCAAGATCATATATCACTCCCGTCTTTGCCTCCCTCCACTGGCTTCCCGTTAAATTTAGAATCGATTTCAAGATTCTATTATTTGTATTATTATGTTTTTAAAACCTAAACGGTTTGCCCCCCCTGTATCTATGGACCCTTACACCCCATCCAGGGCCCTGAGGTCAGCTGACCAGCGGCTCCTGACTGTGCCCAATTCTAATTACAGGTCCAGAGGTGACCGTGCCTTTTCAGTGGCCGGCCCCAAACTCTGGAACCGTCTGCCCCTTCATATCAAGTCTGCTCACTCCTTAGAGTTCTTTAAGTCTTTACTTAAAACCCATCTATTCTCCCTGGCTTTCAATGTTTGACCTGTTTGGCTTTTAATTAACCTGTTTGTGTTGATTTTGTTTTGCTATGCTACTTGTGTTGATTGTATGTTTGCCTCATGATCGTGTACAGCACTTTGGTTGACCTTCTGGTCTTTGTAAATGTGCTCTAGAAATAAAGTTTGATTTGATTTGATTTGAAGACGGCTGACAAAGAGGACTGAGCTCTTTGACCCCAGTGAACTGCAGGCATTGCGGAGTGTTGCTGCCAAAAACTCCTCTTTGGCAGCCTTTTGGCTCCCCAAACTCTTGTCAGCTACACACACACACACACACACACACACACACACACACACACACACACACACACACACACACTCTATTGCTTCACCTGTGTGGAACAATTTACAATTTACAATTTAGGCATTTAGCAGACGCTCTTAATCCAGAGCGCAACTAATTATAATTAAGCCTATATAGGCAAGTTCATTGCTTGCTTCATTCAAGAAAATTATTCAAGAGAATAAGAAAATGGAAAAGAAACTATCTGGCCAGGGCATTGAGGGCAAGCAGCTGCTCTCTAGAGTCTCTACCCAGGAGAAGGAGCTGATATGAAAAGATATGAAAGCGGAGAAGTCGGACATGACGCGTCAGATGCAACAGCTGTACGCCACGCTGGAGAGCCAAAAAGAGCAGCAGCGAGGCTTCATACGCAACTACGAGCTGGCGCTGGTCAACTTCAAAATAATAATAAAACGGTCAAAATGACCTCTCAGACATGCTAGTGTTATTATATATATTTGCTCATGTCGCAGCTCATGTGTTCGATGGCACAATATAGACAGTATACAAGGCAAATGTCTAGAATTCGGTTCAATGCTATGATTGTGTACATTATGTATGCCCAATGAATGGATTCTGGGTGATGACTGACTTAAGTTTGTCCAGGATATTGTTCAGCTGGCAGTGAACATATCTGTTCAATATTATATTATTATAAACTCAATCCGCGCCAAGGACTAATCGTGGTTTTAATGATATCCAGAGGCGCCAACGATCCTAAGGAGGATAGATGGGGAAGGTACCGGGAGAAGACCAAACACAATGCCCTGACGCCAGAGACCGCTCTCCATGGCAGCAGAGGCACCGTGGCCGTGTGGGGGTGCAGCGCAGGCCACGCCTACCACTGGCCCCTGGGTTACCACGACAACGGCCCCGGAGGGTCGGCCGGTAACAGGCAAGGCCAACAGAGGTTTGGGGCAGGTCGTTCGTCCTCTAAGGTTACAGTAAGAGGGTCATGTGACCTGTCCTGCAGCGAACCAGCCTCAGAAGGAGAGGACTATAACAACAACGGCGGCGATTCGTCAGCCACCGACGAGGACGTCGATATGGAGACATTGAGATGTCTTGCGACACTGGAGATGGAGCTGCTGGGTGGAAGAAGCTGCAGCGCAGGGCCCACTGAGCAGGCCCCAGGGCAGAGCTCTGCCACAGAGATCACAGACCAGATAGCAGGTACCGGAGGCCAGTGTTGGAGCGTGGAGCGTAAGCCGAAGCGAAGCCGCAATGTGCAGATGATAGAAACCATCTCCAGTCTGAAACAGGACAAGGAGTTACTGCAGAACGAACTCACCAAGAAAGCAGAGCTGATCTGTGACCTACAGGATCAACTACGGCCAGTGAAGAACGTGGTGGGCGTGATCACTCGCTACATGGCGGCGCTGCAGGAGTTCCGCCGCAGCGTCTCCATGAAGGTGGCGTTCGACCGCGTGGGCGTGGACAGGAACACCATATCCCGCACGGCGGCCATCGCCGAGCTCAGCCTGTCGGCCCCCGAGGTGTTCCACGCCCTGGCGCCGTGGGACGAGAAGGAGGAGACGTTGGCGCACTACGCCCACCGCTGCCGGCAGGCCATGGACGACAACATCAAAGCCAAGATCAAGGCCATGAAGGCCTACTGGTAGCACCCCATACGGCCAGTCAGCTAGTTCACCAATTTGGCTCTCCTCGGCATCCAGATATAACACTCGCCACCATGTGGGGGGGGAAACAACAAGTCAACAAATGGACCAGCTCAAAGAAAACAGAAAACAGAAATGGCTCAAATAAACTTAAACTAAACCAAAACAAAACAAACTAAAACAAAACAGCAGTGGCTATATCTAGGGAAATGGAGACAAACACCCATTTAGTATAATATCACAAAACACAGCATCCAGTCAGAGCACCAAATTGTTAACTCAATGTCTGCCAAGGACTGAATTGACTGATTTTTCAGCAACTCCAGCAGCGGCAACGACGCCTTTATCGCCTTTTTCAGACGTGTATAACATTAGGCCAAAAAAAAAGAAAAAAAAAATGTATAGAGACTGGCGCTTAGGGACTTTTTGGCACTTCTTAATAGCGATGGATACGTGATGACGATTGACGCAGTGTGTGAGGCTGCTGCGACGGTGGCCCCAAAGGCTCAATTCCAGCCGGCTACACAATTTTATTTATAGAGCACGTTTAAAACAACAAAGTTGACCAAAGTGCTGTACAATTAGGCAAAGCAAAACATAATACAATATCAGCAACCCTATTTTCTAAACCTGCTGCCTCTACTCCAGGTATGTCACTGTGTAATGAAAACAATGTAAAGTTGTATTAAGCATTAAAACTGCCACAGTTATTTCACATAGCCAAAATATGAAATATGTAGAGCATTTGTTTTCTAGTTTATTTTGCTAGCTTTATTTATAATAATTTATTCATACAGTATCTTCTGCTCCTACCTTTGCTGCTGCCCTCCCTGCCACAGCCTGTGCACAGCCTAACTCCATAACATGTGCTACTTCATCTCAAGGTTATTATAATTGCACATTTGTTTTTATTGTGTAATGTAAACAATGTGAAGATGTGACAATTGCACATTTGTTTTTATTGTGTAATGTAAACAATGTAAAGATGTATTAACACTTTAAAGTTAAAACTGGGACAGTTACAAATTATAGATTATTTCTAGCTTTAATATTCATTCTTCTTCTATTATACAGTATCTTCTGCTCCTACAGTACCTGTGATGCTCCGCTCCCTGCCACAGCCTGTGCACAGCCTAACTCTCCATTGCCAATGATTAGCGGTGCTTCTAGTACTTCAGAGTCTGATGAGCCAACTGCTGCAGGTGAACCAACTGCTGCAGATGAACTACCATCTTCTGCACATCCACCCTCTAAAAAGAGGAAGCGTGTCTTTCTCAAGCAGTGGCTTGACATTCCCATGGCTGCGCTTTTCCGATGACAATTTCATGTACTGTGACATTTGTACAAAACACAAGAAAACCAGCTCATCTATGCACAAATCAAATCAATGCACCAACTTCTAGTGCTCCACCCTCACTCGCCATGCTACTACTAATGAACATCAGTCCTGTCTCAAACTGCCTCCTCTGCAAAGAGACTTAGAACAAACTCAAGTGAAGATGAACAGCCAGCAGGACATAGCAGCACGGGTACTGCTTAAAACCACTCACTGGATGGTCCAGGAGGCTTGTTGTTTATGTCCAGATCCTTGATCCTGGCTCATTTGAACCAAGCACTCATTTTGTTGCCAATAAAGAATGTAAGGATGCAACAGGTGTGGGCATTGCAAAGGCTATTGAGGAAGTGGACATCGCATTGCAAAGGCTATTGAGGAAGTGGACATCCCATTAACATCATGGGATCAGATGGAGCGGCCGTCATGACGGGAAGAAATAGAGGCTGCACAGGGATACTGCTTCGGACTAACCCACACATGGTTAATGTGCACTGTGCTGCGCATACCCTGGCCTTGTGCACATCTCAAGCAGCAGAGGCAATACCAGAACTCAAAGAGCATCAGCAGGTTCTGACTGATCTGTTCTATTACTTCCGGGGAAGTCCCAAAAGAGCAGCCAGAAGCCAAGAAATCCAGAAACTGCTGGAAGACCCTGTGTTGACCTACAAAGAGTTGCATTCCGTCTGATGGCTATCATACTACAATGCTCTGCAAAGTGTGCAAAGGACGATTGATATTTTGCTGTCCTATTTTACAGATGTGACCCAGGATGTCGGCAGAGACCCCAAGGCAAATGGCCTGAAGAAAAAACAGACAGTCACCTCCATCAGCATCACTGCTCTAATGATGGACGCCATGGCCCCTGTCACCATATTGTCCCAGTTCCTACAGACAGAGAATGTGGATGTTGCCTTGGTTAAGGTTAAACTAGACAAGGCAATCCAAGATCTCAAAGAGATCAAGGAGTTGAAAACCAGCATTATAAATGCACCATACTTTAGCTCACTGATTGCACCACAAAGTAATTCACTTATTTTGGTGCCATTATATTTACTGTTCTGCATACTTTGCACTGTTGTTCTGTTTGCATACTTTGAATTGTTGTTGCAAAAATCTTTGCAAATATTAGTATTAGTGGCTTAGAAGAAGGAGAATACCAGCACTCACAGAGTCCTTTAAGGCACTTTATTGTTGAAAATGTTGTAAACAAGGCATGTGGAGAGTGCATGTTTTGTGGATAGGGTTTAGAAGAAGGAGAACACCAGCACTCACAGAGTCCTTTGCGGCGCGTCGCAGAATGACATTTCTGGGAGCTCCTGTAAGAAATGAAAGCCACTTTCACCCCTGTATATGACTCATCACACAAATACTTCCTGTTGATTTTTTACTGTACTTTTGTGACAGCGTTGAAACATACGATACCATGAATTGGCAACTGCAGCCGACCGTGTCAAGGCCCTTGGCCCAGGGGTCAAATGGCAACGTTCCCCAGGACCTCCGTTATGACTTAATTCTTGGTCCTGGACCCCTGGCCATTGTTCTAGCTGGCCTGGCCCCAGCTCCAGTGGTCCGTGGCCTACCCCCAGCCTTTGTGGTGCCAAAATAAGTATTCGGATTTGGAATTGTTAACTTCTTTCATATATTTCTACATGAATATAACCACTCTTTCATATATTTCTACATGAATATAACCACATTATAACCATCAAAAATGAAATGAGAGTTTAATGCTGCAATTTGTAAGAAATTACAAAACGTGACTCTTAACGTCGCTGAAGCGGGACTCATCAAATGTCCCTGGGACTCATCTAAAAGACCATCCCTGCATCCCGGGACTCATTAGATTGATAACCTATTTACATCACTGGCCAGACATTCTTGGAAATATCAAACCAGAGGAAAGGAAACATAAAAACGGAAACAGAAAAGGAGTTCCCTTGTCTTTTCTCGAATGGACCGTTCTTTTGCGATTTTATTTGATTTAAATCACGCAAAAAGATGTCACATGCACACACGCAAAATGTTATGCTGCAGCCAGACAATTCTCGGTTTACCTAACTGAATTGCTTCGGTGAGAGAGGAGAAATAACTGGAGCAAAGAGGCTGTGTTTAACGTTACGTTGGCACCGGGGCGCTTAGTGGTGCCAGATTTTGCAACAGAAATATTGAAAAGAAGCCACTCAACAAATTAGCTCAGATTTTGCAACAGAAATATTGAAAAGAAGCCACTCAACAAATTAGCTCATTTAAATCTAATGTTCACCAACTGTTTGAAAATAGCAGAGCTAGAACCATAGCAGATTATTACAATAATAATAATAAACTAGAACTGCACTCTGCCGAGTGCATACTTGCTTGTTGCACACTAGTAGGCCATAAATGGTCTACTAGTGCGCAAGCAGAGCGCGCAAGTACTTTCGACCGCTGGAAACTATCACATCTCAGTATCTCTGTGAAGGAACGTTTGAAATGTATAATCATTACGTGTAACTATTTGCTACCTAACTACTTTTTTACAGAAAAATGAATCATTGATATGTGATGAAAAAGAAAAGGTATATAAACTGAATTAAAATATATTATACAGTATAATTATTTTATTACTTATTGTAAATTGTCAATTGTTTTAAATGTATTTCATTTTGTACTATAGTGATATTAATACTAAATCATGATCAGAGTAATATGTGTCTCTAACTTCAATTTCTGTAATAATACTTTCAAATTTGTTGAAATATAAATACTTCCGAAATCTGTAGTTGGATTTGTATCTCAGTGATGACGTAAGAGAAATGGTCAGCTGTGTAATCTGGTCCCACCAGATACCACATTACGTCATCGTTGAGAGCTGGGACCAGAGTACACGGTGTGTATATGTATGACTAGCTCTCAGTGATGACGTAAGAGATATGGTCATCTGTGTAGTCTGGTCCCAGCAGACCAGGCACAGATTTACAAATTACAAATCACTAATTTGCCTGGGGTCAAACGGTGTCACAAGTTTTCCTTTCTTCTGCTGATGTATAAGCACCACATCTCCTTCCCTCAGTGTGCGTTGTGATGCACCAATCTGGAGAGTGGCATCAAGAAAGCCAAGGAGGCTGTGTGTGGAGGACTGCTTATTTTATTTTAACCCACTTGTTATCAGGAAACAATAGGTTTTCTTTCCAGGACAGTGAATATGTCCTCTAAGGACTTGTGGACACACTGCAGGAACTCATGGACATTGCGATCTGGGTAGCTGGAGACATTGCAGCCAATCCAGTCATCATGGACACCATAACCCACACCGAAGCCGTCAGGGACCACCGGGGCAAAGCCTCCAAGGCTGACAGCTGGGCTTGTGAGGGTGCTAGTGGAGAGGATGTTGTGGTTGATGGCAGTGTAGGCAGGGTCTGTGTAGAGGCTGTGCAGAGGTTCGCCCTTGGAGTTGGCCAGGTATCGCATGGCAAACAGATGCCGGTCAAACCCCTGGCCCATTGCTGCTTCTTTGGTAAGTTGCCCATGATATTTAGAGCATTCACTGAGCATTGCCAGCAGCTTATCTGTGCTGTGTTGTCCTGGCTGGCAAACAAAGGCATGTGCACAGCGTTTTGTGTGTGTGGTGGCTGGCCGGATGGTTTCTGTCCGGCCGTGTTTGAATGCTGCAGTGCTGCATGACTCGTATGTAGCCACTGTCTGTCCGTACTGCCTCAGGAAGCCCATCTGAAAGGCCAGCTGGGATATAGAATCTGGACTCAGTTTCTTCTTCTTCAGCTGTTCCTTCCCACCCTTCTTAAACTCCATGGCATCGATGGTGAGCTTTGACACAGCCACATCGAAGTTCTCCTTGGCTTTCTCGATGCCACTCTCCAGCTCACCGCCCAGGTTAAACTGGAGTCTGCGCACGGCTGCGTCTGAGTCCACAGCAGCAGGGACGGAGCTAGGGTTTATCAGCGGCTTCTCTGTGGTGTCTTTGAATATCTCATTCTGAAGTCGGAGCACAGCCACCCCGTCACCCCAAGAATGTTCGAAATTGATAGCTGCCTGTCCGTCTTTGGCTAGAATAATGCTGAAGGACTTGTCGTACCAACGGTTGCAGCCGTCTCCGTGCAGCATGTTGTGGGAAATGTGAATATGGTCCCGCATGCTGTCGTCATCCAGACTGAGACAGAATAGGGCACTGTCGACAATCTGCAGCAGCTCTCCATTTCCAGCTGCCAGTAGCTTGTCCCTCAGCCCCGCCCACACATCCCTGTTCTCACTGGTCAGGACCCCAAGAGGAAAGGCAGCTGCAGGGGTTGGATCATCCAAAATGTACTTTAAGTGGGACTGGATCTCTGCAGGCGTTATCAAGTTCCCATCCTTGTCCACTACATCAAATGCATACATGTTGCCCTTCCTCATCACCGACAGGTGCTGTCCTTTCACGTCAGTGAAGAGCTCATCTCGGCCAAGCTTGGGAATGCGAGTGGAATTAAAGAGGCGGAAGTACTGAGACATGTCTAGCGGGTATGCATTCACCATGTAGGCTCCGTACCAGGACAGAGACGACGGCACCCAGCGGATGAGCTTCTTGAAGCCGTCGGTGTCGCTCTTAGCTGGGTTGAGGTGGAAAACCTCTGGCTCCAGCAGTCCGGCTCGTAGGGTCTTCATAAAGCGCACAGCAGAACACACGATATTGGTGCCTCGTACTAGCTGGTCATTGTACTCAGACTTTGGGTCAGGATTGAAGGACATGAAGGGGTTGAAGTTAAGTACAACAGATTCTCGTGCCGACAGGTACATGTCAAACCACGGGGCTGAAATATAGCTGGTATGCTTATTATTCTTGTCTTGAGCAACCAGCTCTTCATGCAGCCGTTTCCCTGCATGGCTCTGGAAATCATTGGCCAGTTTCTCTGTTTCTCTGAACTGGCCATCGTCCAGCTGTGGCCTCTGGGCAGCTAAATATCTCCTAATTGTGTCTTCCAGTTTAGGGACAGGTAGCCTTGGTAAACTCTTCTGATAGTGCATAGAAGGAACAATACTCTGGTGCAGGTACTCATTGTTGCTACTGTAATGTCTCTTATCGAAGACCAGTGCTGTAGTCCTCAGGGATTTTAAACTCCCATACATTCTCAGAGAAGAACCCACTTGACGTGGCAGCATGTTTGCTGGATAGCAAGGCAGCAACAGAACCAACGATGATTCCCACTAAAAACTGAGAGTGACAGAAATTGCGAGCTGGAGCAGATATAGACGATCGACAGAAAGACGTCACCTAACCTTGCGTCACCAGGCTACAATAAGAGACCCACAGAAAGATGAAAAAATATGAAAAATAGTTACATTGAGAAGGACAACAGGAAGTATTAGTGGCATTTGAAATCACGTGACCCACCCGGTGCATCTGAGGTGTTGGGTGACAGACATATGGGAGGGGATGGGGTAGGGAGGGCGAGGCTTCTCCTCCCCCAACCCCTCCCTAGCTTAAAAACGAGCAATTTTCTATTTCGCCTCAACTAGCAGCAGTGTTGCATGTCTAGAAGACCGACCGGGGGTGTCGCTCGGTCCGCGACATGTTCATGAATTGGCAAATGGTACTTTACTTGATATTAGAACGTTTGAGAACCACTGGCTTAGAGCATGCTCAGGCTTTGAGCCTCCAGTACTATCCAGGCCCCTATACTCTTTCTCCGCTTGAGCCTACAGACTTCCCAGGCCAAGCTTACAAGCTGAACCGTCATCCCGTTCCCCGGCTATAAAGCTCCGTTCAAACAACGACATCACTGGCCTTGGTGATGAAGTCATCGTCCAGCGCGTCATTGTTGTCAAAGTCAAAGTCGTCATCGCTATCTCTAACCCTAACCTAAACCTAACCGCAAGCACGGGAGCAAACCTAAACCTAACCGCAAGCACGGGAGCAGTGCATGTTCGGACTAATGGGACTTCGGATCTATGGGCAGTTTCCAGTTGTCCGGGCCTATATATAATCTACAAATCTCCATATATGTCCCTTAATTTGCCTGCATCCCTTTCAAGCCCATATATGGATTGCTGATGTCTATATTATGACATCTCCATATATGTCCCTTTACCTGCGTCCCTTTCATGCCCATATATGGATCCCTGTTGTCATCAATATTATGACATAGTGGCTTCTAAGTACTCCTACAATAAAACACGGCTAGTGTCATACATCATCTCATGAACTGCAATTATGTGATGGCCAGTCTATGATGCCAACATTAAGTACTCCTACAATAAAACACGGCTAGTGTCATAAATCATCTCATGAACTGCAATTATGTGATGGTTAGGCAATTTGCTCGTCTACATATGACGTTAATTTTCCCTTCATTGTCAATGCCATAACGTTTGTGTTGCCACATTGCCAATGGCATTTAACGTTTGTGTTGCCACAAATTTATGTCATTTTTGAGGCACATATGACCTAATTTCACATTTCATGGTCGATGGCAAATATGAGATGCGTGGGGACAAAAGCTGTATATAGTTGACGCTATAGCGCCCCTCCAAAAGTGAAGGCAGAAAAGTGAGGACGCAATTTGTGATTGGCTAGAATGAGATGATGATTGTTCGGTTCTTTTGGGCCATTGGTTAAAAACATCAGTAAATTCATGGGTATAAAAAGGTTATTTTATAATAATGGGAACTGTTGAGGTGTTTAAAAATGATTACTCCATAATTGTCCTATTTCATAACTCCATGTCACTAATTTCATGTTTACATCATGCTTAATGCATTTGTTGTATTATGTTTCTCTGGAAGTGCTTTTGCGCATGCGCAACTGCGCAGGTAACTTCATACATCTACAACCCGTTGTCAGGAGCACACTGAGTTACAGGTGTACATGTATACCAACGGGCAAAGTGTTCTGCCCATCTCTGTAGTTGGCCGTCCTTAGTTTTAATGCTGTTTCCATCTTTATCCCTATTTGCCTGACATCTTTCAATGCTCTTGTGCGGCTCTGACACTGCTGCTTTCTTCTCTTTCCTTGTTTGAATCCTGTGTTGCGTTTCTGTAGATATCCACTCCTTTTGTTGGAATTTCCTGTAGCCAACCACTTCTTGGCATGTGGATGTTAGTGTCTCTTTGATATGTTGCCATTGACTGTCAATGCTGATCTTTTCTTCGAGTATGTCCTGGAGAACTTCAAATTTGTTTGAGAGTTTCAGTCTGTACTCTTCTTGTTTTTCTGCGTCCCTCAATAGGCTCGTGTTGAATTTCTGTCGGTTTGTTGTCTCCGTCTTGTTCTTCTTTAGTTTCAGCTTCAGTCTAGCAGTTAACAAATGATGGTCTGATGCTACATCCGCTCCCCTATTAACTCTCATGTCCTGTAATGTTCTTCTGAACTTTTTGCTTATGCAGATGTGATCCATTTGGTTCTCTGTTGTGTGGTCTGGTGATACCCAAATAAGAGCACAGTTTACCTATATTGTGCTGGCATAAAGATTTAAAGGAGTATTCAGTGATTTGGAAAAAACCCCAGTCCACCCCGTAACAAGATGTGCACATGGACGCACTACAGTGGGGGGGACACGTGACAGGCCAACAGCACACACACCAAGGCCCAGCGGAGGTGCCCGAGGGACGGCGAAGTAGTAGGCGTCCTGCCAGAAGACCCCAAAGGAGCCAACGGTCGGGTTGAGCAGGGAAGTGACGGAGTCGGTCGGTGAGGGCGGACTGGAGGTTTTGGTAGGAGGGTTGGTAGGAAGGGTGACGAGGCCGGGAGAGAATCCGTGGTTCAGGCCTCCGAGGAGGAAGCAGGCAGTTACGGGGTCTGGGGTTTGGTGGGGTGTTGGGGGCAGGAGGGGCGGGCATGGGCGCCCCCGCAGTGGGTGCAGGCGTGGAGCATTTTGCAGACGGCAGCGGAGCACCCTGCTCCATTAAAGTTGTTATAGATCGCTTCGGAGCCGCAGTACAGGACTTGGCGGCCGCGTTTGTCGAAGGAGTGTTGGGAGCCTGGGTAGTGTTGGGGGGGGGCATTGCGGGGGTGGGGCGGAGATGACGAAGAGGGAGGGAGAGCTGGGTTTGGTGGTGGGTTTAGCGGCGGGGGTGCAGGGGGCGGCGTGGACACACTGGCTGGCGTCGGAGGTGCGGGGGGGCGGCGTGGACGCACTGGCTGGCGGGGTGGGTGGGGTTGCCGCATAGGTTGCAGGCGATGGCGAGCCTTCCTGCGAAAATATGGCAGTACAGGTCCAGGTTCCAGGTCCAGTTGGCCCCAGTTTCTCGTGCCGACAGGTACATGTCAAACCACGGGGCTGAAATATAGCTGATATGCTTATTATTCTTGTCTTGAGCAACCAGCTCTTCATGCAGCCGTTTCCCTGCATGGCTCTGGAAATCATTGGCCAGTTTCTCTGAACTGGTCTTCGTCCAACTGTGGCCTCTGGGCAGCTAAATATCTCCTAATTGTGTCTTCCAGTTTAGGGACAGGTAGCTTTGGTAAACTCTTCTGATAGTCCATAGAAGGAACAATACTCTGTTGCAGGTACTCATTGTTGCTACTGTAATGTTGCAGGTACTCATTGTTGCTACTGTAATGTCTCTTATCGAAGACCAGTGCTGTAGTCCTCAGGTATTTTAAACTCCCATACATTCTTGATGTGGCAGCATGTTTGCCGGATAGCAAGGCAGCAACAGAACCAATGATGATTCCCACTAATGTAAAAAAACTGAATTTTTGGATGCTGATGGATGCTGTGTGTAACTGCTCCTAAACCATCTTCATCTGGTGCAGAAATAAGACAACGTCCCAACTGATATCGAGAGAGATTTTTATTTATCCCAAGCGACAACGTGAAAAACTGCAAAGAAATCACATAACAATATTCTTTTAAATACAATGAAACATGAAATATGAATGTTCTTGTTGTCAATCATGATGTCCGTATTATATAAACAACACAATGAAATGTACACAAACAATTAAACGATACAATGGCAATATAACTTTTACAGACACAAACAAAACTAGACAACCTCGGAGAGGTCGCAATTTTAAAAAATTGCAGAGTGTGGTTGCCGCAGTGGCTTACATATATATACCCCTCCCACTGATATTGCCAGCCTGTTACAGTTTCAAGTCACACCTTAGATCGTGTGTAAGTAATTCGGAGGGGATTTAACCCCCGAAATTGTGGTTTTCCGACAAACGGTTACATTTATCGCGTTTGCGGCGCCCCCTATGGATGAAAATGGAATTGCTTTTGGAACTCGGTTGAACGAACCACCCCGGACATGTGATTCAAATTTGGGATGGATTGGACATTCCGTTTGTGATTTATGGCATTTTTCGTGATATAGGCCCCTCCTACTGACTTCGGAAGACGATTACGGCCGAACGATACGCACTACCGAAAATCTGCAAATCTGTTTTAATCGGATGGGTCCAGAGATCACGTGTACAGATTTTTGTGAGATTTGGACAAAATCTGTAGGAGGAAAAGCAAAAAGTGTGTTTTGGACAAAATTCAAAATGGCGGAAAATCCATCATGGCGGACATGGGCGTGTCCTATATGGGGAGATGCGTCATGACCCAAGGAATCCAGGGAAAAAATAATTTTGATTTTACGACATACGGTTCAAGAGTTATGAGCCAAAAGGTAAAGTGGGCTGTTATAGCGCCACCATGAGGCCGACCTAAAAATATATATTTTTAATTAATTTTAGTGATAATTAGGAAATATTCCTCCAAGTTTTGTAACTATAGTGCTTACAGTCTCAGAGGGAAAAATACTTGAATGTGATTATTTGCATTTTTCCATTGAAGTCAATGGGATAATTTAATTCACTAATAAATTCATATCAATTAAACTATACAACATTTCTCTTAGCAAAGTACACGCCATCGATTCCCGATTTTTCCGGTCAATTTGACATATGGCTCAAGTGTGTACAGTCAAAACTGAGGGAGGAGTAGTGCGTCAAAATAAAGACTAGTGGAATAAACTATGGAACTAGAAAGGTCGCAATTTTGAAAAATTGCAGAGTGTGGTTGCCGCGGCGGCTCACGTATATACCCCTCCCGCTGATATCGCCGGCCTGCTACGGTTTCGAGTCACGTCTCAGGTCGCGTGTAAGTAATTCTGAGGGGATTCGACCCCCGAAATTCATGTTTTCCCGACAGACGGTTACATTTATCGCGTTTGCGGCGCCCCCTGTGGATGAAAATGGAATTGCTTTCGGAACTCGGTCGAACGAACCACCCCGGACGTGCGATTCGAATTTCGGATGGATTGGACGTTCCGTGCGTGATTTATGGCGTTTTTCGTGATATAGGCCCCTCCTACTGACTTCGGACGACGGTTACGGCCGAACGACACGCACTATCGAAAGTCTGAAGTCGGTTTTTTAATCGTATGGGTCCAGAGGTCACGTGTGCCGATTTCTGTGACATTTGGACAAAATCTGTAGTGGGGAAAGCAAAAAGTGTGTTTTGGACAAAATTCAAAATGGCGGAAAATCCATCATGGCGGAAAAGGGCGTGGCCTATATGGGGAGATGCGTCATGACCCAAGGAATCCAGGGTAAAAATAATTTTGATTTTACGACCTACGGTTCAAGAGTTATGAGCCAAAAGGTAAAGTGGGATGTTATAGCGCCACCATGAGGCCGACCTAATTTTTTTTATTTTTAATTAATTTTAGTGATAATTAGGAAATATCCCTGAAAGTTTTGTAACTATAGTGCTTACAGTCTCAGAGGGAAAAATACTTGAATGTGTTTTTTTGCATTTCCCCATTCATGTCAATGGGAAATTTTAATTCACTAATAAATTCATATCAAATAAAATATACAACATTTCTCTTCGCACAGTACAAGCGCTCGATTCCCGATTTTTCCGGTCAATTTGACATATGGCTCAAGTGCGTACAGTCAAAACATCTTGTTGTTGTAGGGCGCCAAACTTTGTCTTACTCCAGGTGTGGAATAATGGAATAATAATAATAAAGTGTTACAATTACAAGAGTCTGGTTGCCCCTTTAGGGCAACCACACTAATAATAAAGTGTTACAATTACAAGAGTCTGGTTGCCTGTGGGCAACCACACTAACTAGAACTGCACTCTGCCGAGTGCATACTTGCTTGTTGCACACTAGTAGGCCATAAATGGCCTACTAGTGCGCAAGCAGAGCGCGCAAGTACTTTCGACCGCTGGAAAGTATCACATCTCAGTATCTCTGTGAAGGAACGTTTGAAATGTATAATCATTACGTGTAACTATTTGCTACCTAACTACTTTTTTACAGAAAAATGAATCATTGATATGTGATGAAAAAAAAAGGTATATAAACTGAATTAAAATATATTATACAGTATAATTATTTTATTACTTATTGTAAATTGTCAATTGTTTTAAATGTATTTCATTTTGTACTATAGTGATATTAATACTAAATCATGATCAGAGTAATATGTGTCTCTAACTTCAATTTCTGTAATAATACTTTCAAATTTGTTGAAATATAAATGATCTAAAATACTTCCGAAATCTGTAGTTGGATTTGTATTTAATTGTTTAAAGCCTAATCTTGACATGAAGGTCTTTATATTTATATCTTTTTCAGTATAATTGTATATAATAATGTATAATTGAAATCTCCTATTATCATAATTGTGGAAGTCGGAGATGATAGATACTTTACCATTTTCTTGAGAAATGTGTTTAATTCCGTAAGGTTTGTTTTAGGTGATCTGTACATAAGAATGATATATAGATCTTTATTTTTTTACATGTATACATACGTGTTCTACTTTTTCTAATATCTCGATTTCTTTTTGAATTATTTCAATGGCAATATCTTCTTTTATAGCAAACATAACTCCCCCACCTATATCAGATTCTCTGTCATTCCTGATTGTTTTGTAATTGGTGTTCATTGTTTTTAATTTAAAAGTAATGTTATTATTTTTATTTAAGTGTGTTTCAGTAAAAGCTATTAGATCCAACATTTCGAGTTGGGAATCTGAGTTTATATCTTGTAAATGTGTTAGATAACCTCTGATGTTCAACAATCCAATTTTTAATGAATGTTTTAATGGTAATTGAGTTATCTTCCGTATATTTGGATTTTCTAGAGGTGATTCTCGTAATCGTATCATTTCTCTTTCTACATTCTTATCTACTTTGATCTTTTTTAGGACTAAAATCAAGTATATATAGATCTCTTATCCTTTTCACTCGACTGAATGCTACATAGGCTTGTCCCGGGTTAAAACGTGAGCCCTTCATAGATACGACAATCTCTTGTATAATTAAACCTTGAACCTTATGAATAGTTAATCCCCAAGCTAATGTCAACGGGAATTGAAACCTAGTTGTTGATCCTGTTCTTCTGCCTCCATGGAAAATTATAGCTTCATGTCTGTATATTGGAACTGCTTCTGGGTAATTTTTATATTTACTATTAGACTTCGCATTAAGACCAACATCTTTGTCTTGGAATTTAACAAGTATTACTGTAACATAGGTGTCGTTTTTCTCAAAGTCAATATACTCAACAAGTCCTCTGATACCGTTGACTACCCATCAGATACCATTACATTAGTAGTCAACATCACTTGTGCACCAATTGCTATACTGAGTGTTGTTGGTAAACCTCCTGTTTGTGATAGTTTACTTTTTGTGCAATCCAGATCAAATAACCGTGTGTCTTTATCTTTTCTACTATCTTCTGCCTTTATATGAAAAATAGTAATAGTAAATAGTAAGTGATGACGTAAGAGATATATCTGTGTAGTCTGGTCCCAGCAGACCAGGCACAGATTTACAAATTACAAATCACATTACAACTACATACAGAGTATGTAGTTGTAATTTGATTAGCAGTATACTGTGGTTACTTGGTTCCAAAAAGTGAAGCCAAGTTTTTTTCAACCGTAGGTTTGTGCCTGGTTTGCTGGGACCAGTTACAACATTACGTCATCGTTGTGAACTGGGACCAGAGTACATGGTGTGTATATGACGTAATGTTGTAACTTGTAACTTGTAACTAGTCCCAGCAAACCAGGCACAGACTGTATGTAGGTGTTCTAGTTACAACATACAGAGTATGTAGTTGTAATTTGATTAGCAGTATACTGTGGTTACTTGGTTCCAAAAAGTGAAGACAAGTTTTCTTCAACGGTAAATCTGTGCCTGGTTTGCTGGGACTAGTTACAACATTACGTCATCCTTGAGAGAGTACATGGTGTGTATATGACGTAATGTTGTAACTTGTAACTTGTAACTTGTAACATTACGTCATATACACACCATGTACTCTCTCAAGGATGACGTAATGTTGTAACTAGTCCCAGCAAACCAGGCACAGATTTACCGTTGAAGAAAACTTGGCTTCACTTCGAAGAGACCAAGCGAAACGATTACTTGCGCGCTCTGCTTGCGCAAGTAACAACTGGGAACATACCGTAGGCGGACTGGAGGTTTTGGCAGGTGTGGGGTTGGTAGGAAGGGTGACGAGGCCGGGAGAGAATCCGTGGTTCAGGCCTCCGAGGAGGAAGCAGGCAGTTACGGGGTCTGGGGTTTGGTGGGGTGTTGGGGGCAGGAGGAGCGGGCATGGGCGCCCCCGCAGTGGGTGCAGGCGTGGAGCATTTTGCAGACGGCAGCGGAGCACCCTGCTCCATTAAAGTTGTTATAGATTGCTTCGGAGCCGCAGTACAGGACTTGGCGGCCGCGTTTGTCGAAGGAGTGTTGGGAGCCTGGGTAGTGTTGGGGGTGGGGCGGAGATGACGAGGAGGGAGGGAGAGCTGGGTTTGGTGGTGGGTTTAGCGGCGGGGGTGCAGGGGGCGGCGTGAACACACTGGCTGGCGTCGGAGGTGCGGGGGGCGGCGTGGACGCACTGGCTGGCGGGGTGGGTGGGGTTGCCACATAGGTTGCAGGCGATGGCGAGCCTTCCTGCGAAAATACGGCAGTACAGGTCCAGGTTCCAGGTCCAGTTGGCCCCAGTTTCTCGTGCCGACAGGTACATGTCAAACCACGGGGCTGAAATATAGCTGGTATGCTTAATATTCTTGTCTTGAGCAACCAGCTCTTCATGCAGCCGTTTCCCTGCATGGCTCTGGAAATCATTGGCCAGTTTCTCTGAACTGGTCTTCGTCCAACTGTGGCCTCTGGGCAGCTAAATATCTCCTAATTGTGTCTTCCAGTTTAGGGACAGGTAGCCTTGGTAAACTCTTCTGATAGTCCATAGAAGGAACAATACTCTGTTGCAGGTACTCATTGTTGCTACTGTAATGTTGCAGGTACTCATTGTTGCTACTGTAATGTCTCTTATCGAAGACCAGTGCTGTAGTCCTCGGGGATTTTAAACTCCCATACATTCTCAGAGAAGAACCCACTTGATGTGGCAGCATGTTTGCCGGATAGCAAGGCAGCAACAGAACCAATGATGATTCCCACTAATGTCAAAAAACTGAATTTTTGGATGCTGATAGATGCTGTGTGTAACTGCTCCTAAACCATCTTCATCTGGTGCAGAAATAAGACAACGTCCCAACTGATATCGAGAGAGATTTATATTTATCCCAAGCGACAACGTGAAAAACTGCAAAGAAATCACATAACAATATTCTTTTAAATACAATGAAACATGAAATATGAATGTTCTTGTTGTCAATCATGATGTCCGTATTATATAAACAACACAATGAAATGTACACAAACAATTAAACGATACAATGGCAATATAACTTTTACAGACACAAACAAAACAACTGGGAACATACCGTATGCGCCTTCTGCACAGACTTTTAGGAGTTCAGTGAAGTTCTTGTTTATATTATTTTCTTATAATATATATTATATTATAATATATATTATATTATTTCTTATTATATTATTATTTCTTTGTCATGTCAGACTCTGACATGAAAGAGCTCCTCTCTTCACCTCTGCTCTGTTTGTTCTGCTCAAACATGCCCAAGACCCAACAGGTGATTGAAATGAGGTGATTAGAGCAGGTGCGCCTAATTCAACCTGCCCATGAACCAGACATACTGTAGTACTGTGCTCTGTTTTTGTGGTCTATCACCATACATTTACCATATGTACCCAAATAAACACACATATAATGTTCACATATACATTTTCAGAAAGGTGAGCAATAAAATAGAATATCACAAAATACCCATTGCTGGGACAGCTACACTGTGAGAACTGGGAAACAGACAACGCCCTTCCGGTGACATGGACTGAAGGCAGTTTGCGTCGAGCTACAGCAATCCCTCGATTAAAATCTTTATTTTAAACCCAGACCAGAAAGCTATATTGGTTTCTCCATGTTTATCAGCTTCTTTACTTCTGAAATTAGTTTTGTTCAAAACGATCTAATCGTTCTTGTACAATACATGGCCGGCACGCGACGACAAACAAAGTTCACAATGGAGAACGCCAAGCTAGCTGCGCTCATGAGAACAATAGTATGTGAAGAAATAGCATCGGGACTGGAGTCTAGTCTATTAAGCCTATTAAGGATAATCTAAACAAGATTCAACAAAAAGTATCATCGTGCGTGGACAATATTGACTCTCGAGACGGCAGCCAACGAGACTGATGAAAGGCTGTTACAACTGGAGAAGGAGAACAAAAAGCTATCTGAGGAAGTTAATTCATTAAAACAGAAGACGGAATCACTCGAAAATTACAGCAGAAAATTGAACGTGAGAATATACGGACTCTCAGAAAATGTTGAAATGGGCATGGTTTGTAAATGGAATGCTACACTACATTATATTTATACTTAATTTAGTGTATTTGAAGAAGAGGAGAAAGACAGATAGACATTCTCCATTGGCGGTCCCCTAATTTTGTATTATTTTGTTCAAGCCAATTACATAGGGAGATCAACAGAGGGAGCTGTTTGACAAGCTAACATGTCACAACTCTGCAATAGGCAGAGAATGGGAGGTTGGAAGGTGGCTATGTGGACTATGAACACTAAGATGTTCTGCCCACGTGACCGTCTTCGGGTGGGGAGGGGTAGGGGGAGGGATATGGGTTGATGCCAGACTACAATTGGGGAAGGGCTCCACGATGTTTACGTATTAAACCATTTATTTTTGTGTTCTTAAATCTTTCTTTCGACAATTCAATATAAATGGAAACCCCTTGTTACTCTACCATGAATTAATTTAAGCCATATACAATACAATAACAATGTCAATGCTGATCTCATCTTCGAGTATGTCCTGGAGAACTTCAAATTTGTTTGAGATTTTCAGTCTGTAGCCTACTCTTCTTGTTTTTCTGCGTCCCGCAATAGGCTTGTGTTGAATTTCTGTCGGTTTGTTGTCTGTCTTGTTCTTCTTTAGTTCCAGCTTCAGTCTAGCAGTTAACAAATGATGGTCTGATGCTACTAACTCTCACGTCCTGTAATGTTCTTCTGAACTTTTTGCTTATGCAGATGTGATCTATTTGGTTATCTGTTGTGTGGTCTGGTGATACCCAAATAAGAGCACAGTTTACCTATAATGTGCTGTTTTAGTGTAAACCCATATTAATATTAATTTATCTGGCTGGCATAAAGATTTAAGTATGACATTTTGTATAAGTTAAAAATAATTTTAATTGAACGGTAATTCAAAATGTACTTTTATTTTGTAATGATTCACGCAAAAAAATACATATTTGTTACAAATGGCTTTCTTGTCTGTACTGGGTAAAGAGGAAACTGTCAGCATACAGTATGTTGACATACATGTAATGTAGTATACAGCAAGAGGTGAGTCAATGCATTTTACCATTCCTCTCCTATTTTGTACACACAAAGATGTTGTCAGACTGGCCGATGCAGATTCGAGTCAGGAGAGAAGGCTTCACCGTGCCGAGCCTCATGGACGACACCACTCCACCGTGGTCAAATTCAAGTGCTCAACTATATCGTGGATGAAGAGAGGTCTGGGGATGAGCTCATTGTCAGAGCTGGCAGTGCTGTCCTGTCCCGCCATGACCTTTGGACCTTGGGCTTGGCGAATCATGAGATGGAATCCACTGTGGGAAATGGATGCTTCATTCTCATCTCACAGATTGCCGAATCCAAGGGAAAGAGAATCTTCATCTCCGATATGTACAGTTCACCACTTTGGCTCACTGCATGTGATCCAATGACATGTTTACCTAGTGATACTTCGGAGAGAGAGATGTTGTTTCTGCCCATTTGGACACCTGGGCACTTCCAGTTGTGTGTCTTGAAGCCCACCCAGAGAGAGATTCTCTTTCTGGATCCGAAGTACGGTCAGAGAGCTGGATTTGATCCCAGATACCAGTGTATTTTGAGAGATCTTGCGAAGAAGATCGTTCCGGGGGAGTGGGTTGAGCAGACTGGCCATGACATAGAGGGTTTCCTGAAGCAACCAGTCGGACAGGACTGTGGCGTATTCATGCTGATGGCTACCTTGTACATTGCTTTAGATGCGCCATTTGATTACACTGTGAAAGACATGCCTGTCAAACGGAAGTGGTGGTGCCTGGCTCCTTGTGGAGACCTTTGAGCTTGACCGGCATGGAAAGGTTTTTGCTCACTGGACGGAGCAGTGCAGAGCTCGCCTGAGAGGTGACCAGGCTCCAGTTTTCAAGCTGGCAAGACGCCGGAAGCTGCCTGAAGTGACAAGAAAAAAACAATAAACAAGACTATTAGGGGAGAAAAAAAGAAAAAAAGAGAGATAGCTGTATTGTTGATGTGTGGCGGCCAGGGTGTTTAAAAAAAAAAAAAAGCTTTGTATAATGTGTCGATAGGCCACCATTGTATTGTGACCTTAGTGGGGGGGATGTGTAACCCTAAGGTATATACAGGGGGATTCTTCCTTTAACTGTGTTGGCGGGCTGAGTCTGGGACGAGGAGTATTATGGGATATCTTGTGTTTACTTTCTGTTCTGGTGTGCAGGGAAGCGGTCGCATTATTAAGAGGAAGAGAGAGTTTACTTTGTTGTTCACTATGGAGGTTGGATACATAATTAGAACCCTGGCTGATCACGTTTGTCCTTTTTGAATTATTATTTTGTTTATTAAATCACCAGTTCAATCAGACAAGTGGCAGGGTATGTGATGGCCGTGGGTGTGGGTGTGTCAGCCTAGGTTAACAACAGGTCAGTCTAAATAACAAAACGGAGTGAAGAAGTACGATAAAGAAGATGGATGTGATCAAAAAGAAACAGGTGAATACAGTGTGATTGATTCGAGTCAGGAGTCAGGTGTCACAGTCCGTGACATGTGTTGTGTTTTTGTTATGTTCCTTGTTCTTGGTTTTGGTTTTACTTTACACTTGTGTGCTTTTATTTTGCAGTCTGTTAGTGTTTCCTGTGTTGCTCATGTTTACTGTGTTGTCTCACCAGTACCTTGATTACCCTAGTGTTCCCACCTTGTCTTGTTAGTCCTTTTAGCCAGTGATAATTATCTGTTGAGTTCACCTGTGTCTTTATACTCCCCTGGTTTTGTCTTTTCCCTTGTCAGGTCATTGTTGTAAGTCGCCAGTGTTCAGTTCATAGTGTGAAGCTCTTAGTCTTGTTCCTATAGTAGTCTTTGTTACGAGTATTCTCCTAGTGTGTTTTCTTCGTGTTTGGTCCTGGACTTTTGTGAGTTTTGGTCATTAAACTCTCTTGCATTTGAGCTCCTTTGCCTCCGCCTATCTGTCTTGCACTTGGGTCCTACCTTCCTGCCTCGCACACGTGACATCAGGAGAGAAGGCTTCACCGTGCCGAGCCTCATGGACGACACCACTCCACCGTGGTCAAATTCAAGTGCTCAACTACATATTGGATGAAGAGAGGTCTGGGGATGAGCTCAATGTCAGAGCATGGCAGTGCTGTCCTGTCCCGCCATGACCTTTGGACCTCGGGCTTGGCGAATCATGAGATCTTTGCCAAATCCAAGGGAAAGAGAATCTTCATCTCCGATATGTACAGTTCACCACTTTGGCTCACTGTATGTGATCCAATGACATGCTTACCTAGTGATACTTTGGAGAGAGAGATGTTGTTTCTGCCCATTTGGACACCTGGGCACTTCCAGTTGTGTGTCTTGAAGCCGCACCCAGAGAGAGATTCTCTTTCTGGATTCGAAGTACGGTCAGAGAGCTGGATTTGATCCCAGATACCAGTGTATTTTGAGAGATCTTGCGAAGAAGATCGTTCCGGGGGAGTGGGTTGAGCAGACTGGCCATGACATAGAGGGTTTCCCGAAGCAACCAGTCGGACAGGACTGTGGCGTATTCACGCTGATGGCTACCTTGTACATTGCTTTAGATGCGCCATTTGATTACACTGTGAAAGACATGCCTGTCAAACGGAAGTGGTGGTGCCTGGCTCCTTGTGGAGACCTTTGAGCTTGACCGGCATGGAAAGGTTTTTGCTCACTGGACGGAGCAGTGCAGAGTTCTCCTGAGAGGTGACCAGGCTCCAGTTTTCAAGCTGGCAAGACGCCGGAAGCTGCCTGAAGTGACAAGAAAAAAACAATAAACAAGACTATTAGGGGAGAAAAAAAGAAAAAAAGAGAGATAGCTGCATTGTTGATGTGTGGCGGCCAGGGTGTTAAGAGGAAGAGGGATTTTACTTTGTTGTTCACTACGGAGGTTGGATACATAATTAGAACCCTGGCTGATCACGTTTGTCCTTTTTGAATTATTATTTTGTTTATTAAATCACCAGTTCTGCAACACGGACTCCTTTTCCTTGACAGCATTGCAAGAAAGCATAAGGATTATTCCGGAGAGTAGAGACATATGGTGGTTGGAAACAGACAAAGTATGACGAAGCAGAGACTCAAGCACAAGGATTCATATTTGACACAACAACAATAAACTTCAACTTCACACTTCAAACTGGACCGGATGAATATACCGACTGCTGCTCATTTAACATACCTCACCATCCCATCATATACCAAATGGAACAGGACAACACCCCAGCCAAACTCAGTCAAATAAAAAAGACCAACACCTGTAAGTTGAATTGCCTACATTCACTCATTTAACATTTGCTATTTTAAATGCCTATATACTTACAGTAAAATAACTAACAAATATTACCATAATAAATACAATGTGTGCATTTTGTCTTACAGTCACAAATCAAGACAGCATCCTTCTCTTCACCAACAGCAATATCATTTCCACATCAGTCCCCCTCTTCCCAAGAAAGTCCCCATCACAAACAATAACCCTGAAAGAAGTGTCACGTTTTTCAAACCAGCAAAAAGTAAGTAGGCCTACTGAGTTAATTTTTTATTCTAACTACCGCAATATAGAATACATTCACATAATGAAATGTAATTCTGAAGGTGGATTCTAACAATAGTTTTTATAGAGTAGGCCTATAAAGTGTTGTTTTTTTTCTGTTTGTTTGAAAAATAAGCACCGCAATTAAGCTAAGATGACTTAATAGCCAATAGGCATAGCTTAACTTGCCAAGACTGCAGTGCAAATGACAATGAATATGCCTATTCACTTTTTCTTATGGCTTCTTAGGCCTCATTCAAACACCAATCAAACAAATATTTGGTTGTTATTTTTAGGACACCACAATGCTTTTCCAATGGGACACATAGTTTGACCAAACATTTGTGTTTGATTGCTGGTCTGATCGTCTGTACCTTTGTTAAATTGACGTAGAATGATCAACATTTGCCCTACTCTATGCTGAATTGAAGTGGACTCTGTCCAATACTTTTTTTTTTTCCTCCCTGGAAATGTTTGGGTTTCCAAGGCTATACAACACTGACCATCATCTATCAAAGGTATAACTAAATAATATACTAACGTCTTTTCTTTTCTCATCAGATTGGACAGATCACCTTCACTGTAATAAAAATTCACCCCTGCACACCCGGACTCACACGCACCAACGGACCCATGGACCTACAACTCATCGACATCGCAGACACCACAAACAAATCACAACTCGCACTCTGGGACACACAAATAGACACATTGCACATAGACACATCCTAGACAGTCACCAATGTCACTCACCGCACATTCCCCACTTCATCACTAACCACCACCAAATCTTCCATAATCACACCCCTTCACACACCACTAGTCATTCCCCCCTCAATTCACGCACTTAAAATAGACACCCCATCATCGAGCACTGTCACTGGAGAAATTGTAGGAGCACTAATCACCGATAATATTGCATGCGCACTTTGCAATCACACCCATAACTCATTTGACCACAATAAAACCACAAACACCTGCACTAACTGTCACATGACCCAAAGAACACACAGATTTAAAACACACAATTCCGGATTTGGAAGACGTATTAGGTGCATGAGAGGTTTCACAAAACAGAAACTTTCATTGGCTCATAAAAACTTAATTTTTTCACTTAAAAGAAATCTGTTACGATTATTTGTTCGTATAAGTCCAACGTTCAAGTGTAGACGTTTTTGTGCATTTTGATCAAAGATTCTGGGAGAAGATACATTTTAAATGGTTTTCATATATTTCAAAATGGTGGGTAATCTAAAGGTCAGAGGTCAAAAGTCAGAATATGGAAGTTGTTCGGCACGAGGAGACAAATATGTATATCAAAGTGTCATTGCCAACGGTCAAACGGTTCATGAGATATATGCACATTCAAAGTTTGCATTTTCAACTTAATTTTCAATTTTCAGTGCTATAGCGCCACCATTTGGCCAATGGTCATGGGCTTCACATAGTCACCGTTTGGCATGGCCCTCTACCAGATTACCGAGTTTCGTAAAAACCGACTGCACGGTTCAGTCAGAACAGCTATTTTTGGCGGAAGGAGAAGAAAAATAAACAAATACAAGAAGTGACCAAAGTCACTGCGTGTCTTCTTGGTCCCTTAATAAAAATATACTTGCAGCCAGTGAGGCTTGTTTTTTTGGGAATAATATTTTATTTGTTTCTATATTGCACTTATTTTAATTTTGACTTTGTCTAATTTTATCATGTTCGGAATAAAGTTTTTCATTCATTCATATATTCATCGAACCAGCCATTTTTTGACTTTTGGTCTCAATAAAATTAAACCACCTCTGCGACCGGAGAGCCACACCCCACCTCTCACTGGGGAGCATGTGTAAAATCTTTGCTCTTATTTTAATGATGTTTGGGTGACAAGACACACTTTCCTGGGGGTTTTCTGTGGGTAATATGTGTTTTTTGATATTTTAGTATTTCAAAGTGTCCATGAACTCCATGATGTCATGGACACTGGGCTCACTTATTTCCTGGACTACATGTCTCAGTAAGACAGCCCTCCCCCTATCCACAAGGAGGAGCAGTGGACCAAAGCATTAGGCCTATGGGAATTGTAGTGAGTTCAACTAGTACTAGTGGTTCTCAAATGGACCAAATGGACCACCATACCTCAGAGTGTACAAATACTAGTCCATTTTTATACTCGGGGCTATCTCTTTGTGTTTCTGGTCATATTATTGTCTGCTGAAAAATGTCCACCACAAGCCAACATGGCGATGACCCCTGATTCAGACAACTAAGAACCAGACACACTAACTAAACTCCAAACTCCAGCAAAACACTGAGAGAGACTCTAGACAACCTGCAGCCACAACTAAACTCCAGCAATATCTGAACACACTGAGAGAGCCTGCTTTTATAGTCTCTGGAGTTCGTCACCAAACCAGGCTCAGCTGTTCATCACATGTGAGGACACTCACACCAATCAGGCTAATCAAGGCCAGGGGCGTAAAGGAACTAAATACATTTCCTCAAGTGCTGTACTTAGGCCCAGGCCACACTACTCTGGATCTTTTGCAAAACTGATATTTTCGTACACATTGTACGAAACACATTGAACACAGGATAAAATCACTGCAGTAGCAAGTTTCTCATCTCACAGATTGCCGAATCCAAGGGAAAGAGAATATTCATCTCCGATCTGTACAGTTCACCTCTTTGGCTCACTGTATGTGATCCAATGACATGCTTATACCTAGTGATACTTCGGAGAGAGAGATGTTGTTTCTGCCCATTTGGACACCTGGGCACTTCCAGTTGTGTGTCTTGAAGCCCACCCAGAGAGAGATTCTCTTTCTGGATCCGAAGTACGATCAGAGAGCTGGATTTGATCCCAGATACCAGTGTATTTTGAGAGATCTTGCGAAGAAGATCGTTCCCGGGGGAGTGGGTTGAGCAGACTGGCCATGACATAGAGGGTTTCCTGAAGCAACCAGTCGGACAGGACTGTAGCGTATTCATGCTGATGGCTACCTTGTACATTGCTTTAGATGCGCCATTTGATTACACTGTGAAAGACATGCCTGTCATATACGGAAGTGGTGGTGCCTGGCTCCTTGTGGAGACCTTTGAGCTTGACCGGCATGGAAAGGTTTTTGCTCACTGGACGGAGCAGTGCAGAGCTCTCCTGAGAGGTGACCAGGCTCCAGTTTTCAAGCTGGCAAGACGCCGGAAGCTGACGGATTAAGCTCCCCTCTGGACCACACTGCCAGGAGTACATGAACCGAAAGGTCTTCCCTTCCATACAGGTATCACCTTATGTCTTATCAAGTAGGCCTACATGTGTAAATAAATATGTAGATTATTTTCTTCCCCTTTGCACTGTTCTTATTCTCCCATTTCTTTATGGAAATGTCATAAACGATGGGGCCTCAAAAATGTATTCACCCACTGATGAATTAGTTTCACCTGTAAACCTGTGATGTGACACTAAAGTTGCTTCTGATTCTGCAGCTGCAAGGTTTATGTGACGCGAAGGCCAGGTTCCCAAACACCTTTGTGGGGTATCCTGGCCGTGTAAATGATGCCAGAATCCTGAGGAACAGGTATGAGAATTGTATCATTCCATCTGGCAGGATCATGGTCCAAATACCTTTACTTATCATTCTCGTGTGTGTGTTTGATATGCCATGGCATTTCCTCCTTGCTGCACAATAAATAACATTATTTTCTCTTAACAGCGCGATGTACAGGGAGTCTCTGTACCCTCCTCCAGGGTACTTTATTGTGGGCGATGGTGGCTACCCATGTATCAGTGCTCCCATCAGATTAGTGGCACCGTACCGGGATCCAGTCCAACCCACTAAGATCCGACCGACCACCACCATTCCAAGGCTCGCTCCATCATTGAGCGGGCCTTTGGCAGGCTGAAGATGAGATGGAGGTCCCTGCTCTTCAAGGCCCTGGAGGTCCACAACACATTCGTACCAGCTGTGGTCACTGCATGTTGTGTACTACACAACATTGCCATGACAGAAGGGGACATAATGGAGCCTAACAATGAGGAGGAGGATGGACCTCCAGCCGGTCCAGAGAGGGGGGAACAGTGTGGGGAAGGTCTGCGGGACAGAATGGCAGCCCAACTGTCGGCTCCAGACCCAGAGCACATACCTGATCATATGGACGACCATGATTATTTGTGACGACCATGACGACCATGATTAACACAGCTGCTCAAAGAAATAAAGGGAAACAGGAAACACCATACTGTAAGTGACTGATACAGTAGTATTAAATGTCTTCACATTGTTTTACTTTGAGCAGACATTATTAGTATGTCAATATGTATGCAGATGACACAATTCTGTATTCCTGTGCCTCCTCACTTGATGTGGCAGTGTCAAACTTGGCCTCTGACTTTGTCTCCTTGCAGCATGAACTGCTAAACAGCAAACTGCTACTAAACGGCCACAAAACCAAGGCCATGCTATTTTCTCCAAATAGCCTAGTCAATGTCACCTCAAATATCACCACTCTGGATGGAGTATCCATCGAATGGGTTGAGTTGTATAAATATATTGGGATTGGACAAAGTTAAACTTCAAACACCACTTGGCAAAAAAGCTTAAGTTCACGCTGAGTTTCTTCTACAGAATGAAGTCCTGCTTTTCTAATGCTTCTCGCAAAAATCTGGTTCCAGCTGGCCTCTTCATGTCGCAGCTTGATTATGGAGATACTGTCTACCGCTTTGCTAGTTCCTCAACTCTGAGCAAACTTGACCCCCTGTTTCATGCTGCATTGAGGTTTATAACCAATTCCCCCTATAGGACTCGTCACTGTACTCTGAACTCCAGGGCTCCGGTCCCCCGGCTGCCAGGCAAGCCCGCCCGTCGAGACCCCACTGGACGAGGCAGAGGCAGAGGCAGAGGTGGAAGAGATGGCCGAGATATGCCCGGGGACCTCTTCGCGGACCCCCCGCGGACCCCCGGCCCCAGTCTTTCATTCCTTCCTCCCTCTAACATTAGGGACGAAATGGTGCAGACTGAAGACACTGCATTCAGCCAGGTTTGTTGCATATAGCGATTAGAGTAACCACTAACTGTGTGTGTGTGTGTGTGTGTGTGTGTGTGTGTGTCGGACAGAAACCTTGTATCTATCTCCATTTTTCAGCTTTTTGCTTTTTTGTAAATAATGCCCCACTTTATGCTACTGTACAGGTCAACTGCCACACGAACGCACGGCTGCTGGAGCTAGACAACACCATGTCTCAATATTACATATTGGTTAAATAAATATGCTGTTTCCCTTCAATGCACACATAACATTACAAAACATTTTATATATATATATAAAGAACACAATATACAAATGCTTAAAATCCTATAAATACAATACTAATATCCAGATGTCTTTTAAAAACACATGATTTTACCTAATTTAAATATGTCCCTGTGACCGACTAGTCACTACCCAGGGCAAGGAAGGACACAACACAGTGCAGCTTTCTTTAATACTCTGATTTATTCCTCTCAGTTCATGGAATAATTCACATTAATATTACTTTACACAGAAGAGCAGATAGCTCTCCATGGACAACAGGTGCACAGCCACACCTAGCCCCGCAAGCAGAACCCGAATGTAGTAAAGTTTCTGACACTTTTATGACTTTACTGCATTGGGTCCTGCTTCACGCTGGGCTGTCGCCAGTTACGCACAAACAAATACAATGTAAACACGCCATGAGACGGACTTCTGCGCGCTTTTACCATGTTTATTCATGTATTGACTTACGAATGTGCGAACTATAAGTACCTTACATACCATACCGACACATCTGTGTCGCGGAAGCCGTTAAGTATTTTTAATCCATGATTGATTAAAAATGTCGCTAAGCTCTTTCTCTTCCTGCCTTGTTTATTGACATCCAATGGTACCGCCTCCAGCTGTGCGGTTGGCTAGCTATGTGTCCCTACGTTACTGCCTGTGATTGGCGGAGGTCTTCTTGTTGTGGGGGATGTTCGTTACATTCACGTATAATTATAGTCCAATATTTGGAGACCAGCTGTTTCCAAAAAGAAAAGTGATCCAGATACAGCAATTGCATTATTTATTAGTATCACTTTAAAGTGTACAGTTTGTCAATACATCAAAGATGCGATAATAATCCATTTCTTATCTACTTATGTTTTCTGCCTTTTTCTCACCATTCTCTGTACCTCAGGGAAAAGAGTGTGAAGATCTTAGTAAGGTCTGCGACGAACTCATCACATGGTGCGTTTAATGTTTTATGTTCTGCTGTTATTGCTGTTTGGAATGGGTATCCACGTTGAAGATGTCCGGATTGTTTTGCACTGGGGCCCCCCGAAGAACATCCTGAACTATTGGCAGGTAATATGAGCTGGAATTACACCTATTTGGCAGATTCAAAACATATTGAATCCTATAATGGCATAATTAATTTAAAACTGAACTGGAAAGTTATTGAATCATGCATGCAAATAGAACATACAGTATAGTAAAAATCACAAAGCTTTCCAATTATATTGTGAACCAATTCTAGATTCCTAGTCATTCTCAATTAAAGTATGGGGAAAATGTACAGATTTATTAATGCTGAACTTGAAGACTCAATCTATTTCTCAAGTCGGAGACACTGAATTAAAATTTGGAAACAAACATGCACATAATTTGGTCTGATCGTTTTTTCTCTACATGATATAGGAGGTGGGACGGTGTTCCCGTGATGGCGCTCCAGGGAGAGCCATCATGTATGTGTACAGTAATGTGTATATGGCAAAACATCTGGACAAATCCATGATCGACCTCGTGAAAGATACACTGGAAGGGAAAGCTTGTCTTAGAATGCAGGCACTGAAACACATCCTCTTGCCCCAGATGCATGCAGAAAGTTCATTAAAAGCTGCATGTGGAGGCATTTCTTGTTGCTGTGTGTGTGATGCTGCAGCTATTGCGCCATAATAATTTCAGTATTTTTTCTTATACCATATTAAGAACCGTGAACCCAAGTTTACAAGTAGTCCGAGTCAGTTGTTGTTCACCAAAGTATGTGTGTTGGGATTTGTTACAATGAAATGTCTTGCGTGTATATGAAATATGCTAATAATTAATAATGTCTGTGTTGAAGCATGCTGCTTAATTGCTATACACTTGGGGTATCGGTTATTTCAATTATGTAATGTCTATTTAAATGACAAGCCTAAAGAGGTGCCACTTTTGTGTAATGAAAATAATTAACTGTGTGTGAGATGACTGGACTGGATACAGCAGAATAGGTGTCCAGGCATTTCACACAGACAAAGATAATGTCACTAAACTGGTTTATTTAGCAGCCAACTAATGGAGCATTCATTCACTATTGACAATTTCAAGCCAGACTATACTAACTAATACACAAAAGTGAAGTGTTTGGTACACAGACACACTGCACCAAAAGTTAAAGTCAGATCTGGCACCACCCTGTGGCACAAACCGGCATTGCACACGCACACACACACACACACACACACACACACACACACACACACACACACACACACACACACACACACACACACACACACACAATTCAATTCAATTCAAAGGGCTTTATTGGCATGAGAAAACATACGTTTACATCGCCAAAGCAGAAAGAACAATACAACAATACAGCAATACAATCAAAACAAAAATGATGTACATTTGAAGGTCAGAATCTTCAATAGATCAAATTCTATGTACCAAGGTCACTCAATGCAGGTATAGTGCAGGAATATACACAATATATCCATATACAATAATATCCATATACACAACCATATATGGTTGCAAAGGCACAAATAAATCATTAAACCGATAAATCATCACACACACACACACACAGCCATATAATGGCTTTATCCATAAAAAATCGATTATTATGGCATCCTTGTTGTATTTACAAACTCTACACGTAGTGATACTACTACTACTACTAATAAATAATGCAATTGGTGTATGTGGAATCACTTTGAAAGGTCCTTTTTGAACACAACAGACACAGCAAGATGGAAAACGAACATCCCCACAGCAAAAACATAGCTCCGCCAATCAGGGGCAGTAACGTAGGGACACATAGCTAGCCAACAGCACAGCTGGAGGCGGTACAATAGCAAGGCAGGAAGAGAAGAAGCAAAGCGCATTTTTAATCAAACATGGATTAAAAATACTTAACGGCTTCCGCGACACAGGAGATTTTATCAGAGGTATGTAAGGTACTTATAGTTCGCACATCCGTAAACAAACACAATAAAAAGCGTAATACCGCGCCGATCGACTAAACGATGAGTTTGTGTATATCCGCGTCCCAACAATCGCATTGAAAAATCTTAGCGTGACCAGGAACCCTACGTAAAGCGCCCATCAAATTTCATAAAAGCTTTATGTAGGGTTCCGAGAGGGGCTAAGCCACACCCACCTCTGAGCCCAATTCTAGTTTGACTCAGGCCAGATGTGACTGCTTAAATCAGTCATCCTCCATCTAACAGTTCTACTATAAATAACACACCAACTAAGCAACCAACACAGCAAGGACAATGGCGACTGCAGCGAAACAGACAAAGTATGACGAAGCAGAGACTCAAGCACAAGGATTCATATTTGACACAACAGCAATAAAAATCACCCGGAAGAACAGCAAATACTTCAACTTCACACTTCAAACTGGACCGGATCAATACACTGACTGCTGTTCTTTCCACATATCTCACCATCCAATCATATCACAAATGGACCAGGACAAAACCCCAACAAAAATAACTCAAATTAAAAATTCTATCAACACCTGTAAGTTGAATTGCCTACATTCACTCATTTAACATTTGCTATTTTAAATGCCTATATACTTACAGTAAAATAACTAACAAATATTACTATAATAAATACAATGTGTGCATTTTGTCTTACAGTCACAAATAAAGTCAACATACTACTCTTCAGCAACAGCAATATAATTTCCACATCAGTCCCCCTCTTCCCAAGAAAGTCCCCATCAGAGAATTTTTCGAGCAAGGAGACATGACCACATTGCAAGACATGCAGCTTGTTGAAGACCTGATCAATTCGGCAAGGGGGATCATCTCGTATGCTGAACCTGACAATACATACTTAAATAAACCGCAAGTATTCGCACACTTGGCGGAGGCGACGTACGAACTCAACTATGCCATGGCAGAAATGGTATATGCCACCCGACTTCAACTGACAAACAGATATATATTGTGGCACCACATCGACGATGAAGTTGAAAGTGCGGAAAGAGAGCTTCTCTGTATGTTGGGGAGGGGTGCTTTGGTGCTTTACCCCCTTTTTGCAAGAATAAGGGCGAACTGTCAGGCCAACATGAGATTCTGTGCTGCCCTGTTCTGACCCGCACAGGATGACCAGCTGCACCTTACATGATGCCTATGTTAACGAATGGATATTGCTCATGTCTTTATGTATGTTAATTGTCTTGTTCTTTGTGTTTGTTTATGTGTTTCTGACAATAAAGTACTATATCATATGAAAAAAAAAAAAGAAAGTCCCCATCACTCCAAACAATAACCCTCAAAGAAGTATCAAGTCTTTCAAACCAGCAAAAAGTAAGTAGGCCTACTGAGTTTATTTTTTATTCTAACTACCACAATATAGAAAACATTCACATAATGAAATGTAATTCTGAAGGTGGATTCTAACAATAGTTTTTATAGAGTAGGCCTATAAAGTGTTGTTTTTTTTCTGTTTGTTTGAAAAATAAGCACCGCAATTAAGCTAAGATGACTTAATAGCCAATAGGCATAGCTTAACTTGGCCAAGACTGCAGTGCAAATGACAATGAATATGCCTATTCACTTTTTCTTATGGCTTCTTAGGCCTCGTTCAAACACCAATCAAACAAATATTTGGTTGTTATTTTTAGGACACCACAATGCTTTTCCAATGGGACACATAGTTTGACCAAACATTTGTGTTTGATTGCTGGTCTGATCGTCTGTACCTTTGTTAAATTGACGTAGAATGATCAACATTTGCCCTACTCTATGCTGAATTGAAGTGGACTCAATTTTTTTCCCCTCCCTGGAAATGTTTGGGTTTCCAAGGCTATACAACACTGACCATCATCTATCAAAAGTATAACTAAATAATATACTAACGTCTTTTCTTTTCTCATCAGATTGGACAGATCACTTTCACCGTTATAAAAATTCACCCCTGCACAACCGGATTCACACGCGGCAGCGGACCCATGGAACTACAATTTATCGACATAGCAGACACCACACACAAAGCACAACTCGCACTCTGGGACACACAAATAGACACATCCTACACCGTCACCAATGTCAATCACCGCACATTCCCCGCTTCATCACTAACCACCACCAAATCCTCCACAATCACACCCCTTCACACACCACTAGTCATCCCCCCCTCAATTCATGCACTTAAAATAGACACCCCATCATCGAGCACTGTCACGGGAGAAATTGTAGGAGCACTAATCACCGATAATATTGCATGCGCACTTTGCAATCACACCCATAACTCATTTGACCACAATAAAACCACAAACACCTGCACTAACTGTCACATGACCCAAAGAACACACAGATTTAAAACACACAATTCCGGATTTGGAAGACGTATTAGGTGCATGAGAGGTTTCACAAAACAGAAACTTTCATTGGCTCATAAAAACTTAATTTTTTCACTTCACAAGAAATCTGTTACGATTATTTGTTCGTATAAGTCCAAAGTTCAAGTGTAGACGTTTTTGTGCATTTTGATCAAAGATTCTGGGAGAAGATACATTTTAAATGGTTTTCATATATTTCAAAATGGTGGGGAATCTAAAGGTCAGAGGTCAAAAGTCAGAATATGGAAGTTGTTCGGCATGAGGAGACAAATATGTGTATCAAAGTGTCATTGCCAACGGTCAAACGGTTCATGAGATATGCACATTCAAAGTTTGCATTTTCAACTTAATTTTCCATTTTCAGTGCTATAGCGCCACCATTTGGCCAATGGTCATGGGCTTCACATAATCACCGTTTGGCATGGCCCTCTACCAGATTACCGATTAAAGCGACTGCACGGTTCAGTCAGAACAGCTATTTTTGGCGGAAGGAGAAGGAGAAGAAAAATAAACACAAATACAAGAAGTGACCAAAGTCACTGCGTGTCTTCTTGGTCCCTTAATACAAATATACTTGCAGCCAGTGAGGCTTGTTTTTTTGGGAATAATATTTTATTTGTTTCTATATTGCACTTATTTTAATTTTGACTTTGTCTAATTTTATCATGTTCGGAATAAAGTTTTTCATTCATTCATTCATTCATATATTCATCGAACCAGCCATTTTTTGACTTTTGGTCTCAATAAAATTAAACCACCTATGCGACCGGAGAGCCCCACCCCACCTCTCACTGGGGAGCATGTGTAAAATCTTTGCTCTTATTTTAATGATGTTTGGGTGACAAGACACACTTTCCTGGGGGTTTTCTGTGGGTAATATGTGTTTGATATTTTAGTATTTCAAAGTGTCCATGAACTCCATGATGTCATGGACACTGGGCTCACTTATTTCCTGGACTACATGTTGTCTCAGTAAGACAGCCCTCCGCCTAACCACAAGGAGGAGCAGTGGACCAAAGCATTAGGCTTATGGGAATTGTAGTGAGTTCAACTAGTACTAGTGGTTCTCAAATGGACCAGGACCACCATACCTCACATTGTACAAATACTAGTCCATTTTTATACTCAGGGCTATCTCTTTGTGTTTCTGGTCATATTATTGTCTGCTCGTTTTATTTAAAAAAAAGACATGAAAAATGTCCACCACAAGCCAACATGGCGATGACCGCTGATTCAGACAACTAAGAACCAGACACACTAACTAAACTCCAAACTCCAGCAAAACACTGAGAGAGACAGTCTACTCTAGACAACCTGCAGCCACAACTAAACTCCAGCAAGATCTGAACACACTGAGAGAGCCTGCTTTTATAGTCTCTGGAGTTCGTCACCAAACCAGGCTCAGCTGCTCATCACATGTGATGACACTCACACCAATCAGGCTAATCAAGGCCAGGGGCGTAAAGGAACTAAATGCATTTCCTCAAGTGCTGTACAGCTAGCCACACTACTCTGGATCTTTTGCAAAATGGATATTTTCGTACACATTGTACGAAACACATTGAACACAGGATAAAATCACTGCAGTAGCAAGTTTCAATTGTAGGCTATATATTTACACTTATGAGGTGCCAATGATATTTTTTTAATGAAAAGTACCGCATTTTAAAAGCCACCTAAATTGTGACTGGAAGTGGCACATGTTTCTATCATTGTCTGTCAGCATGTCACACTATGATGTCTATTAAGCAGGTCAAATCATATTACTAAACCCATGTGGTAATACAGAATTTGGCCTTGCTCTGCACCCTTTCGTATTATGCAAGCCGTGTTGAACGCACACACATAATGGCATACCACATTCCTGAATATTTTAGCATTGGGGGAGTGTCCATATGTAAATTTTATTCGCTTTTCGCATTCTGCTATTAAGCCCCCTGACCTAAAAACACTGTGCATAACGATTCCACCTGGTTCGGAGTACTTCTGACCACCTCTTAAATGCAAAGAGCAATGTTTGATTTTACACGAGCGCGCAGTTGGTACACAAATGCACGTGCATGGGGAGTTTGGGAACACATGAACACACACGCTATTCCACGTCCTGACATCAGTCAATCATGGTCACAGTTTAAATACCACCACTCTCACATGTCCAGCCTGAGAGAGAACAATATTAAGCAATATTACACGAGAGGGTGTGATTATGTGATTAATAACGTGATTATTGCCACGACAGGGATGCGGTCAGGAACGAGACGAGTCGAGTTCCGCAAGCATCACTGATGAACCCCGTGGGTTCCGGGGGGGTCGCCGACCCTGAAGTCTTTGGGGAGGGGGTCGTGTGGCGGTCAGCCCGCGGTACACGTGGAGGCGTGATCGTGTGGCCACTAGGCCAGGGAGTTGTGGGCTTGTTTGATGTCGAGGAGGGAGGAGCGGATGCAGGTTAGTTAGTTAGTTAGTTTATTTATCTCAGTCATTTACAGTACAGTGCATTTCAGAATGAGGGTTTCAGAATTACAGTTTGACTGAAAAGGTTTGGGCTAAAGCCGAAGCTTATTATGCCCACCTTTTTAATGATTCAAATAATAGAAGAAAGGGAAAAAAAGGAACAGAAAAAAACTAAAACAGGAACAATAGCAATGGGAAAAACTGATTCTCTGTAGTGTTGTGCTTCTTGTATACCAATGATGAACAGAAAATTCATATTTAGCTTATATGCCTTATACTAGTTACGTTACGCCCACATAGATTTCGCTTTTTTAAAGCATACTTTTATATTTGAAGTGGTTGCTTATAGTGTATATTTTTATTCTTGTTTACTTTTACTGCATATGTGTTTGTATATTTATGTTTGAAGTGGTTACTTCAAATAATTTATTTTATTTATATATTATTTTTATTTATATAATTTTGTAATAACTACTGCCTATGCATATTGTATATATTAAAGTGATTTTATATATTTGTCAATTATCATAGCTTTATATGATCTTTTAAATGTTCTTATGGAGTTGCTCTCTTTTAGTTCTGTATTGAGTTCGTTCCACAGATTCACCCCAATGGCAGACCAGACATCTCTCTTTTGTGTTAGTCCTTGAGATTTTGATTTTTTTGAATATTCCATTTCCTCTGAGTTCGTATCTACTCTCCCTGGGTTTGAACCTGCATGCAGGTCGGAAGTAGCCTATTGTAGATCTTATACATTATTGTAGCTGTGTTGAGGTTGACTAGGTCTTCAAGTTTCAGTTTGTTGTTATTTATAAATAGTGTATTTGTTGGTGCACAATATTCAGCCAGATTAATTATTCTTATTGCTTTCTTTTGTAGGAGAAAATGGATATATTATTTTTTTGTATGTGTTTCCCCAGATTTCAGAACAGTAGGTTAAATAAGGCAGTATTAAGGAGTTATAAAGTGTCTGGACTAGTGATGTTTTATTAATAATGAATTTCATTTTATATAGAATTGCAATGGTTTTTGATATTTTGGTTTTTAAGTTGTCTATATGGTATTTCCAGGTGAGTTTGTTGTCAATAATAATTCCTAGAAATTTGCTTGTTCAATTTCCTTGTTGTTTATAGTTAATTTGACTGGTGTATGTATTTGTTTATTACCAAAGACGATGCATTTTGTTTTGCTGATGTTTAGGGACAATTTATTGATGTCAAACCATATTTTTAGGATTTTTAGGTCATCCTCTACTACCTGCATGAGGTGTGCAAGGTCTGGCCCGGAGCAATACAGACTGGTGTCATCAGCAAAAAGTACACAGCTGCAGGGCCTCACAAATGTAATTTATGTATAGGATAAATAGCTTTGGGCCAAGGACGGAGCCTTGGGGAACTCCAAAGGTTACTGGGAGGGTGTTAGAGTCTACTACATGTACAAATTGCTTTCTTCCCACAAGGTAGCTTTGGAGCCAGGTTAGGGCGATTCCTCTGATTCCATATCTATATATTCTTTTAAGCAGTATCTCATGGTTGATTGTATCAAAGGCTTCCTTTAGGTCTATGAAGACACCCACCGTGTATTTCTTGCTGTCTATTGCTTCTGAGATGTTTTCAACTAGCTCCGTTATTACCATTGAGGTGGATCGGTTAGCCCTGAAACCGTACTGATGCTCATTTAACAGGTGATGTTTATCTATGAAATTGTCAAGCCTTTCCACAAAAACCTTTTCTATTATTTTGGAAAATTGGGATAGCAGAGAGATCGGTCGGTAGTTGGTAAGTTGGTGTTTGTCGCCACTTTTAAAGATAGGACTTACTTTTGCGGTTTTCATTTTGTCTGGAAAAATGCCCGTTTGAAATGATAGGTTACAGATGTGCGTAAATGGTGTTGCTATTATCTCCATTATATATTTTACTATTAGCATGTCAATATTGGTATTATCTGTAGACTTTTTGGTTTTAAAATTATGCACAATTTTTAATATTTCTTGCTCGTTTACACTGCCAATGAAGATGGAGTGGGGGTTCATCTGAATCAGTCTGTCATCCAGACCGTCCTGATGTCTCTGCTCCTCAATTTCGCCTGCAAGATTTGGTCCAACATTTACAAAGAACTTATTGAATTAATTTGCTATTTCCGTCTCATTTTCCATTATTTTGTTGTCTTTTTTGAAGAGGTTTGGGTGTTTGGCTTTGTCATTTAAAATTAGGCTATTCAATATTTTCCACGTTCCTTGTATATTATTTTTATGTTGATCCAGTAGTTTATGGTAATAATCTTTTTGACTAGTTACTTGCGCAAGCAGAGCGCGCAAGTAATAATTTCGCCCGGTCTCTTCAACGTGATAGCCGTCAACCACTTTTCTGTGTAAGCAAATCTGTGCCTGGTTTGCTGGGACCAGATTACACAGATGACCATTTCTCTTACGTCATCATTGAGAGCTAGTCATACATATACACACCATGTACTCTGGTCCCAGCTCTCAACGATGACGTAAGAAAAATGGTCATCTGTGTAATCTGGTCCCAGCAAACCAGGCACAGATTTGCATACACAAAAAAATGGTTGACGGCTGTCACTTTTTGGCACCAAGTAACCACAGTATACTGCTAATCAAATTACAACTACATACTCTATATAGTATATGTACACGTATGTATACCAGAGTACGTGGTGTGTATATGTATGACTAGCTCTCAATTACGTCATCATTGAGAGCTAGTCATACATATACACACCATGTACTCTGGTCCCAGCTCTCAATGATGACGTAAGAAAAATGGTCATCTGTGTAATCTGGTCCCAGCAAACCAGGCACAGATTTGCATAGACAAAAAAATGGTTGACGGCTGTCACTTTTTGGCACCAACTAACCACAGTATACTGCTAATCAAATTACAACTACATACTCTATATAGTATATGTATATGTACACGTATGTATACCAGAGTACGTGGTGTGTATATGTATGACTAGCTCTCAATGATGATGTAAGAAAAATGGTCATCTGTGTAATCTGGTCCCAGCAAACCAGGCACAGATTTGCTGATTTTGTGCATTATTATTACCCAAAAAAATGGTTGACGGCTGTCACTTTTTGGCACAAAGTAACCACAGTATACTGCTAATCAAATTGCTGGGACCAGATTACTATTATTATAAAAATTACCCAGAAGCACTTCCAATATACAGACATGAAGCTATAATTTTCCATGGAGGCAGAAGAACAGGATCAACAAATAGGTTTCAATTCCCGTTGACATTAGCTTGGACAATTAGATTTTCGTATCTATGAAGGGCTCACGTTTTAACCCGGGACAAGCCTATGTAGCATTCAGTAGAGTGAAAAGGATAAGAGATCTATATATACTTGACTTTAAAGTTTAATCCTAAAAAGATCAAAGTGGATAAGAATGTAGAGAGAGAAATGATACGATTACGACAATCACCTCTAGAAAATCCAAATATACGGAAGATAACTCAATTACCATTAAAACATTAATTAAAAATTGTATTGTTGAACATCAGAGGTTAACTAACACATTTACAAGATATAAACTCAGATTCCCAACTCGAAATGTTGGATCTAATAGCTTTTACTGAAACACACTTAAAGTAAAATAATAACATTACTTTTAAATTAAAAACAATGAACACCAATTACAATACAATCAGGAATGACAGAGAATATGATATAGGTGGGGGGGTTATGTTTGCTATAAAAGAAGATATTGCCATTGAAATAATTCAAAATAAAATCGGGATATTAGAAAAAGTAGAACACGTATGTATACATGTAAAATATAAAGATCTATATATCATTCTTATGTACAGATCACCTAAAACAGACCTTTCGATATTAAACACATTTCTCAAAAACATGGTAAAGTATCTATCATCTCCGACTTCTGCAATTATGATAATAGGAGATTTCAATGAAGACCATTATACTGAAAAAGATAGAACTATAAAGACCTTCATGTCAAGATGTCAAGATTAGGCTTTAAACAATTAAATACAAATCCAACTACAGATTTCGGAAGTATTTTAGATCATGTATATTTTAACAAATTTGAAAGTATTATTACAGAAATTTAAGTTAGAGACACATATTACTCTGATCATGATTTAGTATTAATATCACTATAGTCCAAGATGAAATACATTTAAAACAATTGACAATTTACAATAAGTAATAAAATAATTATACTGTATAATATATTTTAATTCAGTTTATATACCTTTTTTTCAATCACATATCAATGATTTATTTTTCTGTAAAAAAGTAGGTAGGTAGCAAATAGTTACACCTAATGATTATACATTTCAAACGTTCCTTCACAGAGATACTGAGATGTGACAGTTTACAGCGGTCGAAAGTACTTGCGCACTAGTTGGCCATTTATGGCCTACTAGTGTGCAACAAGCAAGTATGCACTCGGCAGAGTGCAGTTCTAGTTCTTATTATATTTGTTAACTTGTTTTTATACGTTTTATATCTAGTTTCCGTTTCTTTGGTTATATCCTTTAGAAATTTCTTATAGAGTTGATAAAAAAATGTGCATGCATTGTGGATACCATTTGTTATCCATGGCTTCTCGTGTTTTCTTTTATTTTTGTGGGAAGGCTTTTTCAAAGGGCAGTGTTTGTCATACAATTGTGTTATAATGGACAGGAAGGCTTCATATGCCTCGTTTGGCTCCCTTGCTAAATATACTCTGCTCCGGGTCTGTGTATTCAAGTCGTGTTTGAGGGCGTTTATGGCTTCTGGTGTTCTATAACGCGTCAGTACATGGGTGTGGTTTCTGTGTTTGATGTTCTTATTGAGAAGGTGTTGGAAAATAGCGAAAACAGGGAGGTGGTCAGTTATGTCATTAATTAGGTCAGGTAGGCTTGGGAAGACCATCTACCTAGCATCTACCTAGGAAGACCATCTACCTAGCAAGAGGACGGTGTGGTCCTGGTGGCCTCGGCTGGCGGCGGTGGAGGCGGCGCCAATGCGGAAAGAGTGGCCGGAGAAGTTTTCCGATGGGTAGCCTGAGGTGGTGAGGATTTGGCGGAGGTGGAGGAGGAACCGGCCGCGGGTGGCGACGGTTCCGTGTTCGTTGGTGAAGAGGGGGTCCGGGGGAGAGCGTGCTGGGATTGTCTGAGGCGGACGTGGTTGACCAGGGATTCGAAAGGACTGGTGGGACGGCAAAGTAGTAGGCGTCCTGCCAGAAGACCACAAAGGAGCCAACGGTCGGGTTGAGCAGGGAAGTGACGGAGTCGGGGTCGGTGAGGGCGGACTGGAGTTTTTGGCAGGTGTGGGGTTGGTGGGAAGGGTGACGAGGCCGGGGGAGAATCCGTGGTTCAGGCCTCCGAGGAGGAAGCAGGCAGTTACGGGGTCTGGGGTTTGGTGGGGTGTTGGGGGCAGGAGGTGGCGGAGAATTGGCGGTGGTACTCTAGGAAGAGGGAGCCGCCGAACCTCACGGCTAGGTCGAGGATGGTGGTGTGGTAGTCGTCCAGCTCCTGGCGCCGAGCTGGGTAGGCGGAGCATATGACGTTTCGGTAGATGGAAAATGCCAGGCCGAACTTGGCGACGGTGAGGATGGCGGAGCGTGAAGGGGTGGGGTTGCGGAGTTGAATGGAGATGTCTCCGCATTCGATGATGCGAGACTCTTGAGTTGGTGGTGGAGGGGCGGAGGAGGGTGGCTAGGTCTATGTCGTTACCTAGTAAGATCTGGTTCCGGAGGGCGGCGCCGATATTCTGGGGGTTCCATGCTGGGGCATTGGGCGGGACGACCGCTGGGGTTGCTGTGGAGAGAGAGAAATTGGGAGGACGGGGGGAGGAGGGGGGTAGGAGGAGTCGGAAAGGACACTGGGGGGTATCAGCGTGGAGTGAACGCTGGGGAGATCCAGCGTAGGGTGGTAGGTGGCCGGGAAGTGGTGCAGGCGGGCAGAACCTGAGGGAAGGTGGGCGGAGCCTGGGGGTAGGCGAGCAAATCCTCGGACAATGAAGCCACATGAGCGGCGATGGATGGGGGGGCGGGGGGAATTTGAGGGGGGTTTTGAGGGGTTGCTGTTTTTTTTGTTGTTTTAGTTTTTTTTGCTGGTATGAGTATGTGCTTGTTTGGCGTGTACGAGCATACGGAAAGCATAGAGGATGCTGGGTTGTCTGGGGCGGGTATAAGTAGGCTCAGGTAGATTGGCATGGAGGGCGGAGGATGGCGTGAAGGTATAGTCAAGGTGTGTTCCTCCGCCTCCTGAACATCTGTTGTTCCAACTCCATTATAGTAGGCCTATATTGTTATTATTTTCTCACAGAGAATTAATGCAGAGCTGAGCTGCGCCTCTCCCGTCTAAGACTAAGATTGACTAAGATTGTGGGACACACTCCTGTCATGGTTACCCGGGTTGCTATGGTTACCACTGCTGCTAATCAGTCTTCTCTGGCTCCATATTCGGGCACGACGGACCTATCCTGACCACAAGCGCGCCACCACAGCTGCTTTATAAGCAAGTTTGGGTCTTCTTAGGTTTTTACACTCTTATGGTAGGAATTCCAGCATGAAGAAGGAGCATGTTGCCAATTGCCAGTTTTCCGTTTGGTATCCGCTATTCAAGAAGCACACGATTAAAAGTGTCATTCTGCCATTGCCTCAGAACGTACTGGACTATTTACTGGACAATGGAACTCTGGTAGTTTCCGGAGCCTTCGGTGACGTCACACAGTGGACGCGGACGAACGACGGCGATTCAGATGAGGATGAGGAGGACGTTCGGTGGTCGGAGGACGAGACGACCGTCACCGCCTCGGCGCCGGAGTTCCCTGAATTTAAATCCAAAGTGCTCGCGGCCGTGAAGGTGCTCGGCGGACGCGTCTTTCCCAAGCTCAACTGGAGCGCACCGCGGGACGCCAGCTGGATCGCCCTGAACAACTCCCTCCAGTGTCAAACTCTGGCCGACGTATTCTTGCTCTTGAAGAGTTCCGACTTCGTGACCCACGACCTCACGCAGCCCTTTCTTCGTTGCAGCGACGTCGACTCGCCGGCCCCACCCATCGCCTACTCGCTGGTGCTGAGGAAGTGGAGCGAGCTGAACGCCGGCGGCGAATTCCGCTGCTTCGTCAAGGGAAACAAACTGGTGGGCATCTCCCAGCGGGACCACACCCAGCGCTACCCGTACATCTCTGAGCAGCGAGGCCAGATCTCGCAGTCCGTCGGGGAGTTCTTCCGCCGGAACGTCCAGCACAAGTTCCTGGGCGAAGAAGACTTTGTGCTGGACGTCTACAGAGACAGCCGGGGCAAAGTGTGGCTGATCGATCTGAACCCGTTCGGAGAGGTCACGGACCCCCTGCTGTTCACGTGGGAGGAGCTCACCTCGGGGAACCTCCTCTCGGCCGGTCGACGGCAGCGAGGCGGCGGCGGCGGCGAGGTCCCCCCGCAGGGAGAGGGCGGGCCGGCGTTCCGCTACGTCACCGGCGAGGTGGCGATGCAGCCGAGCCCGTGTCTGGGCTACGCACTTCCCCGGGACATCGTGGAGCTGTCCACCGGCGAGGACGCCCACAAGCTCGTCGACTTCCTCAAACTGCAGCGCGGCCGACAGGAGGACTCTGATGAAGAGGAGGAGGAGGAAGTGTTATAACCGTGACTGTGAATACTAGTCTGTAACTCCAAGAGTGTATAAATGGAGCCAAATAGACCCTTTAAGGATTAGTTTGGTTCCATTTGTACACACTAAGAGTGAGGGTTTCATATTGTGGGGACAATATGAAACCCACACGAGCACCTGAAAGGCATTACATTCAGTCTGACTCAGTTCCACAGATGGAAATAGGCAAACTACAAGCTTGTAGAATGGCTACTTTCACTATGTTTGCCTATTTCTTATAATATCTTTCAATTTGGATGTGCAGATACCTTGTATGGTACCACTGTTGTGTTCCTCCCAATTAATTTGGGCGACACCCAAGTCCCAGATAGACCATTGAGGGTTACATACCCAAGATCCATTTTGACCCCTGGTGGTCAAAATGCTGACAGTTGATTGCCATTGAAACGTGCAACCACCCCATGAATGGAGTGGTTGACGTCACATCACCGCTGCTGATGTCACACTAAGCTACATCAACAAATGATCTATATATGATCTGTATGTTGCAGCCCCGCTCAGCCAGAGCTTCCACCATGCAATAAGAACTACACAGCTCAATACGCCGAATCGAGTGACAACTACCACATACGGTCATGGCGTGTCGTGTTCTGCAGTGTGTCCGCTCCGTGGTTTCCCAGGGTCACCTCGCAATCAGAGCTGCCGCCACCACCACCATCACCCTGCTGCCAGCGCCCAGACGTCGGAGCACCGGTGCGGCTTTCCGACGGTACGGCGGGGACCTGTCCGGGCGCCCGCTCGCCCCGGAGGCCATCATCAGGGAGCGCGTCATGCACGTCCTGGCGCTCTACGACAAGATCGACCCGGAGAAGCTGCGGAGCACGTCGGGCTTCATGAAGGACCTGGGCTTGGACAGCCTGGACCATGTGGAGGTCGTCATGGCCATGGAGGACGAATTTGGCCTGGAGGTCCCAGACGTGGACGCCGAGAAGCTGACGTGTGCCGAGGACATCGTGGAGTACGTTGCGCGCAAGAAGGACGTCTGTGATAGGTCTGTTATTTAGCAGAGGACATCGTGGAGTACGTCGCGCGCAAGAAGGACGTCCGTGATAGGTCCGTTATTTAGCAGAGGACATCGTGGAGTACATCGCGCACAAGAAGGACGTCCGTGATAGGTCAGTTATTTAGCAAGAGGACATTGTAAATCATAGACATAGACAAGGTGTCTAGCCCATTGAGTCCCCTGAGGAAGATTCTACAAATTCCATACTGACCTGGCGAAGATCTGTCAAGATCGAAACGTTGTCGTTTATTTATTAAATAAAGTAATTATTTACGAAAAGAATGGTGTGCGGGCCCTACCTCCTTCCATTATTGCCTTATTGGCCCTGCACCCACTGTCGAGGTGTGTGTAAATACGGTAGGTATGCTCTGACGATTTCAGAGAGAAACCCTATGTTTCTATGTCAGTGGTTCTCAAACATTTTCATGTCAACGACCCCCAATATTACATATTATATATATTATATATATATATATTATATTATATATATTATATTACAATATGTAATTGGCCTCCGACCCCATCTCAAAATGTGTTGTTTCAGGGATCACCCCGAAGCAAAGATTTGAGTTAAAAATGTTCGCTCTGAAAGAATATATATTCAAAGTTTGTGCCACATTTTCACGATTTAAAAAGAATAGCAGATCTACAAGCTCGTAGCGCGGCTATGAGCTTGTAAATCTGCTTTTTTCAATAGCTAAAGTATAACATAATGCTTAAAACACCAAAAGGGGTTCCCGCCCAAAAATGGGCTAGACTCCTCCTTCGACTCTAGGCCGGGGGTTATCTCGAGAGGACGTGAGCTTCTGTGATGCACGTGGAAGCTTGGCGTTCAGTGGGCCAATCAGAGGCGATGTAAAGTTATGGATTGAATTGATAAGACCCGGAAATGACACGCTGTGATTGGCCACTTGATTGGCATCAATGCAGCCTGCCTAACGCACTTCTGCTCGATTTCCACCTTGCAGTGAAATACAGGTCGCTCTAATGAACTGAAGCGGCCAATCAGGTCGCTCCAATGAACTGCAGCGGCCAATCAGGTCGCTCCAATGAACTGCAGCGGCCAATCTGGTCGCTCCAATGAACTGCAGCGGCCAATCAGGTCGCTCCAATTAACTGCAACGACCAATGAGGCATCTAGGTTTTTATATCTCTGTCGTAGAGCAGTGGTTCCCAAAGTGGGGTCCGGAGACTCATAGGGGTCCTCCGGAGACTCATAGGGGTCCTTGAAGTTCCAGGGCGTCCCCACCTAAATGATATTGTTGATGATGATAGAGTTAAATTAACAAACTGATACAGCATAGGAACAGATTTTACAATATAAATTGGGGTCCCAGAGATAGAGATGCCATTACATGGGGGTAGGGCGTAGACCGAAGGATAGAGACCGAACTGGAGCGCAAGCACCCGCTCCCAAGCTATTCATTTCAGTGGAAGTTTGCTCAGTGGCGTTTTGAAGCACCCGGAAGACTGCTGGAAGTATAATCATAACTCAATGGCTCGAGCGAGCCGAAGTTTAGCCTAGCCTAGCCCCGGACCTCAATTACGCACGTGACGTCATGATCGTCCGTCCACCTCCATTAAAACTCATTCATCGCCACCACAGGATCAGACCGCCATTATATATCTTTTTTTGTTGTTGCCCATGTTAAAAAGGCGTTAAACACGTCGTTGCCAGTCCAGTTAAATAGGTCCTTGGCAGTCATTGAGTGTGCTGCAATTCCACATTTCACCAGTAGGTAATGGCATCTTCAACGTTGGATAGCTTTACTGTGGGCTTGGCGTAGACTAATGCATGTCACACTGGGGGTGATTGAAATGAAAATGGTTGAGGATCACTGCTAGAACCGTAGTAAATATCTTCTGTTATGCGTCTTTTCAAATGGGGGTCCGCAGGCTAATACATGTTGATTTAGGGGTCCTTGACATGAAAAACTTTGGGAACCACTGTTGTAGAGTACATCGCACACAATAAGGATGTTTATGATAGGTCTGTTATTTAGCCTAGACTAAAAATGTTAGTCAAAAAAATCACACCCGTGTGAAGTGGCCCTATCATACATCATCTCATTCCGGACATTGAGAATTTGTGTCCTCACCTTCATCTTCAATGTGTTTAGTGTTGTACACAAACACTCACACATGTTTGTGTTAAGACAAAGTTTGTTTATATGCACACTAAAAGCTGGACATAGTCCTCGAAAACTATGCTATGATGACTAAAACTAAAACAATTTTGTCACCAATTAAAAATGTGGCTATAATGTTAGGGAGGGACAAGTGGAGAAGTAGCCTGGGGTCTGTCCACCTTAGCCTCGGTCCCAGACTAACTTATCTGCGAAAAGAAAAGCCTGGTCACAACGTAAGGCAGATAAGCTATCGGCGGATGTATCCTCGTAACATCCGTCAGATGTATTTCCCCCGGATACGAAATTTTCCAGACATAACACTTGTTTCATTCACGGAGAATGTAAACTCAATGTAAACATGCTTTGTAAAGCATGAACGTCATTTCCTTGGGCGATACTTCCGCTAAAATCCCGCAACTTCCGCGTGTGTGTGTGTGTACCGGTGTGCGTGTGTGCGTCAATTTAACAAAGGTGCAGACGATCAGAAATCAGCGGAGAGTGATCGACGTTTGCGCTACTCTATGCCGATGCCGAATTGAAGTGGACTCAAGTTTTTTCTCCCTGGAGATAAAAACGTCTGGGTTTCCGAGGCTAGTGGAGAAGAGATCCAGTAGAACTAAAAGACTAAACTATTCTAAAGTTTGGTTGCATGCTTAAAATAGCAGGTCTACAAGCTCACAACGTTGAAAAAATCGGGCATTATTACACTAAAACTAAAACTAAGATCAACACTAAAACGAAAAAGAAAACTATGACTAAACTAAGTCAAAATGTGCTGCAAAATCAACACTGTAGCCGATTGGCAAGCGGGAACACCTTTTGGTGTTTTAAGCATTGCGTTATACTTTAGCTGTTGAAAAACAGCAGAACTACAAGCTTGTAGATCTGCCATTCCTTGACATGAAAAGGGTTAAGCACACTGACATAGAAAAATAGGTTTTTCAGAAAAGTGTTGGGATTCAGAAGCCTTTTTTGTAGAATCGTCCTCAGGTCTAAATGCACCCGTGCATGGAATGGAGCGAGACGTAACAATATTGGGAGATTCTTCAAAGGTTAGTGAAAAACGCCAGCAGTCAAAGGGGGTTAAAGATTAATTATTTCGGCAGTCTATTAACGTATTGGGCCGCCCTAACATGTGGCTTTTTTGTGCAGGCCACCCCTCATTTTATTTATTCATTTATTTCAATTTTAGTTTTCTAGGTCTAGTTTTTTATTATTTTGTTACGTTTTGGGTAATAAACACTGCTCGATGCTTTTCTCTTCACATTTCACATTTTACGGTTAAACTTATTTTTTTAAACTTGAGGCCCATCAAATAATTAACAGGTCATTATAATTATTTGAAATGTAAGTGTTTATTAGTCCCTTTGACAAATTGTTAAAAAAGAGGAATAACTATTTAATAAATAATAGGCATGTATGATTTCTGTACACAAATAAAGTGCAGATAGGGTTCCCAAAGGGATGGAATCGGTACTCAGCGGTTTGACAATGGGTGACATTCTCCTTCGGACGTCACAAAGCGCTGCGCTCCGTTCTGATCAGATCCAGAATCAACTGAATGGTCTTCTCGTCTTCCAGTCGCATCCGTGGGTTCTCCAGCTTCCTCTCGAGGAGCGAGTTCATCAGCTTTCGGAGGTGCTTGAAGAGCACGCCGACGCGCACCGGAGCCCGGAAGTACGCCCAGCCGTCCAGGGCGACGAGGCTCTCGCGGTGGTGGACGTCGATCTCCCCTCCGAACAGCAGCATGGGCACGGCCGCCGGTATCAGCGTGGTGCCGCGCAGGTAGATCCTGCCGCCGTGCCTGACCTTCTCCTGGTAGAGGAGCCAGCCGTGCGTCTGCAGGTGGCGATTGACGGATGACGGGTGGACCCGGGCTTTGCCCTGGGGCGTCTCGGCCACGCACGCCACCTTCTCCAGGACGTCGACCGCCGAGGAGGGGCTGCGGAGGAGACGGGCCACGCCACCGTCATACAGCCCTGCCGTCAGTGCCGCCCGAAGGACGGCGATCTGCTCCTTTCGGAGCGCGGCGTCGCCCGCTATCGACGGCGTCCGAGGCTCAGCGGCGGCGGCGGCGGCGGCGCGGTTCGGGGACCAGAAACCGGCCTGCTGCATCATCCCCATCAGCTCTCGCTTGGCCTCCTCTATCGCGACGAGGGCCGTGCGGTCGAGGAAGTTGTTTCTGCAGTAGGACATCTCTGCTCCGTATCCTTCGGCCCGCGACTTCCTCCATCCCGCGTACGCGTTGTATACGGTTAGGTGATCAGAGTTGGCCGACGCCAGGGCTTCTTTGGCGAGGTCGGCCTCCTCTTTCCGGTCCATCGGTGTGGAGAACGGAAACTTTTCGGCGATTGCCGCCGCGATGGTCGCCATGGGATCCAGGCAGCCAAGGATGGCGCCGTAGATGAGCATCTTGCCGATCCTGACGTGGACGGGCAGGCCGGCCAGGTGGCGGCCTAGCGGGGTCAGGAGGTGACCCTCCGGGTGACACGCTCCGATCCTCCGCAGCAGGCCGACGGCGTTGCTGACCACCTGCGGCCGCGGCGGGTCCGGGGCGCGGCCCAGGAAGTCCTCCGGGGAGCCGTACTCGCACTTCATGATGTGAAGACATAGCTCCTCCAGCGTGACGCGGAGCATCTCGGGGACGGCGTGCTCCGCGAAGGCTTCGAACCGGTACCTGGGGTACAGTCTGAAGCAGAAGCCGCTCCGGACGCGTCCCGCCCTGCCCTGCCTCTGGAGGGCACTGGCCTTGGAGACGAAGGTCTCCGACAGGGAGCTCATCCGGCCGCTCGCATGGTACTTGTTCTCTTTGGTCTTCCCGGTGTCAACGACGAACGTCACGTCGGGGATTGTCACGCCCGTCTCGGCGATGTTGGTCGACAGCACCATCTTCCTGACGCCCGCGGGGGGCACCGCGAAGGCGGCGGCTTGCTCTGCGGAGGAGAGTGCAGAGTGGAGCGCCATCACACGGTACCTGTCTCTGTCCCTGAACCTCTTGTCGGTGGACAGCAGGTCGTGGAGCTGCCGGATGTGAGCCAGGCCCGGCAGGAACACCAGAACCGCGCCGTCCGTCGAAGCGAACCGAGGAGCCGTGTCCAGGTGGTGGATGAGCTCCAGCAGCAGGTCCATGTTGATCCTGTTGGGGTTCATGTACTGCAGTGCGTGACGGGTTCTTCTGCTGAAGTGCTCCAGGTCTGGACCCAGGTCCCAGCCAGCACCGCCGGAGTACTCCTTCACTATCGTCTCCTGGTGCAGCGAGGTCTTGCCGGCCCTTTGGGTGACCGAGACGTTGACCTCCTCTTCCTCTTCGACGATCCTCTGGCTGTACTCCGAGTCCTTCTCCAGGGCGTAGCCCGTCTGCTCCACCACGTCCTCCAGGTGGAACACCTCCACAGGGAACGTCCGGCCGGGGACGGTGACGACGGGACAGCGGTCGAAGTAGCCGGAGAACTTGTGGCAGTCGGCCGTGGCGCTCATCAGCACCAGGCGCAGGTCCGACCTCCTCGCCATCACCACCTCCTTCAGAACGGTCAGCAGGAAGTCCGACTGGACGCTGCGCTCGTGGACCTCGTCCACGAAGACGTGCGTCAGGGAGTCTAGAAGTCTGTCGCGTTGAAGCCTCCTGAGCAGGACGCCGGTGGTGCAGTAGAGCAGCCGGGTGGACGCTCCCGAACGCTTCTCCATCCGGATCTGGTACCCGCACAGCGATGACGCGGAGCCGGGCCCGTCGTCGCAACCCAGCTCTCGGCTGACTCTGCAGGCCAGACTCACGGCCGAGATCCTGCGGGGCTGCGTGACAACGATGTTGCACGGCCGCGCCCCGCCGCGGCCCGTCAACAGCTCGTCCAGCAGAAACTGTGGGATCTGGGTGCTCTTCCCGCTGCCGGTCTCGCCGGCTATGACTACCACGCGGTGGCGCTGCAGAGCCTCCAGCACGCACTGCCGGTGTTGGAAGACCGGCAGTTGCTGTCGTTCGGCGAGCAGCTTGTGGGCCAGCGGGGAGTTCCGCAGCTTCAGGAGGAGCGTCCTGGCTGCTTCGACTTTTCCTGCTGCTTCTCTCCTACTCCTCTCTTCTGCCTCCTTCCTTAATCTCGTATCATCTCCTTCTCCGCCTCCTTCACCGTCCAGACCGGCCAGGTTCTCCCAGGTCTCTTCAGGGTCATCTTCACCAGCATTCCGGATCTGTGGCCCAACGGGTTCGGGGTTCCTGTCGTAGCTCCGGTACTTCTGCTGTTTGAGCCGCGTCAGTAGCTGGGAGATGAACTGATCTCTGGCTTTGTTGGCGCCAGTGTGGGTCTCTTCCCGTCGCTGCTGCTCCCCGTCTCGCCACTCTAACCATACATCTCTGTAGGTAGGAGGCAAGAGCTGGTGCACCGACTGGCCTTTCACCAGGTGGTAGAGCGCCAGCGTGGCTCCAAGGTGTTGGGCCTGTGCACTGTCCTCAGTTAGAATGGTGGGACATACCTCCAAAATATCATCTGCTTTCTGAACACGCACCTTGCACCTCCAGTATCTTCCGACCCCGACCTTGTGAAAGGCCGGCGGTGGGCACTTGGGCAGGTTCTTGCGCACCCAGTCTATGAGGAACTGCTTGGGCGACTTTCCCGTCCAGCTGCGAGCCGCGTGGTCAAAATTCCGAACATCCTTCGGTGCGTTCTTTCTAACTTCTTTTTCCGGGGGAGGGGGTTTTGGAGCCTGTTCAAACAGACTTGAGTTGAGTTCCTCTTTCTCCCCGGTGACAGGAAGTGTCTTCCTTTCTTTCGGAGGTGCATCCACTACCTTCAGAGCTGGGTCGAACATGGGGTGAGACTCCAGAGGCTTCAGCTCTTGCCGTATGACGCGTATCCTGTCCTGCGCCATCCTCTGGCCTGCCGCGTCTCGCTTCGCCTTGGCCGTGGCTGCCGTCTCCTTTGTGTCACGCAGGTGCACTGTCAGCACCCGGTACCTGTCGTTTGGATCAGACCTTTCATCCGGTTCAGGATTGTGTGACGCAGCCTTCATCCCGGCATCATCCTCCTCCTCCTCCAGGAGGTCACCGTCCTCGTCGCTGGACTGCTCAGCGTACCTCAGTATCCATTCCTTTATGCTCGCAGCCTCGTCCTTCACGGGTGTCCTGGCCGTCTCGTCGGGGGGTCTGTCTAGTGCTTTGTCGCGGATGGCCGGGTCCGCTGGCTCGTGTTGGGTGGGGGTCTGGAGGAGCCGTGGCCTGTCGCGAGGTCGCCTCTTCTCCTCCTCCTCCTCCTCTTCCTGCATCTTCTGGCCGAAGCCTTCTGGAAGCTCGTCGTCCTCGAGGTTGAGGCACAGCCATTCGAGGGCGGAGATGAGGTCTCCCCCGTAGAGGGCGCTGCTCCTCATGGCCTCCTCGATGTGTTCCGTCTTGAAGTGGAACTTCTGCAGCGCCGTGTACAGCTCCACCAGCTTCCTGCTGGTGAGTCGTCCCGAGACGGGCGACCTTTCGCCGTCCTCCCGTCTGGAGTCGTTGATCAGCTTGACGATTTTCTTCTCGAGGTCGGGCTGAATGACGACCTCAAGGATCGATCTGTCGGACGCTCCGCCGGTGTCGACTTGGGCCGTGTTGCTGAGGCTGTAGATCTTGGGACCTTTACGTTTGGATGTCAGTTGTTTCTTCCCTGCGGGAAGATCTCCTGCCACGCCGTCCCTTGCTGCTGCCGCCAGGGGGAGCACCACAGCCGCGCTGTTCTTCTTTCCACCCATGATGAAGACGATTATACTTTGATGTGTGAGCCCACCGATGTGATGAAAAACATCAATCAATCATCGAATAACTGTCATACTATTAGTGCCGACACTTATGAAATATATGCATGGTTATCTCCTCAATGCCAGTTCCCTCTCTCTTAAGTCACAAACAAAAATTACATTTTTAAATCTCATCTCAGATTCCACAAAAGTGAGTGAGAATATCTATTATTCAACACTGTCATTTATGAACTTATGAGTCCCACTTGTTGGCTGGCAGGCAGGCAGTGTCTTTCTTTGGATCTGATTGTGGCAGGCACGCATATATGCCCATATATGGTCTGGACAATTGTGAGACAACATGCTGTCAATGCAATAACCCAGGAAACAAAGGGCAGGCACTGGTAACACAGTGATGGATGGTTAGAGGTTTAAGCACCTGTCCAGATATGGATTTAACCAACAGCAGCACAATTTACTATAGCATGCCCATATATAGAAATCATCGTGGGTGTGTGCCCATATGGAGACCGCGAACATCAGTATAAATCACTGTTGTTAGGCAACGCTTTTATGCCAGTACCCTAATGTCAGCGAAAAAACCAACACCATCTGGAAGGCTTAAAGTGGCCAATCTACAATATGTCACTATTTTTAAAAGTTATTGAATTGGACATTTCTGAAATACTTTGAATTTCTTATCGTTTTATCTTTGAAAATATTTTGAAATAATAACTTAAAACATTGCGGGAGACAAAACATCACGCCTGTTTGAACTTAAGTGCCCCTCACTTACGTTCAAACAGGCGCGATGCTGTCATCATATCCGTGCTCAGGCAAAAGGAGACAGCGGGGACTATCAACATTGGGAAGGTCTGTGTTTATGTGGGGCGCTCCCTGGCGCGGGTCACGTACTGCCACCACAGAGGGGGGAGGTCCCCCTCCTTGCGGGCCGGCGGGAGAGCCTCGGTCCTGGGACCGCCGGCCGGGGTCTCGGCCTCGAGCTGGGCCACCTCTCTGTCCCAGCTCTGCTCCCGCAGCCTCTTCCACCGCTCCCTCTTGGCAAAGTAGTCCGGGTACGCGGCCTTCTCCGAGGGGTGCCAGTGGTCCAGCGTCCACTCCGGGACCTTGTAGCACTCGTAGCGTTCATAGGACGTCCCTCCGGGGGAGTCGGGGAAGATGTAGGGCTGGGGGTGCTGCTTCTCCCAGAACTCCTCCTCCCCGGCCTTCAGCATCACTGTGGCTTTCACCATGTCCCTCTCGTTCTTGTTCTCGTCGAAGCGAGCCCGCAGCGTGCAGGCGTAGAAGCGGTACTTGTCTCTGAACACGCACCACGATTCCAGATGTCGCAGGGATTTCTTGTACAGCCGCAACACTTTCTGCCGGTGAGTAAGATATGCAGAGGCCATTTTGTTTTTTTACTGTCCCCTTGTCAGCTTCTCGCCGAGCAAGAACCTGAATGGAACACTAATATGTAGGCGGCCGGGTGCGGTGTGTGTGTGAAATGAGGGATTTACCATTTAGAATTGACGGCTATCCCTACCGTGAGAGATATATTCATATGAGGGTGCTAGCTGGAATCTTTACCGTTCCTTTTATTTACGATTCTGGCCATATTTGGGCACTGCAGTGGTGGACCTCCAATCGTCCATTATGATCTAAATATGTCGTATGAGAGCACAACACGCTAGCCAGTTGAGTACTGTCTAAACAGAAGTACTGAAAGTCGGGGGAAGTAATTCCCAAGAAAATTAAGTTGAGGAATTACAAATCTGTAAATGTGACTAGATACATGTATATCCTTATTAGGAACCGGCAAAGGAAGATGACTATATTTGGTTCAGAGAATGTCATACGTCATACCGTGTCATGGATCTATACATTTATTGTCCACACTTAAATAGCTCAACAAGTGACAAATAAGTACATTCGCTGTGATCTTTATAGGCTGTGTCTGCAATCCGTCCTCGCAAAAGGAAACCAAACTCCCACGAAGATGGCCGAGCCTTCGATGACATTGCGGGGGACCCTGAAGGGCCACAACGGCTGGGTCACCCAGATCGCCACCACGCCCCAGGACCCCGACATGATCCTGTCGTCGTCCCGCGACAAGACCATCATCAAGTGGAGGCTGACCCGCGACGAGAACAACTACGGCGTCCCCGAGCGGGCCCTCCATGGCCACTCGCACTTCGTGAGCGACGTGGTCATCTCGTCGGACGGCCAGTTTGCCCTGTCGGGCTCCTGGGACGCCACGCTGCGCCTGTGGGACCTGGCCACCGGCGCCACCACCCGTCGCTTCGTGGGCCACACCAAGGATGTGCTGAGCGTGGCCTTCTCGGCCGACAACCGCCAGATCGTGTCGGGCTCCCGCGACAAGACCATCAAGCTGTGGAACACGCTGGGCGTCTGCAAGTACAGCATCCGGGACGACTGCCACACCGAGTGGGTGTCGTGCGTGCGCTTCTCGCCCAACAGCAGCAACCCCGTCATCGTCTCCGGCGGCTGGGACCGCACGGTCAAGGTGTGGAACCTGGCCAACTGCAAGCTGAAGACCAACCACATCGGCCACCGGGGCTACCTGAACGCCGTGACCGTCTCGCCCGACGGCTCCCTGTGCGCGTCGGGCGGCAAGGACGGCCGTGCCATGCTGTGGGACCTGAACGAGGGGAAGCACCTGTACACACTGGAGGCCGGCGACATCATCAACGCGCTGTGCTTCAGCCCCAACCGCTACTGGCTGTGCGCCGCCGCCGGCCCCGTCGTCAGGATCTGGGACCTGGAGCGCAAGGTGGTGGTGATGGAGCTGAGGCAGGAGGCGGTAGGCGCCTGCAGCAAGGCCGGGCCGCCACACTGCGTCTCCCTGGCCTGGTCGGCCGACGGCCAGACCCTGTTCGCGGGCTACACCGACAACCTGATCAAGGTGTGGCAGGTTACCGTCGGAATGCAATAATACGGACGTGTTTTTTAAAAGCGGGGGTCCGTCTGGTTCCTTTTCTGCACTCTTGGGTTACAGAGCGGCCAGGGCCCAATCGGTTACAAACTATCAATTGTATACCCCCTGGCCCCGCTTTGAGAACAACTGGGATGAAAGACACGCACAAAAAAAGGATACATTCAAAAGGCCGCACTGAAGTTTGTTTTGGAAAGGCCATGTCAAATACCTGTAAAAAGGTTTTAAGCCTTGCATTGTGTTGGAAAGCTAGCCCTGAATATTCAAAAAAAATAAAGTAGAGTATTTTAAGCGTTTATATCAGAGCACAATGCTTGTATAAATTGGAAATACTCAAGCACTGTACTTGCAATGTTGAGGTATATGTAATCTTATTGAGTAAATGTACTTCCGCTTAGGCTGGTTAATGGTTTTAGGGGTGCCAGGTAGACTCGGTCTACCAGAAAAAATATATTTCTCCTTTTGTTTGAATGATTTCTTCCTCATCCGGGTTAAACCACTTCAGAAACCGACACAGGACTTGCACATTAAAATGCAAACCCTTTTACACCAATAAGTAAAACACCATAGACACTCAGTTTCAATTATTATTGAGAATTCAACCAGAATAAACTCAGTTCATCACTTTTCATAAAACAAAACCCAACAGTTTGCAATGTTTGTAAATAAACAAAAATGTATGTCAAGGGGCACGGTGGCACAGTTGGTAGTGCTGTCGCCTCACAGCTAGAAGGTCCTGGGTTCGATTCCCGCTCGGGGCGCTGTGGGTGCTGGCGGCGTGTTTCCTCCTCCGCGTCATCAGTGCCCATACCCGAAGGTGGGGTTGGCGAAAGGGCCTTTCTGTGTGGAGTTTGCATGTTCTCCCCGTGTCCCCTAGGGTAGATACCCTCACAAAAACATGCAGTAATCCTGGTCTCTAAACTGCCTCCCCCTGGCCAGCCGGGGCGCCTGATGGAGGGGAAAGGAACTGGTTGGAATAACGTGTTCCTTCCACGCGCTACGTCCAACCAGGGAAACTCCCCCTGTCAGGTGTAAAGGAGCAACTTCGAGTGAGTCGGTCTAACCGAGTAGACCGGCTCTTTATAAGTTTCCAAAACAAAACAAGCGCTTGAAATAATAAGGGGAAAATATATGACAGGAACAGAAACAGGTCTGGATGCGGGTCCGTTGTGGAAGGGTTGCAGCTCTGGGGAATGTCCACTTCAACACGCCCGAGTCTACGCCACTTTTACGGACTAAACGTGTTAACGAACGCCGATAATCAAGGGGCTATAACTTCCTCGTTCACGCACAGGTCCAAGTCCAAGACTGAATGTCTCGCTCTGACTGTATGTCTGTCTGTCTCCACACTCCAGTCGCGTGCACCGGCACAATCAACAGGGCTTTTTACAATAGGCGGTTCCCAGGGGTGAGTGACAGGTGTCATTAAGAGACGGCTCAGGGACCATTTCGGGCCGTCACAGTACTTAGTTACTTTCCACTAGCCTGGCTAACAAGCCAGACCGAATCAGCCGAATCGGCCTGATCGCGGATTACGGTCTGGAGAGGCTCAAGTGTACACCCATTTCCTACACCAGAGAACTGGAGTGGCCAATCGGGACACGGTATGCACTATGGGCGGGCTTTGGTACAGTGACGTTCAATTCTGTAACTGAGACTTTTCACAAACATGGCTGCGCCCACAGCCTCCGTACATAAACAAGTTGGAGAATATATGTTATCTACAAGGAACAAAACAATTGCATGGACAGGACACACCAATAGTTATAGGCCTACCCTTTCTAATATAACACATTTGTGCAATTCAAGCTTCTTTATAATGCTGTGGCTGGCGGACGCTCTCAGAGGAACTCAGAACAGAACTGGGTTTGTGAATATAACTGTCTGGACTCTCTGGAGATTCAGTTGCTTACCCCGCAGCACCCGCTACCCAGGCTACAGTATTTACCAGGTTTCGAGTTCAACAACGGCCACAAACTATTGGATTAACTACAGTTGTAGTAAGGGCATTTTATCAGGTATTTGACCAATCTGGGAACTAAATCGTTACCAAGAAATTTCTTCACCAATGTGTTTCTAAAGGTGTCTTATAACATGTACTAAAAGTTTGAAATTCAACTCCCGTGGGAAACCTCGTAAAAAGCAGCTCAAAGTCGGGGTACCGATAAACAATTTTCGAAAATTCGAAAAAATAAAAACTGCCACACCCACTTTAACATTTACATAAAAAGTTGCATTTCTTTATTTTTTAAATATTTGTAACCCATTTTTCACCCCTGTGTCAATCATCTAATGTGATCCTGGGCTCTACACACCCTCCACCAACCTAGTCCCCATATATGGGGGACATGGGGAGAGCAACGGACTTGAACTCATGCTTCCTTCATGCCTGAGTGTCCAAGTTGCTCCTTTACACCTGACAGGGGGGAGTTTCCCTGGTTGGACGTAGCACGTGGAAGGAACACGTTATTCCAACCAGTTCCTTTCCCAGTTGCATTTATTTCGATTAGAATAATACTGATCCACCATGTCAAATGCTTCAGGAGTCAATGTCTGAGTCTTCTTCAACACCATCATGACTTGCATGTAATGCCTTTACAAACTCCACATGCTGAGATGCACTTGACATCATTCTTCTTGCAGCTGCATCTCCGGTTGCTGCAATCTTCATTACAATTGCAGCTTGTGAACTTTAGTAGCTCCTCAGGAGCCATGGGGTCTAGTAGTGTTGGAACTGGTTCATAACCATGAACACCTAATGTCCACCCATAGTCACTGGGGTCCATAGACATGCTCTGTATAGGATCCAGTCCCGGGTCTGTAGGTAGGCACGAAGAGAATGCTGTGCAGCTGCACCCTCTGTTGGAGGTAGATTATCTGGTTAAATCAGCCCAGCCGCTGGCCTTATGTGAGAAGATGTTGTATCGAATTGCACCCAGAGTAGTACCTGGTCCATGGTAAATGTACCAGTACCAGAATGTCCTACTTCAGCTGCTCTCTCAGCATTGACTGAGTCAACTCCTGTGCTGGTGAATCCTGCAGAGAAAGATACAAGCATCTCCTTGTCTCGATCGTGGTCGAATGGGTTGTTCTCCTCGAACCATTGGAGGGCAAGTTCAACTGCTTCAGCATCTCGCTACATCTGTGTTTTGGAAAGGTCTCTGTGGAGTGGAGCATGTTTCTTTACATCTTCCTCCATGCGCTGGGTGACATTGTAGAAATGACTGAGGGTGAGCACCCAGCACTGAGGGTGAGCACCCAGCACTGAGGGTGAGCACCCAGCACTTGTGGCCAGAATCACTGTTTCTCATCCTCCCTCTGCTCAGTCCACCTTCTGATTTGGCTGCCTTCATTAATGTCAGCTCGATACAGATGTCACACCAGGTGCCAGACCAATCATGGCTGGAATAACGGACAACGTGGTTTACATGGGAGGTGAAACTTTCGAAGGTCTCTTTGTAAGCAGGCTAAGTTTCGAGTTCCTTCATAAGTTGACAGTACAGCCGTACGCCTTTGGCACATTGATGATGGCCCGCAGCTACAAAGATGTCCAGCATCGTGGTAACAATGCAGGGCAGGTGCCCATTGTGGTCTGCAAGCCGCTCAGTTTGGATGAACATCTTGATCACATCCACCATGTGGTGGTACTGCACCCAGAGTGTAGCTGTTCTTCCTCCTTCAGTGAGTCTTTTGAAGTTTTCTTCAAACCTCTGTTCAAACAGTGCCACTACTGGATCTGTTTCTCTGGCTCCCATCTTCCCATCAGCTACCTTCTCCATGAAGGTCCTCATTTCAACAAGCTCCTCCTCAGTGAAGGCATGTTTCATGGTGTGCTGATAGATGGCTGCATCAATTAGGAGATGAGCACGAATTGCCATGTCAAAACACCCTTCATCCAGGATGTGGCTGGCTGTCGTACTCCCTGGATAAATCAGCTGGATCAGCTCTAGTATTCCAAGGTAGGACTTCAGCAGGTGAACTCCACCCAACCTCGGAATGACGGGTAGATTGGCCTGCTTTATGATGTCCACAGCCTTCAGCCAGATCGGAAGATCGAACGTCACTATAGTGGCCCTGTCTGCAGAGAGCCGCGTGCACTCTTTGAGAGTGGTGAAGATGGTGTTGTGGTCATTAGGGTCACCTTTGATGACTGGGAGGAAATCAATCTGTGTGCTCTACTTGACATTATCTGCATGGATACTCTTCATCCAGCCATTCCAGTTGGAGTGTGGGAAGTCGGGATCCTGGGCTTTGATCATCCACCTTGCTGCCCAGCAGGTACAACAAAACGAGCAATCAACTACTCACTACTGCGCACATCAGTATTCTTAAATCTATATTTGTTATCCCATACAATAATAATATCTTGGGTCTGGCTCCACAGGTCTGTTTACCAGTGCGGTGAAGAGCGTGTGGAGCTTGTTGTTGGCGGCCTTTATCACCCCCGCAGGCCATCTTGGGTGTTGGTGTAGCTTGAAGAAGGAACCAGCAGTCCAAGACATTGTAGAAGCACTTCACTTTTAAGTTATAATATAATATCATTATATAATAATAATATATACTATAACAAAATTGTTGTGAGGAAAAGCTGTCTGTAACTCACAAAACAGGATAAAAGAAGAAAGTGGTGGTGGAGTAGAAGAGTAGGACTCGTGGTGCACCACTGGGAATTGGGGAGGGCTGTCGCCACCCCCGCAGGCCATCTTGGGTATTGGTTGTTGTCTGAGGAAGAATCAGTAGCCCAAGTGGAAACTTCTTTAGTCAAGAGGTTGTTGCAAAACCCTGTTGAAACAGAGCCTTGGAAGGGGTCCATCATCGTGGCCATCTGTAGCCATGGTGGAGATGGCTTGTTCCTTGTCTTATTCTCAACCCCTTTTTTTATTTCATTTTAAGATATAAAAAAAATATATATATTATTATTTATTTAGCACCACTACTAAATAAAAATATTTTTCCCACTTAACTCCCCTACTATAGAGGGTAACGTGAAGCGGAACACACACAGTGGTTAGCTTTCAGTCGGCGGCTGAAGGCTACCCCACGTGTTGTTGCTGGCCCACCGTGTAATGGAGGGAGCCAGGGAGACCCGTTTCTTGTCCCCAATGCGGGGAAGGGTTGAGAGAGAGTGGGGAAGGGTTGAGAATGCGGCCCGTCTAGCCTGCGGTAGATGTAGATGCTTATAGCGCCTGATATTCCCAGGCGGTCTCCCATCCAAGTACTAACCAGGCCCGACCCTGCTTAGCTTCCGAGATCGGGCGTGTTCAGGGTGGTATGGCCGTAACGTACCGGTATGCCCGCCGTCACCGAGAGGTGTAGAAGCGAGGCTGCGGGCTGCGGCTAGGACTCAGGTTAGTCAGCGACTAACGAGAGGCTAGCGGTGGAGAAAAGAAGCGGCAGCAACGCTGAAGCTAAACCACAGACAGGCTAACGGAGCTAGCTAACAGCTAACAACGCTAGCTAGAGGGTAATGAGAGGGAAGACAGAACAACAAGCCGCCGGGCAGGCTCACTTGTGTTATGAGTCTTATTTGACTTATCTGCTTAGTAGCTCGTAGAGAGAAAACACCTTCTTGTGGCTGCGAATCCCCGCGGTACAAGTCGGTTTTAGACTCGTCCGTCTTTCGGGAAAATACAACTTCAACAGCCGGTGTGAACTTTGGTGTACTCGTTGTGCTGTGTGCATCCAAGCGCAGAAAAATGTAGGAATGACTCGGCGTTCACGCCCACCGGTTTTATACCTGCGGGTCAGGACCGGAGGCGCCGCCTTGAGTGACAGCTCCACGAACCAATAAATTAGCTCGTGAGTTTATGTTTTGTTCTGTGCTCCAGCGCCACCAAGTGTCTCGGACCCATATGACTCTCTTCGAGAGAGGCACTTAAGACAACTTCAAACTCTGAGAGCATTTTACTCCGATGGATGGTACAGGTTTAACAACATTCAAACAAGCATACCTTTTTTCAAATATTTTCTGATTTCAATGAGCGACTCATGATTTGAAAGCTTACATTCTGAGAGTACTTCATAATCTGCAAAAACCTGAAAAAGACCAATGCCCCTTGTGTCCTAAAGCACTTATTTTGTCACAAATACATTGCTAATCACATGTAACATGTGATATATTTACATGTGAGGTATTACCTGTATTGTCTGAATGCATTAATAAAGATGACCTGCAGATCATGTCTGTCTGTCCCGCTGTTACTGTATATGTGGACCTGGCCCCTTTTGTGCCCATATATGGAGCCGAGTGATTGCTGATGCAACACACTCCATATTTGGATAGCGGGACAGACACACGGACACACGGACAGACATGATCTGCTAGGTCTCATAGTAAGTGCTCACTGCGTTCGCAATGATTCATGTATAGCTTATTATTACTTAAATATCAATGGACTGTAGCTCTAACCAATTTTGTGCCCCTATATGGAGATCTCTGTATGTATTTACATGTCCCTTTTATGCCCAAGATGTCATCAGTGCATGTCCATAAATGGGACATGCGGACTACAAAATCTCAATATATGGCTACATGCGTGGCTATACAGTCAGATCCGCGACTTTATTTAGCTGGCCTGGCCGGAAGGTGGAACAAGACTTGTGTCGAAAACAAAATGCTGTGTGCCACTACTAGAGTCCTGCGAAGATCGGCCCAGAGCGTGATCCTCTCCCCTCGCCCTCGGGCATCCCCCGTTTTCCCGAGTCTCGTCGTGCCGTCTCGGGGTCACGGGCTCGCTCCCGGCGACGACGAGATGTACTACCAGCGCACCACCGTGTCCGTGATGCAGAAGGAGCCGGGCGGGGGGCGGCGGCGGGGTCATGATCCGCAGCTACAGTCCCAGAGGGTTCAACATCGACGGCAACACGGTGTTCGGGCCCTGCGCGCTGCTGCCCCCCGCTGCCATCCTGCAGTGGAACGTCGGCAGCCACGCGGACGTCACGGCGGAGAGCGTCTCGCTGTTTCACGCGCTGGAGCCGCGGATAGAGATCCTCGTGCTGGGAACGGGAGCTCGGGTCGAGCGGATCGATCCCGCCGTCCTGGCGCTTCTGAGGGGTGAAGGCGTCGCCGTGGAGGTCCAGGACACGCCGAACGCGTGTGCGACCTTCAATTTTCTGTCCAGTGAGCGGAGAGTAGTAGCCGCTGCTCTGATCCCTCCGCCTGTCAGCACAGCACTGGACGGGATAAAACTAAACTAGAACTGCACTCTGTCGAGTGCATACTTGCTTGTTGCACACTATAGTAGTGCACAAGCAGAGCGCGCAAGTACTGTCGACCGCTACAAACTGTCAAATCTCAAGGTTCTCTGTGAAGGAACGTTTGCAATGTTGAATTATTAGGTTTAGCTATTTGCTACCTGCCTACTGTATGCATGTAAAAAAAGTAGTATTATGAAGTATGGTACAAGTTTCTATCTATAAAAGAAATACAGTTTTATCGATTTAGAATTATTCTGGATCCCTTTTTGTTTCTCAAAGAAAAAGAAAACATCGATATCCGATGAAATATAAACTGAAATAAAATATGTTATCACGTATACATTATAATTATTTAATTATTTATGGAAATGCTTCTATGTAATTTGTAAGTTGATTAGCGGTATACTGTGGTTACTTTGTGCCACTTTTGATGCGTATGCACCGTCCCAACACTTTAGATGCGTATGCACCGTCCCAACACTTTTGATGCGTATGCACTGTCCCAGCATATGACGTCAGGGTAACTGGTATAACTAGCTCTCAAAGATGTGGATTAAATGACCCAATGCCAGAGTGTTATTGGTTTTCAATGGTGACATAATGACGATATGTTTTAGTGTCGGGAGGATTAAAGGTAATGCTCCTATGTATACATGTGCAAGCACATGTAGGGACACATTTATTTGAAAACATGAATTACTAGTTAATTTGGACTATTTTTACAAAACAATTCAGCCCTACTGTATACATTTTGGCCATTTGAAAATAGCCGATCGTACAAGCTCACACAATGTGACACACTGTGAGCTTGGAGATCTGCTATTTTCAGAAGATTTGAATACATTTTAATTCCAAATGTTGTTCTGTAGTCAGTGTTTCATTCTTGCCTCTCTTACAAGAACGGACGATTAAAGCATTGCTCAAGCTGCTTACACTTTATTCACATACTGTAGAATCTACAGTATGTGAATAAAGTGTAAGCAGCTTGAGATAGATAACATATAACGTAGCATGTTTACACTAGTCTGGCTCTCTGTCACTCTAGCACGTTCACTCTGCTGCCCTGTGTTACACTCTAACATGTCCGTGCGGAGACACGTAGCAAACTAACAATGATATTGTTACATCCTTTTTCTTTTGTTTTGAAGTGTAACTCTTATTCAAATAGAAAAATGCAATAACATCAACAACATAACTTAACCGAAAATAATGTCACCTCATCTGTAAGTTCTCAACAACAGATTGGTAAAACACTATTTTGTTCATCAACAACTGAAAATAAATACTCTGAATTCTCTGAGCAAGTTACTGTGAAAAATAACAAATAGAAAAGATCCTCACCAAAATACTCCAAGGCAAAAAATTACAAAATAAATTGAAATAATCCAAACATTACTCCAACCATATTTTCAGGTAGGCCTACCAATCACTGGGACCATATCAACACCAATCACAGTCTAACATACTGTCCTCCACCCTCCCTATTCCCCACAGCTATGCTCAATGGATCCACATTGAATAACAAGAGGGAGTAAAGACAGTCCCATTCACACTCAATTTACAATTTAGGCATTTAGCAGACGCTCTTAATCCAGAGCGAGTTACATTAAGCAAGAACAAAAAGCATGGGAATACATCACATAAAAACATTTATCATGAAACATGCGTAAGCTAAGAAAGTAACAGTGGAATATCTATAATGAAACTATACATATAAGCTATACATCTACATAACATGCTATAAGTCTGTATCAAATGCTATCTCAACATGAATAGTTACCATATGCATGTAAATGACAGCATGACAATGGACAGCAGTTTAGGGTTTTTTGATTGATTTATTAACAGTTTGCAGAAATGCAGTTTCAAGTACAACTCAATAGGAAAAAAAATGTTAACTGTTAGAGTGGACGACACCATAAAGGTTTTTCCTTTTGTATTTCTAAATGCAATATTCATTCACCATGTCAATACATTTTCTTTCCCTTTTTTCTCCATTCATCAGTCCCAAAAGTCCCATACTTGTCCCTCTGTCTGTTTTTTATTGTATTATTTTACCCGAAGTCATTTGTTGTCACGTCAAAGTCCTAGTCACATAGCAGTGACCACATATCAACGTGTCCTGCAAATACTTTGGCCTAACAACAGGTCGGCCAGACCTGGTAGTCACAGTCTGTTGTGTGTCACTCATTACTCTGGCAGGGGTCGTAACAGTGTCCGGTGCTGTGTGAGTGTCAATCGTCACTGTACGGGCTGTAGGCCTACAAAGTTGGTTTGATACTCCTCACAGACATCTCAACTAAGATCACAACGCATTAACTGAATTTACTGATGATTGCTCCAAATTCCTCCAGAACTTGTTTTGGGCACAAATGTTCTGACTAGAGTCAGTGGTCCAAGGTTTATTATTATCTTCCAAGTGGTCTACAGATAATGTATAACATTAACACAGCCTCTGAGATAAAGCACATCTAAAAACAGCAAATATGCAGGTCAAATTTCAGTGACACAAATAATATGATCAAGACGTGTTTATTTCTATCTGCTGCATAATGTTCGATGGACATGTTCCACAGAGACAATACAGTATCAAGTCAAATTCAGCAAATAATATAACAGTTTAAATCAGTATCATAATAATATTACAAATCAGATGCAATGAAGCAATTATGTAGATAGATTGGCTCTAACAGACTCCAACTCAAGTCACCACCATACTTTTCTGTTCTAATATTGTCTCTGAAAACTCTTGACACAGTGAATAAGAAATACCCCTAAAAAGAACAGGTCAACAGTATGCTAAGCTTGCAATTAATCAACTTGGTGTTTCTATAATGATGCTCTTGTCATACTGTTCACACTAAACAGATTTATCTTTCATATGTGTGCGCTCATGGTATTTTCGACCGCTTGAGGAAGTGAAACTCTTTCCACACTGATCACATCCATAGGGTTTCTCTCCAGTATGAATTCTCTGGTGTTTTTTAAGGCTTGACATTTGAGAGAAGCGTTGTTCACAATGATCACATCCATAGGGTTTCTCTCCGGTGTGAATTCTCTGGTGGCTTTTAAGGCTTGACATCATGGAGAAGTGTTGTCCACAATGGTCACATCCATAGGGTTTCTCTCCAGTATGAATTCTCTGGTGTTTTTTAAGGCTTGACATTTGAGAGAAGTGTTGTCCACACTCATCACACCCATAGGGTTTCTCTCCTGTGTGAATTCTCTGGTGGCTTTTAAGGGCTGACATTTCAGAGAAGTGTTGTCCACACTGATCACATCCATAGGGTTTCTCTCCACTGTGAATTTTCTGGTGGCGTTTGAGGTTTCCCATATGAGAGAAGTGTTGTCCACATTGATCACAGCCATAGGGTTTCTCTCCAGTGTGAATTTTCTGGTGGATTTTGATTTGTGACATTTGAGAGAAGCGTTGTCCACATTGATCACAGCCATAGGGTTTCTCTCCAGTGTGAATTCTCTGGTGGATTTTAAGGGTTAACATTTCAGAGAAGTGTTGTCCACACTGATCACATCCATAGGGTTTCCCTCCATTGTGAATTTTCTGGTGGCGTTTGACGTGTCCCATTTGAGAGAAGCGTTGTCCACACTGATCACATCCATAGGGTTTCTCTCCAGTGTGAATTATCTGGTGTTTTTTAAGGCTTGAGATAAAAGGGAAGTGTTTTCCACACTGATCACAGCAGTGGTGTTTTTGCTTTGCCAATCTTCTTTGTTCATTCACCTCTGGTAGGCCAGGGCAGTCAGGCTGATGATGCAACACTGAATTGGTAACAAATACAAAAGAAAGATTGTTGATATGTAGAAAGACAGCTACATGACAGGGATTTGTTGCACAACAACTAGTCCACAAAGTGCTAACTAACAATGGCCTAAACAACCATACTACATTGCATGACTAAAAATATATTAATTAAGTGGCTACTTAAGTGGCAACTTAATATAAGTTGAGTAACATACCAAAGTCTTTGGGTCCCTTCTGTTCAGCAGTAATTTCTCTGGTGGAGTGGAGAGAGTTCATCTTCAGCTGAAGTCTGGAGTACACAGTCAGATGTGATCAGGAGTGGTTGTGGATAAATGACACAGACCAAGTCTTCTTATACCAGAGTGTCTGAGGTATAACCACTAACTGCTTTGATATGATTGGTCAAATAGAACAATAGGACCAGCTCTCTCTCCACCAATCACAGTCAAACATACTGTCCTCTACCCTCCCTCCTCCCCCAGATATGCCCAATGGATCCAAATTGAATAACAAGAGGGAGGAGAGACATTCCCATTTATCTCAAGGACAAGTAATTTACATGAGCTGTACATGTAAATGACAGACAGGACATGCACAATGGATAGCAGTGACCTTACATAAATAAGGTGAAATGTTGATTTGTACTCTGAGATAGTTTGAGGTAAATTATACAGTAGCCTACATGTACTATTTATGGTAACTTCAGCAATACATTACAAATAGCCCACCACCACCACCAACATAGAGCAGCTTTTACACCCACATCAGAATGAAAGGGTGTGAATTATGTCGTGTATATTTAGTTAGGGCATTATGTGGAAGTGCTGTCCACACTGTTATTTACACATAGAATAAAGTTGAATGAAAAGCCCATGTGTCCAAATGTTTAGTGTGTGTATTCCTGTTTCAATCATATACCTTCATGAAACACATTGAATAATGGGACCCATGTTCCTGTACAAACTGAATTTGCAGATGATTGCTCCGAATTCATGCAGAACTGGGCACATAATGTTCTCCAGTGGTCCAAGGTTTATTCTTAGTGGTTGTTACGCCCCCTAGTCTAGGGTTAGGGGGAGCAACATAAGATGCAGAAAGACAATTGCAATAAAACAGAATGTGTATTTATTTACAGCCAAAATTAGGAAAAAATATTTAAAATATACAAAAAACCCAAACAAAAACCAGCAAAACCCGACTGCAAACATGAGAATCACAAATCAAACGCGTATCCCCAATAAAGAGAGAGAGAGATACTCCACTACATTTATTTGGAAATATTAATTACTAGTTAATATGTAGATTTGGAGATGATTGCTCCAAATTCATCTTATCTTCCAAGTGGTCTACAAATAAAATGTGTGAGACAGAGCACATCTAAATCTAATGTAGCTACAGCATATCTGCAGGTAAAATGACAATGAAATGAAGAATAAGATTGTGAAAGAAATTTAATAAAAATGGTATAAAAATAGTAACAATGCAACCTATACTACTACTACTACTTATGTTACAACTCTTCCCTTTGAATATGTATTTTAAAAAAGTCACACCTGTGTGAAGTGAGGGGAGTTTTGCACGTGTTGTAGTTTGTTGAGGACCTTGGAGGTGGTGCCATTTAGTATACTGTTGTCAGTAGTCAATCTTCAATTTTCATAGGTTTCCCTTACTATTGGTAAATTTGGCTACTAATAAATCATGCGGGGCAAACGTTTGTGTATTATATTTAACTAGCTCTGGTCATAGTGTTAGAAAGACGTCTCTGTCCAGGCAGACTGTCCTTCTAACGCTATGGACAAGAGCTAATATTAACTTAAAACTATATAAATGTAATGTTGGAGTTACTTGGGTACATAGCTCTGGGCCAGAGCTAGGGTACACATTTACTCTCAGTCTACACACAGTAGTAAAGTATTCCATTTAAATGTAAGTACTGTACAAATGTTTCATTAGATAGGAGCCATATTACTAAATTAAATCCTCAATGTATGTCTGCAAATGTAACCATGGTTATAGTCAGTTATTTGCACACTATTAGATCCTCAATGTACATTTAAATAGGAGTGTACTACAAATCTAACCAAATGGAACCTTATACATGTCTGGTTGCATTTGTACAGTAGTTATATTAAAAAGGAAGATTTCACTGTGTACTAATCTGACCCTACACTGAATTGTATACCTTACTCATAGCTAGCAGTATAGGCCTATATTATGCCTACCTGTTCTTCCCATAGCCTACATGAAATACATTTAATATACATCGTCTTGGGTGCTTCAGATCAGCATCAGATTTGGAGAATTCAACCAATGTTCCAAAAACAATTCTCTGTTGACTGTTTGGTCCATCTCACATGCACACACATCAATACATTGAGTACATTCTATTGTTTCCTGGTGACACAATTAACATATTAAAGCCAACATTTAAATCTGCAGTTTCAGTAGGCTAATGTGTGGCTATTGTTCTCAGGTTTCACCACCAAGAGTTAACAATTCATCCAGGTCACACTTCACCTGACTGTCAGTAGTGTGAAAAACTTCAAACTCTGAGAGCATTTTACTCCGATGGATGGTACAGGTTTAACAACATTCAAACAAGCATACCTTTTTTTTTTTAATATTTTCTGATTTCAATGAGCGACTCATGATTTGAAAGCTTACCTTCTGAGAGTACTTCATAATCTGCAAAAACCTGAAAAAGACCAATGCCCCTTGTGTCCTAAAGCACTTATTTTGTCACAAATACATTGCTAATCACATGTAACATGTGATATATTTACATGTGAGGTATTACCTGTATTGTCTGAATGCATTAATAAAGATGACAATTGACAGACATTCATGGTTTTAATTGAAAAGAACATTATTGCAGAATATATGTAAAAGTTTAAAACAAATAGCAAAAGCAGCACAATTCATTATTCTTGATGTACATCCTTGATGACCTGAAATAGTAAGACAAAGCAGATTGTTATTTATTCCATTGAAAGATTGTGATGAAATATGACTGACATGTTCTGGTATAAATTAGGATAACAGGAATAGTGGGCACTTAAACATTGTGGGCACCTCAATGTTAAATTGGTAATGTGCAAGCTTGACCATTTGACATTTTAAGGGATATAAATATTTCTACAGTTGAGGGATAGATACATTTAGGTCTGATAATGATGCACTGTGGATGTTTATATCATGATTCATGTATAGCTTATTATTACTTAAATATCAATGGACTGTAGCTCTAACCAATTTTGTGCCCCTATATGGAGATCTCTGTATGTATTTACATGTCCCTTTTATGCCCAAGATGTCATCAGTGCATGTCCATAAATGGGACATGCGGACTACAAAATCTCAATATATGGCTACATGCGTGGCTATACAGTCAGATCCGCGACTTTATTTAGCGCCTGGCCCGGAAGGTGGAACAAGACTTGTGTCGAAAACAAAATGCTGTGTGCCACTACTAGAGTCCTGCAAAGATCGGCCCAGAGCGTGATCCTCTCCCCTCGCCGGGCATCCCCCGTTTTCCCGAGTCTCGTCGTGCCGTCGTCTCGGGGTCACGGGCTCGCTCCCGGCGACGACGAGATGTACTACCAGCGCACCACAGTGTCCGTGATGCAGAAGGAGCCGGGCGGGGGCGGCGGCGGGGTCATGATCCGCAGCTACAGTCCCAGAGGGTTCAACATCGACGGCAACACGGTGTTCGGGCCCTGCGCGCTGCTGCCCCCCGCTGCCATCCTGCAGTGGAACGTCGGCAGCCACGCGGACGTCACGGCGGAGAGCGTCTCGCTGTTTCACGCGCTGGAGCCGCGCATAGAGATCCTCGTGCTGGGAACGGGAGCTCGGGTCGAACGGATCGATCCCGCCGTCCTGGCGCTGCTGAGGGGTAAAGGCATCGCCGTGGAGGTCCAGGACACGCCGAACGCGTGTGCGACCTTCAATTTTCTGTCCAGTGAGCGGAGAGTAGTAGCCGCTGCTCTGATCCCTCCGCCTGTCAGCACAGCACTGGACAGAATAAACTTAACTAGAACTGCACTCTGTCGAGTGCATACTTGCTTGTTGCACACTAGTAGTGCACAAGCAGAGCGCGCAAGTACTGTCGACCGCTACAAACTGTCAAATCTCAGCTTCTCTGTGAAGGAACGTTTGCAATGTTGAATTATTAGGTTTAGCTATTTGCTACCTGCCTACTGTATGCATGTAAAAAAGTAGTATTATGAAGTATGGTACAAGTTTCTATCTATAAAATAAATACAGTTTTATCGATTTAGAATTATTCTGGATCCCTTTTTGTTTCTCAAAGAAAAAGAAAACATTGATATCCGATGAAATATAAACTGAAATAAAATATGTTATACATTATAATTATTTATGGAAATGCTTCTATGTAATTTGTAAGTTGATTAGCGGTATACTGTGGTTACTTTGCGCCACTTTTGATGCGTATGCACCGTCCCAACACTTTTGATGCATATGACGTCAGGGTAACTGGTATAACTAGCTCTCAAAGGTGTGGATTAAATGACCCAATGCCAGAGTGTTATTGGTTTTCAATGGTGACGTAATGACGATATGTTTTATGACGATATGTTTTAGTGTCGGGAGGATTAAAGGTAATGCTCCTATGTATACATGTATGTAATCTGGCACCACTGCCGTATCAGGCAAAAGTAGTCATTACGTCATTTGCTGGGACGGTGCATATATATGCATCAAAAGTGCTGGGACGGTGCATACGCATCGAATATCGTCCTGGGCGAAACTAGTACTTGCGTGCTCTGCTTGCGCAAGTAAATAGAGACACAACCTCCGATTTAGGGCATTGGTCTTCATCCTTTACTGACACAACCCACCAAAGCATTTTGAAGCTATACCAGTCAGTGATTCTCCACTTGTGTGCTGAGTCATGCTGTCCTGTGGAGGGAGCTTGAGATTTTGCCAAATTGAAGAAGAAAAAAGTGTCATCACACACATCTCACACTGGCCAATCAAAATGCCTGTTGCCAAAATGTACGTCATATTTGGTGGACATTTGACCTAATTTCCCCTTTCCTTTTCGATGGCAAATATGAGACGTGTGGGGACAAGATGACGTGAATTTTCCCTTCATTGTCAATGGCATTTAATGTTTGTGTTGCAGACATTGTGTGGGGACAAAAGCTGTATACAGGAGGGGCTAGTGCCCCTCAAATAAATCACACCTGTGTGAAGTGAGGGGCGGTCTTATCATCGTACATCATCATATATCATCATACATCACATTATGTGTGCCCATCAAATCCTCTCTCAAAGTTTGTGCACACAGACCCACAAAGATGGGCATAAAACACCACCAGTGTGAAGTGAGGGGCGCTCTTATCATCATACATCTTCATGATGTATGATTTAACTTTTTTTTTAAGATTTTTTTGAATAAATGTAGTTTGTCATATTTTGTCACCTGAAATGCTTTACTGTTAAGTCTAGTTTTAGTCGACTAAATCAACTGTAGCCTTAATGGCTGATTTTACACTTGCTGACAATAGCCGATCTACAAGGTCACGACGCAGTGTGACGCTTGTATATCTGCTATGTCCATGTGTCGCAGTGCAGCATGCAACCAAGTGTAAAATGACTTATTGTCTCCACCAGGCTTGTTGTCTCCACCAGGCCGAAGGCATGGGGGGAGAGTATGTTGTGCATCCGTCCGTGTGTCCTTCCGTCCGTCTGTCCGTTATCAGCTAATCTCCGGCACCGTTGGCCCGATCCATGCCAAACTTTGCACACACACTCCCTGGATGCCAACGACGAATCTCTGCCCCAAATATTCCTCAACGGCCTGTTATAGCGCCACCATGAGGACGATTTAGGCAAAACACATTTCTGTAGATTACTCGTATACATTTTGTCCATACATACACATGAATTCGGTATACACTATCTCCATAGTCATGTGATCAACACGGATAGTATAGATTAAAATGTGTCTGATATAATCTTTCTGCTAAATTGTTAGATTAAAAAGGTAATTTGTTAATGAGTTACAACTGAGCAACCCTTTATGTATTTTGATGGTTCTTCATCACTCTCTCACACACACACACACACACACACACACACACACACACAGTGTAGCCTAACCCTGTGTTGTCGGGATTCTTATTAATGTGTTTTAATTCTCTCTTTGCTAGTTCCGGTGCTGAGGCCACCAGGTCTGGACCAGGCGACCCTCAGAATCTGTAATTCTGAAGTACTTAAATACTAATAACTAATAATCTGTTTATGTCCAAGAAACATCCTGATCTTTTACAATAAGTGAATAAAGCTTTGTACTTTTGTAAACCTGTTTCTGCCTTTATTAATTTAATGTACAACGAATCTGTGAGTCCTAAGTTACTCAGGTTTTAATCAGATCTTTTAACTATTTCCTGGGGTGCAATTCCCCCGGTGGCGTAGTTGGCTATATCGATTCATACCGACATGCCACACAGGCAAACAGAACACAGGTACACATTTACTCTCAGTCTACACACAGTAGTAAAGTATTCCATTTAAATGTAAGTACTGTGCAAATGTTTCATTAGATAGGACTAAATTAAATCCTCAATGTATGTCTGCAAATGTAACCATGGTTATAGTCAGTTATTTGCACACTATTAGATCCTCAATGTACATTTAAATAGGAGTGTACTACAAATCTAACCAAATGGAACCTTATACATGTCTGGTTGCATTTGTACAGTAGTTATATTATAAAGGAAGATTTCACTGTGTACTAATCTGACCCTACACTGAATTGTATACCTTACTCATAGCTACAGTAGCAGTATAGGCCTACATTATGCCTACCTGTTCTTCCCATAGCCTACATGGAATACATTTAATATACATCGTCTGGATTACGGACGCATGCTTTAATTCAACATGGAGTTTACACCAAGAAGAGATGGAACGATACGGAAACGAAGCAGAGGAGTTTCACAGCGATTTTTTCCTCCTAAATGGTTTGGAATGCAAACACATTTCTTTTGGGTCGGCGGCGATTCATGGCCTGTTAACAGCGAACCCGAATCGCAAGTACAAGCCCCCGACTGGCAAAATGGATCGCAGAACTGTGATTATTTTATGCCTGTTGCTATCGGGAGACATTCATTTCAATCCTGGACCGGTTACACGATCACAAGCGGTCTCACAAGCGAGACTGCTCCTACAGCAAGAGGTACTTCCGCAAGCCACAGCCGTTTCCATCGCAACGCGCCACGGCTTCCAGAGCGCCGCCTCCATGGACTTGACCACGGACGCAACTCCAAGATCAGCCTGGGAACGCTCTCCAGCCTCTCCCCCACAGCATACAACCAACGCCAGCGGACCCCCTTATTTCACCGCGGGCGTTATGTTTGCTGAAGCCAACTCAGCGGCTGTGATCGAAACCGAGGAACACCCCCCCCTCCCCCACACCCCCAGTCAATCCAGGGCTACTGAGGACAAGGACAATGGCTTTGACATTCCACCGCCCCTCCCCACTCACACCTCAGCCACGGAAATTCCACCGCCCATCCACATTCACACCTCAGACTATTTCAACACCGACGAAATTAACACAATCGTCGAAACCAACGGCCTTCATCTGTTTCATTTGAATGTGAATAGCCTCAGTCGCAAACTGGCAGAGATCAGACATCTATTTCAAAACGGTAAGGCAAACATCCTGTGTTTTTCTGAAACTAAGTTGGACGAGTCCACAAAGGACCCAGAGATAGAAATAGAAAACTATACTGTCATTAGGAACGACAGAAACAGGCATGGTGGTGGCGTGTGCATGTATATTCACAAAGACACTGAATATGTTACTCGTACTGAATTACAGCATGATGAAATTGAAACTGTGTGGGTTGAATTAATTTTCAAAAATGCTAAATCAGTACTAGTTGGCACCGTCTATAGACCGCCTGATCAGCACGGGTTCTATGATATTCTTGAGGGGTGCTTAGCTGGGGAGGAATCTGTAGAGAAAATCCTGATTGGCGACTGGAATACGGACATGCATCGTAAGGAAGTGCCTGTGTTTAAATCGTTTAGTCGGCTCTGTGATCTGCATGGTTTCAGCCAGCTAATTACCCAACCCACAAGAGTGTGTGATTCTACTCAAACTGTCATTGATCTCATTCTGACCTCGGACAAATCCAGAATCTCCAAGAAAGGGGTTATTGTATGTGGGCTCAGTGATCATTTTATGATTTTCTGTACCCGCAAAATACAGAAACTAAAATTTGACTGTCACAAAACAGTCATATCTAGGGACCTCAAAACCTACTCTAGTGAGGCCTTTAACCTAGAACTGGAGAGACTGGATTGGTCCGATGTGCTCAGGAGCTCACTAGTCGAAGAAGCATGGCTTGGCTTTAAAACCAAATTTACAACAGTACTAAACAACATGGCTCCTCTGAGAACCATCAGGGTCAAAACCCGCTCGGAGCCATGGATGAATTCGGACATACTGACTGCAATGAAAGCCAGAGACAACAAATGCTCTGAACTTCTTAAATGCAAGTCCAAGCTAGCCAAGCGCTTCGACAGTGATCTCCAAACCAAACTGTGCATCCTTAAAACCCAATGTAACAAGCTAAGAAACGGTGTAATTGCCATGACCAAATCAGCCAAAAGTAACTTTATCAATGATAAAGCCGAGGAAATCAAAAACAATCCTCGGGAGCTCTGGAAGCTACTAAATAACCAACTAGGCTGTGGTCAGAAACTTAAAACCAGGTTTACTAACATAAACATCAAATCAAATAACACCCTCATCACTGACAAGGTTGATGTAGCCAATCACTTGAACATCTTCTTTACAAACATTGCAACAATGCTGGTTAACAAACTGCCCTCCCACTCTGGGCGTTTTGGTGTAGAGCACATCAAAGGCTTCTACAAAAACCTAGGTGTTTGTAAAGATGATTTTAAAATGACAATGGTAACAACTGAGGAGGTACTTAAGAAACTGAGTGCCCTCCAACCCCACAAGGCCACTGGCCATGACAATATTCCCTCCAAATTTCTCAGAGACTCAGCCATTTCCATAGCTCCAGTCATCACCCACATAGTTAACCTCTCCATCAAACAAGGACAGGTCCCCAGAGATTTTAAACTGGCCAAAGTAACCCCCCTGTACAAAAAAGGGAGTAAATTAGAACCCGGCAACTACCGCCCTATTTCTATTCTAAGCTCCATCTCGAAAGTGATGGAAAAAATAGTCTATGAACAGGTTGAAAAGTATCTTGCCACTAATAAATTGTTGTACGAGTTCCAATCTGGTTTCAGAACATCCCACTCCACTGACACATGCCTTCTCTATTTGAGCGACCACATCAAACACGAGGTGGATGCTGGAAAATACTGCGGCATGGTCATGCTGGACCTCCAAAAGGCTTTTGACACCGTGAACCACTCCATACTGGTTAACAAGCTTAAAGCTATTGGTTTTGATAGCACATCAGTGAGCTGGATGCAATCCTACCTGGAGGGGAGAGAACAGATGGTGGAAGTGAACGGAACACTGTCCCCCCCCCTCCCAGTGAGCTGTGGCGTCCCACAAGGAAGCATACTAGGGCCTTTACTGTTCCTAATATATGTAAACGACATGACTTCAGCTTGTGACTGCAACTTGTTCCTGTTCGCAGACGACTCAGCACTGCTGGTCTCGGACAGGAACAAACTGCAGGTTGAAAAGACCCTCAGCTCTGAACTCGGTAGAATCTGCACCTGGCTCGCGGATAACAAACTATCCTTACACCTGGGAAAAACTGAATCCATTCTCTTCGGATCAAATAGTAATCTCAAAAAGGCAGATGGCTTCTTGGTTAGAGTTGGTGATGATATTATCACACGGAAGGATCAAATTACCTACCTAGGTTCCATCCTGGAGGCCAATCTTTCCGGTGATAAGATGGCCACCAACGTAATCAAAAAAGTCAATCAAAGAACAAGATTCCTCTACAGGATCTCCTCACTGGTCGACAAAAACACCTTGAAGACCTTAACAGGAGCCCTTGTACAAGGTTTCTTTGACTATGCATCCACCTCCTGGTACCACAGCACCTCAAAGGCCCTTAAAACAAGGCTCCAGACCTCCCAAAACAAACTGGTCAGGCTCCTACTTGGCCTCACCCCCCGAACCCACCTCACCCCTGCCCACTTTGACAGGCTGGGATGGCTTAGGGTCGACGACAGAGTACAGCATCTTGCAATGGGTCTGGTCCACAAGATTAGATACACCACCAAGATACCCATGTACCTGTCTAAATACTTCCTTAATGTAAACGAAGTCCACACCCACAACACCAGAGGGAGTGCAACAAACCATGTACAACCCAGATTCGGCACAAACAAGGGACTAAATTCTTTTCGCTCCTATGCGACCAAAATGTGGAACGCCCTACCAACAGTCATTAAGACATGTGAATCCCTTGGCTCCTTCAAAACTGCTCTCAAAGGGCACCTACGGATGGCTGCAATTCGAAACTGGCCTCTGTAAAAGCTGAATTTTTATCTGGATTGTACTATGTTTTTGTATGGACGTGGTGTTGGGTGCCTGCACATATGCACACATGGCATCAACGCATGGTGTTGTGTGCAGGCGCCCTACACTCCGTCTTTGTACTATGGATTGTACTATGTTTTTGTATGGACGTGGTGTTGGGTGCCTGCACATATGCACACATGGCATCAACGCATGGTGTTGTGTGCAGGCGCCCTACACTCTGTCTTTCGTTTTCTTTTCTTTTATCCCCCTGTTCCCCTCACTGTATATATATTTTTTTCCCTTTTCGCTTCCTATATGATGAATTCCTGTTCTGTTCTTTAACTACATAGAAGTGTCTATTTGTTTGTCTCTAAATGTTTTGATGAATTGAACAATGTGGACCCTGTTGTAAACAAGTGTAAGGCTTAATTGGGTCGTCCACTCACAGTTAACAGTCTTTGTATTGAGTTTGTGCTTGAAATGTACTGTAATTCTGCAAACTGTTAATAAAGATTTCAATCAATCAATCAATCAATTGGGTGCTTCAGATCAGCATCAGATTTGGATAATTCAACCAATGTTCCAAAAACAATTCTCTGTTGACTGTTTGGTCCATCTCACATGCACACACATGTAAACCAAGACACTTGTACTGTGATTGATTCTATTCACAACAAATATGTGACTGATTACAATAGCCAGGCCTACATTATTCAGAACCCGTTATTCAATTTTATTTCCCTAAAATACAAGACAATACATTGAGTACATTCTATTGTTTCCTGGTGACACAATTAACATATTAAAGCCAACATTTAAATCTGCAGTTTCAGTAGGCTAATGTGTGGCTATTGTACTCAGGTTTCACCACCAAGAGTTAACAATTCATCCAGTTCACACTTCACCTGACTGTCAGTAGTGTGAAAAACTTCAAACTCTGAGAGCATTTTACTCCGATGGATGGTACAGGTTTAACAACATTCAAACAAGCATACCTTTTTTTCAAATATTTTCTGATTTCAATGAGCGACTCATGATTTAAAAGCTTACATTCTGAGAGAACTTCATAATCTGCAAAAACCTGAAAAAGACCAATGCCCCTTGTGTCCTAAAGCACTTATTTTGTCACAAATACATTGCTAATCACATGTAACATGTGATATATTTACATGTGAGGTATTACCTGTATTGTCTGAATGCATTGATAAAGATGACAATTGACAGACATTCATGGTTTTAATTGAAAAGAACATTATTGCAGAATATATGTAAAAGTTGAAAACAAATAGCAAAAGCAGCACAATGAATTATTCTTGATGTCCTTGATGACCTGAAATAGTAAGACAAAGCAGAATGTTATTTATTCCATTGAAAGATTGTGATGAAATATGACTGACATGTTCTGGTATAAATTAGCTCTACCATCTACCAAGTTATGGACATGCATGTCACTCTGACACCCAATGCCAGAGTGTTATTGGTTTTCAATGGTGACATAATGACGATATGTTTTAGTGTCGGGAGGATTAAAGGTATAATGCTCCTATGTATACATGTATGTAATCTGGCACCACTGCCGTATCAGGCAAAAGTAGTCATTACGTCATTTGCTGGGACGGTGCATATATGCATCAAAAGTGCTGGGACGGTGCATACGCATCGAATATCGTCCTGGGCGAAACTAGTACTTGTGTGCTCTGCTTGCGCAAGTAAATAGAGACACACCTCCGATGTCGGGCATTGGTCTTCATCCTTTACTGACACAACCCACCAAAGCATTTTGAATCTATACCAGTCAGTGATTCTCCACTTGTGTGCTGAGTCATGCTGTCCTGTGGAGGGAGCTTGAGATTTTGCCAAATTGAAGAAAAAAAAAGTGTCATCACACACATCTCGCACTGGCCAATCAAAATGCCTGTTGCCAAAATGTACGTCATATTTGGTGGACATTTGACCTAATTCCTCCTTTCCTTTTCGATGGCAAATATGAGACGTGTGGGGACAAGATGACGTGGATTTTCCCTTCTTTTACCCGAAGTCATTTGTTGTCACGTCAAAGTCCTAGTCACATAGCAGTGACCACATATCAACGTGTCCTGCAAATACTTTGGCCTAACAACAGGTCGGCCAGACCTGGTAGTCACAGTCTGTTGTGTGTCACTCATTACTCTGGCAGGGGTCGTAACAGTGTGTGAGTGTCAATCGTCACTGTACGGGCTGTAGGCCTACTGTGTTTATGGTAACTTTAGCCATCATATTACATTCTCAAAAAGCCCACCATAACCAGGGATTAAAACACAGACTAAAACTCAAAGTTGGTTTGATACTCCTCACAGACATCTCAACTAAGATCACAACGCATTAACTGAATTTACTGATGATTGCTCCAAATTCCTCCAGAACTTGTTTTGGGCACAAATGTTCTGACTAGAGTCAGTGGTCCAAGGTTTATTATTATCTTCCAAGTGGTCTACAGATAATGTATAACATTAACACAGCCTCTGAGATAAAGCACATCTAAAAACAGCAAATATGCAAATTTCAGTGACACAAATAATATGATCAAGACGTGTTTATTTCTATCTGCTGCATAATGTTCGAGGGACATGTTCCACAGAGACAATACAGTATCAAGTCAAATTCAGCAAATAATATAACAGTTTAAATCAGTATCATAATAATATTACAAATCAGATGCAATGAAGCAATTATGTAGATAGATTGGCTCTAACAGACTCCAACTCAAGTCACCACCATACTTTTCTGTTCTAATATTGTCTCTGAAAACTCTTGACACAGTGAATAAGAAATACCCCTAAAAAGAACAGGTCAACAGTATGCTAAGCTTGCAATTAATCAACTTGGTGTTTCTATAATGATGCTCTTGTCATACTGTTCACACTAAACAGATGTATCTTTCATATGTGTGCGCTCATGGTATTTTCGACCGCTTGAGGAAGTGAAACTCTTTCCACACTGATCACATCCATAGGGTTTCTCTCCAGTATGAATTCTCTGGTGTTTTTTAAGGGTTGACATTTGAGAGAAGCGTTGTTCACAATGATCACATCCATAGGGTTTCTCTCCGGTGTGAATTCTCTGGTGGCTTTTAAGGCTTGACATCATGGAGAAGTGTTGTCCACAATGGTCACATCCATAGGGTTTCTCTCCAGTGTGAATTCTCTGGTGTTTTTTAAGGCTTGACATTTGAGAGAAGTGTTGTCCACACTCATCACACCCATAGGGTTTCTCTCCTGTGTGAATTCTCTGGTGGCTTTTAAGGGCTGACATTTCAGAGAAGTGTTGTCCACATTGATCACAGCCATAGGGTTTCTCTCCATTGTGAATTTTCTGGTGGCGTTTGAGGTTTCCCATATGAGAGAAGTGTTGTCCACATTGATCACAGCCATAGGGTTTCTCTCCAGTGTGAATTTTCTGGTGGATTTTGATTTGTGACATTTGAGAGAAGCGTTGTCCACATTGATCACAGCCATAGGGTTTCTCTCCAGTGTGAATTCTCTGGTGGATTTTAAGGGTTAACATTTCAGAGAAGTGTTGTCCACACTGATCACATCCATAGGGTTTCTCTCCATTGTGAATTTTCTGGTGGCGTTTGACGTGTCCCATTTGAGAGAAGCGTTGTCCACACTGATCACATCCATAGGGTTTCTCTCCAGTGTGAATTATCTGGTGTTTTTTAAGGCTCGAGATAAAAGGGAAGTGTTTTCCACACTGATCACAGCAGTGGTGTTTTTGCTTTGCCAATCTTCTTTGTTCATTCACCTCTGGTAGGCCAGGGCAGTCAGGCTGATGATGCAACACTGAATTGGTAACAAATACAAAAGAAAGATTGTTGATATGTAGAAAGACAGCTACATGACAGGGATTTGTTGCACAACAACTAGTCCACAAAGTGCTAACTAACAATGGCCTAAACAACCATACTACATTGCATGACTAAAAATATATTAATTAAGTGGCTACTTAAGTGGCAACTTAATATAAGTTGAGTAACATACCAAAGTCTTTGGGTCCCTTCTGTTCAGCAGTAATTTCTCTGGTGGAGTGGAGAGAGTTCATCTTCAGCTGAAGTCTGGAGTACACAGTCAGATGTGATCAGGAGTGGTTGTGGATAAATGACACAGACCAAGTCTTCTTATACCAGAGTGTCTGAGGTATAACCACTAACTGCTTTGATATGATTGGTCAAATAGAACAATAGGACCAGCTCTCTCTCCACCAATCACAGTCAAACATACTGTCCTCTACCCTCCCTCCTCCCCCAGATATGCCCAATGGATCCAAATTGAATAACAAGAGGGAGGAGAGACATTCCCATTTATCTCAAGGACAAGTAATTTACATGAGCTGTACATGTAAATGACAGACAGGACATGCACAATGGATAGCAGTGACCTTACATAAATAAGGTGAAATGTTGATTTGTACTCTGAGATAGTTTGAGGTAAATTATACAGTAGCCTACATGTACTATTTATGGTAACTTCAGCAATACATTACAAATAGCCCACCACCACCAACATAGAGCAGCTTTTACACCAACATCAGAATGAAAGGGTGTGAATTATGTCGTGTATATTTAGTTAGGGCGCTATGTGGAAGTGCTGTCCACACTGTTATTTACATAGAATAAAGTTGAATGAAAAGCCCATGTGTCCAAATGTTTAGTGTGTGTATTACTGTTTCAATCATATACCTTCATGAAACACATTTAATAATGGGACCCATGTTCCTGTACAAACTGAATTTGCAGATGATTGCTCCGAATTCATGCAGAACTTTTTTGGGCACATAATGTTCTCCAGTGGTCCAAGGTTTATTCTTACGTAAGTGGTTGTTACGCCCCCTAGTCTATGGTTAGAGGGAGCAACATAAGATGCAGAAAGATAATTGCAATAAAACAGAATGTCTATTTATTTACAGACAAAATTAGGAAAATATATATAAAATATACAATAAACCCAAACAAACCTAAACCAGAAAAACCCGACTACAAACATAAGAACCACAAATCAAACGCGTATCCCAAATAAAGAGAGATAGAGATACTCCACTACATTTATTTGGAAACATGAATTACTAGTCAATATGTAGATTTGCAGATGATTGCTCCAAATTCATCTTATCTTCCAAGTGGTCTACAAATAAAATGTGTGAGACAGAGCACATCTAAATCTAATGTAGCTACAGCATATCTGCAGGTAAAATGACAATGAAATGAAGAATAAGATTGTGAAAGAAATGGAATAAAAATGGTATAAAAATAGTAACAATGCAACCTATAGGCCTACTACTACTACTACTTATGTTACAACTCTTCCATTTGAATATGTATTTAAAAAAAGTCACACCTGTGTGAAGTGAGGGGAGTTTTGCACGTGTTGTAGTTTGTTGAGGACTTTGGAGGTGGTGCCATTTAGTATACTGTTGTCAGTAGTCAATCCGGGATGTGATGAATGCGTGGATGAGGGTTTCGGCAGGGAAAGACATAGAGGGCCGGAGGCGGGCGATGTTCCTGAGGTGGAAGAAGGCGGTTCTGGTGATCTGTTTCATGTGGGGGAGGAATGAGAGGGTGGAGTCTAATGTGACACCAAGGTTACGGATGTGGGGGGAGGTTGTAACAGTGGAGCCATCGATGTTGAGGGTGCAGTTCTGGGTGGAGCTGGTGAGAGAGTTAGGGCAGTGAAGCCATATAGTAAGACATATTGTCAGCTCTTTGTGTTCTTGGTCCAAATAGACCAACAATAGGCGGGAACTGCACAACTGTTTGGTCGACTGCAACCTCACCTCTGGTCCAAAAACGGCAATCCTCAGTGAAATCCAGTACAAATTAATTATCGGACCATAAAACGGCATAGGTTACCAGTCTACGTCACCTATTGCCAGTGTTGTGACTAATGCCTTTACATGCGTTACGTTACATAACGTAACTACTATTTGCAGTAACTTGTAACCTAACGCTTTACATTTCCCCATTCCATAACGGCGCTATAGTTATTGTGCGAGCGCTACCCGCGTTATGGCGTTATGTCAACTTATGTGATCAGAGAAAAAAGTCTGGCCATGCAGCTCCGTGAGTCTATCATCATACAGGCGTCTCTGTGCTGCTGAAGTGAAGGGGGCAAATAAAGTTGTGAATCGATATAATTCAACTAAACTGCGGGAGAAACACAGATGTACAAGCCCAACGTGCTGTGCATTGCGAGGGGTAGATACCTTGTAGATCTGCTACTTCTAGCGCAGGAAGGGCGCATGCTTATGATGACGCTCTTTACTATGCATTCAGCCAGTCAACACAGAAGTTGACAGAACACACACGCACTGCAGCAGACGGAATGCACAGGCAGATCCGACAAAACTTTGCACACATCTGTGCTTTGCCTTTCATCCACGCTTCCATAGCCTTTTAAATCTTATTTCCCATCCACGGGCACAAGCAACGTGATATCAGCAGCTTCCACCCGATCTGTGGTGGTGTTCTGTTGACGAGGGAAGCCATTAGCTAGCATGGGAGCTAACGTTAGTTTCACTATATACAACCCCGTTCCCCAACCCCTCACACTCGCTGCTGCGAGCACACGGGCAGACACAAAGACGAATGGGAATATCATTTGGAGAATGATAATATTATCACTATAATTATTACTACTTGTTTTATTGCCTATGCTTATGTAGAAAAAAAACTCACTGCTCAGGTCAAATATGCCTATTGATATGCGATTAATTGAGATGAATTCATCACAAAGCCTCCAATTAATTAGATGTTTTTTAATGAAGTCCCAAGTCTCCCAACCCTATTCTTTATAGATCTAGCTTCAAAAAAAAAGTTCCTATATTCGGTATTCGGCCGTTTTTTATATTATTATTTTCTAAAGTAAAGTAAAGTAAAGTAGTTACTTTAATAATTTCATGTAAAGTAAAGTAACAAATTACTTTTTTAGATAAGTAACGATAACTATAACGCCTTACTTTTTAAAAGTAACTTCCCCAACACTGCCTATTGCTGCTCCCACCAACTTGGAAAGACTAGTGTGTCACAAATCAGAACATAGCCCTGTCAAATACTCAATGATGGGGTCTGAAGGGCCAATCAGAGTGGGGGGAAAGAATAGGCAAACATGCATGGGCGCAATCTGCGCAATCTATATTATGGCATATGTTATACGTATGCCATAATATAAGGAACAATAATGCATATACTGTATAATCCAGAGTAACATTAAGTGTGTTCCCCTTCTGGTAGACGTTACAGAATATTGATTATTCTTTCAACGTATCATGCACCACACTATATACAAAATAACATGTGGTTCTCTTAATTGTACACCAATGTAATGTCTATTTCAATGTTAAAAACACTCCACTAATTGTTTGGTTTATTGTTTGCTGCCACACAACAGTGTTATCGTTATTTAGTAGTAGGCTACTTAGGTCCTACTGACTGAATTGCATCTCAATGGTAAACCTATAGACCAAACAATTGCAAATGAGCCCACCATCATTACACTCTACTGTTCCATACAGACAACTATGTAAACCACACCTTCAGTTACAATGAGTCTGTGCTACTTGAATTACATCTGAATTGCAAAGCGGGCATAACACCCCACTCCAATGAACCAGGGCAACTTGGGTAAAACAATGGTGATATAGCATTAGCAGGCATACTATATTTATACATCTGGTATATTTTACAATTGCTATAACTGCAAATAAAAGCATACTGTGTCAACAATGTTAAACTACCTATAGGCCTAATGATCAAAATAGAACTCAGTGCCACAACTGTGTTAAATTGAACGAATGCTCATGTTGCTTTTCAGATAACCAGTTTGAATAAAACATTTGCCACAAACAGTGCAACTATCAGGATTTACTGTATAAATCATCATGTCTTGTTTAAATCATCATGTGTGTCTAAAGCTCTCTATTACATGACACCTTTATCAAAAGGGCATTTTCCTTTGTGTGAATCACCATGTGTTTCTTCAAATTTGCATTACGAGTAAAAGTCCTTGCCACAAACATGGCAACTGTAGGGCCCTGGTCGTGTTTCTTCAGGTCATCCTTTTCAACAAAGCCTTTGCTGCAACATTTGAAGCTATACGGCTTTTCCCCTTGTATGGAACACCATGTGTTTCAATTCAACTTGCTATTACAATTAAAGCCCTTGCCAAACTTTATGACGTTTTTACAACTTTATGATTTTTAGGAAAAAAACACACATTGGCAATCTGATGTAGAAAATAGCGGAGCCATTACTGGTGTAAAGTTCCTCTGTCCATCCATCCGTAGTCTAAGGCACAACAGTAACTCAGGGATTGAAGACGGAGTGAAGACGGTTCATGAATAAACAGTGAGTAGTAGGTCATAGTTTATCAGTATAATAGTTGTTGCAAAGGTTGCGTTTTGCGTAGTATTTACACATAGCCTACACGTACACAACATGACGATTGAGGACGGAGTGGAGACAGTTCATGAAACAATGTCACTTAAGTCATAATGTAGTGAAAAAAAAAGCATAAACAGTTTCGTTTTCAGGAAGTTTTTATTTGTATCTTGCATTAATCATATTTTACAGATTTGACCATGTTATGCTAGCATTTAGCTAGCATGCTGTCTTAGCGTGCGTACGCCTACGCCTTTCAGACATGTAGACCTAAAGCTGTTTGCAGTCATGTGAAGCTTGTAAGGGTTTCCCTTGTGGATTTTCCCCAAGTTGTTGCTGAGCTAGACTTCTATAGTGTACAGTGTACACAGTCGGAACACCCTGCCTTCTGCGTTCCAGCGAGATTGACCCGTTCCGGCTAGACCCTTAAAAAAATGTATTTCCGAATAGGGGGCCTGCCCTTAGGTCAGACCTGTCCTGCTGGTTACAAATCACCTGTGCTGCAGGTTACAGATCACCTGTGGCTTCCTGTGAGGTTAGGGCCAGGTTAGGGTTTGGGATAGTGTTAGACATTGGACACAAACTTGAAATAGTATTTTCATTATTTGTGGGATGTGTCAGCACAGCTGTTTGTCATGGTGGAATGGAATAAGAACCATGTCAGATGGTACATTTAAGCAACTTAGAGAGGTCAATCGTGTGCTTTAAAAATACTTAAAGGCGCAGTGAAATGAAAAAGACATTTTTCACACTTTTAGACCATATCCGTGGTCATCATATGGGCATACCTAACAATGGATGCCAAAATTTTTAGAAAATTCTCATTTCTGTGTGTTTTTATATCAAAAGTCCATAAAAACGATTGTATTATTTATTTATTAAAACGTGCTGCGTGATGACGTGTAGAGATACACATCGATAAAAGCCAATAAAAATGAAGCTCACCTGTTTAATTCCCCATGTCTGCGCATCCGTGCAAAACAGCTGCTTCTGATTACAGATTACTCCGTTTTTATTTCCATTCAAGATAACATTCAGACAGTTTATTACTCGGTTTCAACTTAATCATCACGCTAAAATATGTTTCTGAAAACATTATAGGGTAGAAATAAGCCACATAACAGTAAACTGGTTGTGCTGGCCGACCGTCTGACTTATAAACAAACACATACCACGCTGTAGCGCATAGCATAGCTACCGTCCCTAGCTACCGTCCCATCGCCTGAAGGGATGCGACACTCTGATTGGTTCAGAATCAGAGTCACAGTCAGATGTGATCAGGAGTGGTTGTGGATAAATGACACAGACCAAGTCTTCTTATACCAGAGTGTCTGAGGTATGACCACTAACTGCTGTGATATGATTGGTCAAATAGAACAATAGGACCAGCTCTCTCTCCACCAATCACAGTCAAACATACTGTCCTCTACCCTCCCTCCTCCCCCAGATATGCCTCCCACCTTACATAAATAAGGTGAAATGTTGATTTGTACTCTGAGATAGTTTGAGGTAGTTTTGTACTATTTATGGTAACTTCAGCAATACATTACAAATAGCCCACCACCACCAACATAGAGCAGCTTTTACACCCACATCAGAATGAAAGGGTGTGAATTATGTCGTGTATATTTAGTTAGGGCATTATGTGGAAGTGCTGTCCACACTGTTATTTACACATAGAATAAAGTTGAATGAAAAGCCCATGTGTCCAAATGTTTAGTGTGTGTATTCCTGTTTCAATCATATACCTTTATGAAACACATTTAATAATGGGACCCATGTTCCTGTACAATTTGGGCACATAATGTTCTCCAGTGGTCCAAGGTTTATTCTTACATAAGTGGTTGTTACGCCCCCTAGTCTATGGTTAGAGGGAGAAACATAAGATGCAGAAAGACAATTGCAATAAAACAGAATGTGTATTTATTTACAGCCAAAATTAGGAAAAAATATTTAAAATATACAAAAAACCCAAACAAACCTAAACCAGAAAAACCTGACTACAAACATAAGAACCACAAATCAAACGCGTATACCAAATAAAGAGAGAGAGAGAGAGATACTCCACTACATTTTTTTGGAAACATGAATTACTAGTTAATATGTAGATTTGCAGATGATTGCTCCAAATTCATCTTATCTTCCAAGTGGTCTACAAATAAAATGTGTGAGACAGAGCACATCTAAATCTAATGTAGCTACAGCATATCTGCAGGTAAAATGACAATGAAATGAAGAAATGAAGAAATGTAATAAAAATAGTAACAATGCAACCTATACTACTACTACTACTACTACTTATGTTACAACTCTTCCCTTTGAATATGTATTTTTTAAAAGTCACACCTGTGTGAAGTGAGGGGAGTTTTGCACGTGTTGTAGTTTGTTGAGGACTTTGGAGGTGGTGCCATTTAGTATACTGTTGTCAGTAGTCAATCCGGGATGTGATGAATGCGTGGATGAGGGTTTCGGCAGCAGGGAAAGACATAGAGGGCCGGAGGCGGGCGATGTTCCTGAGGTGGAAGAAGGCGGTTCTGGTGATCTGTTTTATGTGGGGGAGGAATGAGAGGGTGGAGTCAAATGTGACACCAAGGTTACGGATGTGGGGGGAGGTTGTAACAGTGGAGCCATCGATGTTGAGGGTGCAGTTCTGGGTGGAGCTGGTGAGAGAGTTAGGGCAGTGAAGCCATATAGTAAGACATATTGTCAGCTCTTTGTGTTCTTGGTCCAAATAGACCAACAATAGGCGGGAACTGCACAACTGTTTGGTCGACTGCAACCTCACCTCTGGTCCAAAAACGGCAATCCTCAGTGAAATCCAGTACAAATTAATTATCGGACCATAAAACGACATAGGTTACCAGTCTACGTCACCTATTGCTGCTCCCACCAACTTGGAAAGACTAGTGTGTCACAAATCAGAACATAGCCCTGTCGAATATTCAATGATGGGGTCTGAAGGGCCAATCAGACTGGGGGGAAAGAATAGGCAAACATGCATGGGCGCAATCTGATTGGTTAACTGGATTCCACTTAGCACTTATTTTGCCTACAATAGCCATGACCCTACTGATGTTAGGCTACTGTATTTAGAAAAGTTGCTAAATTATGTAATTTTCTCCCAAAATGAACAAACACATCTTCATGTATCCCTGGGGTCTACATGGAACCATGGGAGAAGAACACAACGAGAAGAGGAAGAGTTCCTTTAAATCAGTGATTCTGAAGCCTTTGTTTTCCAAACGCTGCTGTCGCGTAGAAAAATATATACATACAATAGTGCAATTGTAGGTGAAAAAACAACAACATGTCAATATTTAATTCCTGCTCTGTGTACAACTAAGCTACACTTGCATTTAGAAAACGACAAAGGACTATGTAACATACTACTAAACTACAAAGTACTAAAATACTATAGCACAGCATGAAGGCACTTTATGAAAAATATTGTTTCATATATTATGGCATACGTATAACATATTATGTTATACGTATGCCATAATATAAGGAACAATAATGCATATACTGTATAATCCAGAGTAACATTAAGTGTGTTCCCCTTCTGGTAGACGTTACAGAATATTGATTAGTCTTTCAACGTATCATGCACCACACTATATACAAAAGAACATGTGGTTCTCTTAATTGTACACCAATGTAATGTCTATTTCAATGTTAAAAACACTCCACTAATTGTTTGGTTTATTGTTTGCTGCCACACAACAGTGTTATCGTTATTTAGTAGTAGGCTACTTAGGCCTACTGACTGAATTGCATCTCAATGGTAAACCTATAGACCAAACAATTGCAAATGAGCCCACCATCATTACACTCTACTGTTCCATACAGACAACTATGTAAACCACACCTTCAGTTACAATGAGTCTGTGCTACTTGAATTACATCTGAATTGCAAAGCGGGCATAACAACCCCACTCCAATGAACCAGGGCAACTTGGGTAAAACAATGGTGATATAGCATTAGCAGGCATACTATATTTACACATCTGGTATATTTTACAATTGCTATAACTGCAAATAAAAGCATACTGTGTCAACAATGTTAAACTACCTATAGGCCCAATGATCAAAATACAACTCAGTGCCACAACTGTGTTAAATTGAACGAATGCTCATGTTGCTTTTCAGATAACCAGTTTGAATAAAACATTTGCCACAAACAGTGCAACTATCAGGATTTACTGTATAAATCATCATGTCTTGTTTAAATCATCATGTGTGTCTAAAGCTCTCTATTACATGACACCTTTATCAAAAGGGCATTTTCCTTTGTGTGAATCACCATGTGTTTCTTCAAATTTGCATTACGAGTAAAAGTCCTTGCCACAAACATGGCAACTGTAGGGCCCTGGTCGTGTTTCTTCAGGTCATCCTTTTCAACAAAGCCTTTGCTGCAACATTTGAAGCTATACGGCTTTTCCCCTTGTATGGAACACCATGTGTTTCAATTCAACTTGCTATTACAATTAAAGCCCTTGCCAAACTTTATGACGTTTTTACAACTTTATGATTTTTAGGAAAAAAACACATTGGCAATCTGATGTAGAAAATAGCGGAGCCATTACTGGTGTAAAGTTCCTCTATCCATCTTCAACCGCTTATCCGTAGTCTAAGGCACAACAGTAACTCAGGGATTGAAGACGGAGTGAAGACGGTTCATGAATAAACAGTGAGTAGTAGGTCATAGTTTATCAGTATAATAGTTGTTGCAAAGGTTGCGTTTTGCGTAGTATTTACACATAGCCTACACGTACACAACATGACGATTGAGGACGGAGTGGAGACAGTTCATGAAACAATGTCACTTAAGTCATAATGTAGTGGGAAAAAAAAGCATAAACAGTTTCGTTTTCAGGAAGTTTTTATTTGTATCTTGCATTAATCATATTTTACAGATTTGACCATGTTATGCTAGCATTTAGCTAGCATGCTGTCTTAGCGTGCGTACGCCTACGCCTTTCAGACATGTAGACCTAAAGCTGTTTGCAGTCATGTGAAGCTTGTAAGGGTTTCCCTTGTGGATTTTCCCCAAGTTGTTGCTGAGCTAGACTTCTATAGTGTACAGTGTACACAGTCGGAACACCCTGCCTTCTGCGTTCCAGCGAGATTGACCCGTTCCGGCTAGACCCTTAAAAAAATGTATTTCCGAATAGGGGGCCTGCCCTTAGGTCAGACCTGTCCTGCTGGTTACAAATCACCTGTGCTGCAGGTTACAGATCACCTGTGGCTTCCTGTGAGGTTAGGGCCAGGTTAGGGTTTGGGATAGTGTTAGACATTGGACACAAACTTGAAATAGTATTTGCATTATTTGTGGGATGTGTCAGCACAGCTGTTTGTCATGGTGGAATGGAATAAGAACCATGTCAGATGGTACAAGAGAGGTCAATCGTGTGCTTTAAAAATACTTAAAGGCGCAGTGAAATGAAAAATACATTTTTCACACTTTTAGACCATATCCGTGGTCATCATATGGGCATACCTAACAATGGATGCCAAAATTTTTAGAAAATTCTCATTTCTGTGTGTTTTTATATCAAAAGTCCATAAAAACGATTGTATTATTTATTTAAAAGTTGCTAAATTATGCAATTTTGAACAAACACATCTTCATGTATCCCTGGGGTCTACATGGAACCATGGGAGAAGAACACAACGAGAAGAGGAAGAGTTCCTTTAAATCAGTGATTCTGAAGCCTTTGTTTTCCAAACGCTGCTGTCGCGTAGAAAAATATATACATACAACAGTGCAATTGTAGGTGAAAAAAACAACAACATGTCAATATTTAATTCCTGCTCTGTGTACAACTAAGCTACACTTGCATTTAGAAAACGACAAAGGACTATGTAACATACTACTAAACTACAAAGTACTAAAATACTATAGCACAGCATGAAGGCACTTTATGAAAAATATTGTTTCATATATTATGGCATACGTATAACATATTATGTTATACGTATGCCATAATATAAGGAACAATAATGCATATACTGTATAATCCAGAGTAACATTAAGTGTGTTCCCCTTCTGGTAGACGTTACAGAATATTGATTATTCTTTCAACGTATCATGCACCACACTATATACAAAATAACATGTGGTTCTCTTAATTGTACACCAATGTAATGTCTATTTCAATGTTAAAAACACTCCACTAATTGTTTGGTTTATTGTTTGCTGCCACACAACAGTGCTATCGTTATTTAGTAGTAGGCTACTTAGGCCTACTGACTGAATTGCATCTCAATGGTAAACCTATAGACCAAACAATTGCAAATGAGCCCACCATCATTACACTCTACTGTTCCATACAGACAACTATGTAAACCACACCTTCAGTTACAATGAGTCTGTGCTACTTGAATTACATCTGAATTGCAAAGCTGGACAGTTGCATAACAACCCCACTCCAATGAACCAGGGCAACTTGGGTAAACTCTTTGTGTTCTTGGTCCAAATAGACCAACAATAGGCGGGAACTGCACAACTGTTTGGTCGACTGCAACCTCACCTCTGGTCCAAAAACGGCAATCCTCAGTGAAATCCAGTACAAATTAATTATCGGACCATAAAACGACATAGGTTACCAGTCTACGTCACCTATTGCTGCTCCCACCAACTTGGAAAGACTAGTGTGTCACAAATCAGAACATAGCCCTGTCGAATATTCAATGATGGGGTCTGAAGGGCCAATCAGACTGGGGGGAAAGAATAGGCAAACATGCATGGGCGCAATCTGATTGGTTAACTGGATTCCACTTAGCACTTATTTTGCCTACAATAGCCATGACCCTACTGATGTTAGGCTACTGTATTTAGAAAAGTTGCTAAATTATGTAATTTTCTCCCAAAATGAACAAACACATCTTCATGTATCCCTGGGGTCTACATGGAACCATGGGAGAAGAACACAACGAGAAGAGGAAGAGTTCCTTTAAATCAGTGATTCTGAAGCCTTTGTTTTCCAAACGCTGCTGTCGCGTAGAAAAATATATACATACAACAGTGCAATTGTAGGTGAAAAAAACAACAACATGTCAATATTTAATTCCTGCTCTGTGTACAACTAAGCTACACTTGCATTTAGAAAACGACAAAGGACTATGTAACATACTACTAAACTACAAAGTACTAAAATACTATAGCACAGCATGAAGGCACTTTATGAAAAATATTGTTTCATATATTATGGCATACGTATAACATATTATGTTATACGTATGCCATAATATAAGGAACAATAATGCATATACTGTATAATCCAGAGTAACATTAAGTGTGTTCCCCTTCTGGTAGACGTTACAGAATATTGATTATTCTTTCAACGTATCATGCACCACACTATATACAAAATAACATGTGGTTCTCTTAATTGTACACCAATGTAATGTCTATTTCAATGTTAAAAACACTCCACTAATTGTTTGGTTTATTGTTTGCTGCCACACAACAGTGCTATCGTTATTTAGTAGTAGGCTACTTAGGCCTACTGACTGAATTGCATCTCAATGGTAAACCTATAGACCAAACAATTGCAAATGAGCCCACCATCATTACACTCTACTGTTCCATACAGACAACTATGTAAACCACACCTTCAGTTACAATGAGTCTGTGCTACTTGAATTACATCTGAATTGCAAAGCTGGACAGTTGCATAACAACCCCACTCCAATGAACCAGGGCAACTTGGGTAAACTCTTTGTGTTCTTGGTCCAAATAGACCAACAATAGGCGGGAACTGCACAACTGTTTGGTCGACTGCAACCTCACCTCTGGTCCAAAAACGGCAATCCTCAGTGAAATCCAGTACAAATTAATTATCGGACCATAAAACGACATAGGTTACCAGTCTACGTCACCTATTGCTGCTCCCACCAACTTGGAAAGACTAGTGTGTCACAAATCAGAACATAGCCCTGTCAAATATTCAATGATGGCAAACATGCATGCAGGATTGCAGGCGCAATCTGATTGGTTAACTGGATTCCACTTAGCACTTATTTTGCCTATAATAGGCATGACCCTACTGATGTTAGGCTACTGTATTTAGAAAAGTTGCTAAATTATGTAATTTTCTCCCAAAATGAACAAACACATCTTCATGTATCCCTGGGGTCTACATGGAACCATGGGAGAAGAACACAACGAGAAGAGGAAGAGTTCCTTTAAATCAGTGATTCTGAAGCCTTTGTTTTCCAAACGCTGCTGTCGCGTAGAAAAATATATACATACAATAGTGCAATTGTAGGTGAAAAAACAACAACATGTCAATATTTAATTCCTGCTCTGTGTACAACTAAGCTACACTTGCATTTAGAAAACGACAAAGGACTATGTAACATACTACTAAACTACAAAGTACTAAAATACTATAGCACAGCATGAAGGCACTTTATGAAAAAATAATATTGTTTCATATATTATGGCATATGTTATACGTATGCCATAATATAAGGAACAATAATGCATATACTGTATAATCCAGAGTAACATGAAGTGTGTTCCCCTTCTGGTAGACGTTACAGAATATTGATTATTCTTTCAACGTATCATGCACCACACTATATACAAAAGAACATGTGGTTCTCTTAATTGTACACCAATGTAATGTCTATTTCAATGTTAAAAACACTCCACTAATTGTTTGGTTTATTGTTAACATTATTGTAATGACTCCTGCTGCCACACAACAGTGTTATCGTTATTTAGTAGTAGGCTACTTAGGCCTACTGACTGAATTGCATCTCAATGGTAAACCTATAGACCAAACAATTGCAAACGAGCCCACCATCATTACACTCTACTGTTCCATACAGACAACTATGTAAACCACACCTTCAGTTACAATGAGTCTGTGCTACTTGAATCACATCTGAATTGCAAAGCGGGCATAACAACCCCACTCCAATGAACCAGGGCAACTTGGGTAAAACAATGGTGATATAGCATTAGCAGGCATACTATATTTACATCTGGTATATTTTACAATTGCTATAACTGCAAATAAAAGCATACTGTGTCAACAATGTTAAACTACCTATAGGCCTAATGATCAAAATACAACTCAGTGCCACAACTGTGTTAAATTGAACGAATGCTCATGTTGCTTTTCAGATAACCAGTTTGAATAAAACATTTGCCACAAACAGTGCAACTATCAGGATTTACTGTATAAATCATCATGTCTTGTTTAAATCATCATGTGTGTCTAAAGCTCTCTATTACATGACACCTTTATCAAAAGGGCTTTTTCCTTTGTGTGAATCACCATGTGTTTCTTCAAATTTGCATTACGAGTAAAAGTCCTTGCCACAAACATGGCAACTGTAGGGCCCTGGTCGTGTTTCTTCAGGTCATCCTTTTCAACAAAGCCTTTGCTGCAACATTTGAAGCTATACGGCTTTTCCCCTTGTATGGAACACCATGTGTTTCAATTCAACTTGCTATTACAATTAAAGCCCTTGCCAAACTTTATGACGTTTTTACAACTTTATGATTTTTAGGAAAAAAACACATTGGCAATCTGATGTAGAAAATAGCGCAGCCATTACTGGTGTAAAGTTCCTCTATCCATCTTCAACCGCTTATCCGTAGTCTAAGGCACAACAGTAACTCAGGGATTGAAGACGGTTCATGAATAAACAGTGAGTAGTAGGTCATAGTATAATAGTTGTTGCAAAGGTTGCGTTTTGCGTAGTATTTACACATAGCCTACACGTACACAACATGACGATTGAGGACGGAGTGGAGACAGTTCATGAAACAATTCCAAATGTTGTTCTGTAGTCAGTGTTTCATTCTTGCCTCTCTTACAAGAACGGACGATTAAAGCATTGCTCAAGCTGCTTACACTTTATTCACATACTGTAGATAACATAACGTAGCATGTTTACACTAGTCTGGCTCTCTGTCACTCTAGCACGTTCACTCTGCTGCCCTGTGTTACACTCTAACATGTCAGTGCGGAGACACGTAGCAAACTAAAAATGATATTGTTACATCCTTTTTCTTTTGTTTTGAAGTGTAACTTCAAATAGAAAAATGCAATAACATCAACAACATCACTTAACGACAATAATGTCACCTCATCTGTAAGTTCTCAACAACAGATTGGTAAAACACTATTTTGTTCATCAACAATTGAAAATAAATAATTCTCTGAGCAAGTTACTGTGAAAAATAACAAATAGAAAAGATCCTCACCAAAATACTCCAAGGCAAAGAAATTACAACATAAATTGAAATACTCCAAACATTACTCCAACCATATTTTCAGGTAGGCCTACCAATCACTGGGACCATATCAACACCAATCACAGTCTAGCATACTGTCCTCCACCCTCCCTATTCCCCACAGCTATGCTCAATGGACCCACATTGAATAACAAGAGGGAGTAGAGACAGTCCCATTCACACTCAACATGAATAGTTACCATATGCATGTAAATGACAGCAAGACATGCACAATGGACAGCAGTTTAGGGTTTTTTGATTGATTTATTAAGTTTGCAGAAATGCAGTACATTTCAAGTACAAAAAATGTTAACTGTTAGAGTGGACGACACCATAAAGGTTTTTCCTTTTGTATTTCTAAATGCAATATTCATTCAACATGTCAATACATTTTCTTTCCCTTTTTTCTCCATTCATCAGTCCCAAAAGTCCCATACTTGTCCCTCTGTCTGTTTTTTATTTTATTCTTTTACCCGAAGTAATTTGTTGTCACGTCAAAGTCCTAGTCACATAGCAGTGACCACATATCAACGTGTATAGTCCTGCAAATACTTTGGCCTAACAACAGGTCGGCCAGACCTGGTAGTCACAGTCTGTTGTGTCACTCATTACTCTGTCAGGGGTCGTAACAGTGTCCGGTGCTGTGTGAGTGTCAATCGTCACTGTACGGGCTGTAGGCCTATTGTGTTTATGGTAACTTTAGCCATCATATTACATTCTCAAAAAGCCCACCATAACCAGGGATTAAAACACAAATAAAACTCAAAGTTGGTTTGATACTCCTCACAGACATCTCAACTAAGATCACAACTCATTAACTGAATTTACTGATGATTGCTCCAAATTCCTCCAGAACTTGTTTTGGGCACAAATGTTCTGACTAGAGTCAGTGGTCCAAGGTTTATTATTATCTTCCAAGTGGTCTACAGATAATGTATAACATTAACACAGCACATCTAAATACAGCAAATATGCAGGTCAAATTTCAGTGACACAAATAATATGATCAAGACGTGTTTATTTCTATCTGCTGCATAATGTTCGAGGGACATGTTCCACAGAGACAATACAGTATCAAGTCAAATTCAGCAAATAATATAACAGTTTAAATCAGTATCATAATAATATTACAAATCAGATGCAATGACGCAATTATGTAGATAGATTGGCTCAACAGACTCCAACTCAAGTCACCACCATACCTTTCTGTTCTAATATTGTCTCTGAAAACTCTTGACACAGTGAATAAGAAATACCACTAAAAAGAACAGGTCAACAGTATGCTAAGCTTGCAATTAATCAACTTGGTGTTTCTATAATGATGCTCTTGTCTTACTGTTCACACTAAACAGATTTATCTTTCATATGTGTGCGCTCATGGTATTTTCGACCGGTTGAGGTAGTGAAACTCTTTCCACACTGATCACATCCATAGGGTTTCTCTCCAGTATGAATTCTCTGGTGGCTTTTAAGGCTTGACATCATGGAGAAGTGTTGTCCACACCCATAGGGTTTCTCTCCTGTGTGAATTCTCTGGTGGCTTTTAAGGGCTGACATTTCAGAGAAGTGTTGTCCACAATGATCACATCCATAGGGTTTCTCTCCATTGTGAATTTTCTGGTGGCGTTTGAGGTTTCCCATATGAGAGAAGTGTTGTCCACAATGGTCACATCCATAGGGTTTCTCTCCAGTGTGAATTCTCTGGTGGCTTTTAAGGCTTGACATCATGGAGAAGTGTTGTCCACACTCATCACACACATAGGGTTTCTCTCCTGTGTGAATTCTCTGGTGGCTTTTAAGGGCTGACATTTCAGAGAAGTGTTGTCCACACTGATCACATCCATAGGGTTTCTCTCCATTGTGAATTTTCTGGTGGCGTTTGAGATTTCCCATATGAGAGAAGTGTTGTCCACATTGATCACAGCCATAGGGTTTCTCTCCAGTGTGAATTCTCTGGTGGATTTTGATTTGTGCCATTTGAGAGAAGCGTTGTCCACATTGATCACAGCCATAGGGTTTCTCTCCAGTGTGAATTCTCTGGTGGATTTTAAGGGTTAACATTTCAGAGAAGTGTTGTCCACACTGATCACATCCATAGGGTTTCTCTCCATTGTGAATTTTCTGGTGGCGTTTGACTTGTCCCATTTGAGAGAAGCGTTGTCCACACTGATCACATCCATAGGGTTTCTCTCCAGTGTGAATTATCTGGTGTTTTTTAAGGCTTGAGATAAAAGGGAAGTGTTTTCCACACTGATCACAGCAGTGGTGTTTTTGCTTTGCTAATCTTCTTTGTTCATTCACCTCTGGTAGGCCAGGGCAGTCAGGCTGATGATGCAACACTGAATTGGTAACAAATACAAAATAAAGATTGTTGATATGTAGAAAGACAGCTACATGACAGGGATTTGTTGCACAACAACTAGTCCACAAAGTGCTAACTAACAATGGCCTAAACAACCATACTACATTGCATGACTAAAAAATATATTAATTAAGTGGCTACTTAAGTGGCAACTTAATATAAGTTGAGTAACATACCAAAGTCTTTGGGTCCCTTCTGTTCAGCAGTAATTTCTCTGGTGGAGTGGAGAGAGTTCATCTTCAGCTGAAGTCTGGAGTACACAGTCAGATGTGATCAGGAGTGGTTGTGGATAAATGACACAGACCAAGTCTTCTTATACCAGAGTGTCTGAGGTATAACCACTAACGGCTTTGATATGATTGGTCAAATAGAACAATAGGACCAGCTCTCTCTCCACCAATCACAGTCAAACATACTGTCCTCTACCCTCCCTCCTCCCCCAGATATGCCTCCCACCTTACATAAATAAGGTGAAATGTTGATTTGTACTCTGAGATAGTTTGAGGTAAATTATACAGTAGCCTACATGTACTATTTATGGTAACTTCAGCAATACATTACAAATAGCCCACCACCACCAACATAGAGCAGCTTTTACACCCACATCAGAATGAAAGGGTGTGAATTATGTCGTGTATATTTAGTTAGGGCATTATGTGGAAGTGCTGTCCACACTGTTATTTACACATAGAATAAAGTTGAATGAAAAGCCCATGTGTCCAAATGTTTAGTGTGTGTATTCCTGTTTCAATCATATACCTTTATGAAACACATTTAATAATGGGACCCATGTTCCTGTACAATTTGGGCACATAATGTTCTCCAGTGGTCCAAGGTTTATTCTTACATAAGTGGTTGTTACGCCCCCTAGTCTATGGTTAGAGGGAGAAACATAAGATGCAGAAAGACAATTGCAATAAAACAGAATGTGTATTTATTTACAGCCAAAATTAGGAAAATATATATAAAATATACAAAAAACCCAAACAAACCTAAACCAGAAAAACCTGACTACAAACATAAGAACCACAAATCAAACGCGTATACCAAATAAAGAGAGAGAGAGATACTCCACTACATTTTTTTGGAAACATGAATTACTAGTCAATATGTAGATTTGCAGATGATTGCTCCAAATTCATCTTATCTTCCAAGTGGTCTACAAATAAAATGTGTGAGACAGAGCACATCCAAATCTAATGTAGCTACAGCATATCTGCAGGTAAAATGACAATGAAATGAAGAATAAGATTGTGAAAGAAATGGAATAAAAATGGTATAAAAATAGTAACAATGCAACCTATACTACTACTACTACTTATGTTACAACTCTTCCCTTTGAATATGTATTAGTAAAGCCATATAGTAAGACATATTGTCAGCTCTTTGTGTTCTTGGTCCAAATAGACCAACAATAGGCGGGAACTGCACAACTGTTTGGTCGACTGCAACCTCACCTCTGGTCCAAAAACGGCAATCCTCAGTGAAATCCAGTACAAATTAATTATCGGATCATAAAACGACATAGGTTACCAGTCTACGTCACCTATTGCTGCTCCCACCAACTTGGAAAGACTAGTGTGTCACAAATCAGAACATAGCCCTGTCAAATACTCAATGATGGGGTCTGAAGGGCCAATCAGAGTGGGGGGAAAGAATAGGCAAACATGCATGGGCGCAATCTGATTGGTTAACTGGATTCCACTTAGCACTTATTTTGCCTACAATAGCCATGACCCTACTGATGTTAGGCTACTGTATTTAGAAAAGTTGCTAAATTATGTAATTTTCTCCCAAAATGAACAAACACATCTTCATGTATCCCTGGGGTCTACATGGAACCATGGGAGAAGAACACAACGAGAAGAGGAAGAGTTCCTTTAAATCAGTGATTCTGAAGCCTTTGTTTTCCAAACGCTGCTGTCGAGTAGAAACATATATACATACAATAGTGCAATTGTAGGTGAAAAAACAACAACATGTCAAAATTTAATTCCTGCTCTGTGTACAACTAAGCTACACTTGCATTTAGAAAACGACAAAGGACTATGTAACATACTACTAAACTACAAAGTACTAAAATACTATAGCACAGCATGAAGGCACTTTATGAAAAATATTGTTTCATATATTATGGCATACGTATAACATATTATGTTATACGTATGCCATAATATAAGGAACAATAATGCATATACTGTATAATCCAGAGTAACATTAAGTGTGTTCCCCTTCTGGTAGACGTTACAGAATATTGATTATTCTTTCAACGTATCATGCACCACACTATATACAAAAGAACATGTGGTTCTCTTAATTGTACACCAATGTAATGTCTATTTCAATGTTAAAAACACTCCACTAATTGTTTGGTTTATTGTTTGCTGCCACACAACAGTGTTATCGTTATTTAGTAGTAGGCTACTTAGGCCTACTGATTGAATTGCATCTCAATGGTAAACCTATAGACCAAACAATTGCAAATGAGCCCACCATCATTACACTCTACTGTTCCATACAGACAACTATGTAAACCACACCTTCAGTTACAATGAGTCTGTGCTACTTGAATTACATCTGAATTGCAAAGCTGGACGGTGGCATAACAACCCCACTCCAATGAACCAGGGCAACTTGGGTAAAACAATGGTGATATAGCATTAGCAGGCATACTATATTTACATCTGGTATATTTTACAATTGCTATAACTGCAAATAAAAGCATACTGTGTCAACAATGTTAAACTACCTATAGGCCTAATGATCAAAATACTACTCAGTGCCACAACTGTGTTAAATTGAACGAATGCTCATGTTGCTTTTCAGATAACCAGTTTGAATAAAACATTTGCCACAAACAGTGCAACTATAGGATTTACTGTATAAATCATCATGTGTGTCTAAAGCTCTCTATTACATGACACCTTTATCAAAAGGGCATTTTCCTTTGTGTGAATCACCATGTGTTTCTTCGAATTTGCATTACGAGTAAAAGTCCTTGCCACAAACATGGCAACTGTAGGGCCCTGGTCGTGTTTCTTCAGGTCATCCTTTTCAACAAAGCCTTTGCTGCAACATTTGAAGCTATACGGCTTTTCCCCTTGTATGGAACACCATGTGTTTCAATTCAACTTGCTATTACAATTAAAGCCCTTGCCAAACTTTATGACGTTTTTACAACTTTATGATTTTTAGGAAAAAAACACACATTGGCAATCTGATGTAGAAAATAGCGGAGCCATTACTGGTGTAAAGTTCCTCTGTCCATCCATCCGTAGTCTAAGGCACAACAGTAACTCAGGGATTGAAGACGGAGTGAAGACGGTTCATGAATAAACAGTGAGTAGTAGGTCATAGTTTATCAGTATAATAGTTGTTGCAAAGGTTGCGTTTTGCGTAGTATTTACACATAGCCTACACGTACACAACATGACGATTGAGGACGGAGTGGAGACAGTTCATGAAACAATGTCACTTAAGTCATAATGTAGTGAACAAAAAAGCATAAACAGTTTCGTTTTCAGGAGGTTTTTATTTGTATCTTGCATTAATCATATTTTACAGATTTGACCATGTTATGCATTTAGCTAGCATGCTGTCTTAGCGTGCGTACGCCTACGCCTTTCAGACATGTAGACCTAAAGCTGTTTGCAGTCATGTGAAGCTTGTAAGGGTTTCCCTTGTGGATTTTCCCCAAGTTGTTGCTGAGCTAGACTTCTATAGTGTACAGTGTACACAGTCGGAACACCCTGCCTTCTGCGTTCCAGCGAGATTGACCCGTTCCGGCTAGACCCTTAAAAAAATGTATTTCCGAATAGGGGGCCTGCCCTTAGGTCAGACCTGTCCTGCTGTTTACAAATCACCTGTGCTGCGGGTTACAAATCACCTGTGGCTTCCTGTGAGGTTAGGGCCAGGTTAGGGTTTGGGATAGTGTTAGACATTGGACACAAACTTGAAATAGTATTTGCATTATTTGTGGGATGTGTCAGCACAGCTGTTTGTCATGGTGGAATGGAATAAGAACCATGTCAGATGGTACATTTAAGCCACTTAGAGAGGTCAATCGTGTGCTTTAAAAATACTTAACAAAATATTTTACAACAATAGGGCTTTTTCCATGGAGTGAATCATCATGTGTTTCTTGGGCTTTCCCCCCATATGAATCAGCATGTGTTTATTCAGAGCATTCTTGTGATATATGTCAGCAAATATGTTTATGTTAAAAACCATGTATTACTGTTCAATTAACAAGTTTTCTTCAATGTTTCTTAAACAGTTCATTTTTACTAAAGTAGTAGCCACAAGCTGTGAATGCTTTTGTCTATATTGTATGAATCATCATGCATTTCTGATTATTCATTTGACCAAATTATTCATTTGACCGGAAAAAAAAGTTCTGCACAACTAAAGGGGTTCCCTTATATGAATCCTCATGTGACTTTTCAGGTGACCCGTTTGATTAAAACATTTTCTACAAACTATATGGCTTTACCCCTGTATGAATCATCATGTGTATCTTAAGACCATTCTTTTGAACAAAGCCTTTAGTGCAAACATTGCAACGATATGGCCTTTCCCCTGTATGGATCAGCATGTGTTTCTTCAGATCACCCTTTTGAACAAAGCCATTGCTGCAAATTGTGCAACTATAGGGCTTTTCCCCTGTATGAATCATCATGTGTGTCTTCAGATTTCCATTAACATTAAAACCTTTGCCACAAACTTTGCAACAGTAGGGCGTTTCCCCTGTATGAATCCTCATGTGTCTTTTCATCTTAGTAGTTGTAATGAAGCATTTCCCACAAAAGGTACAACTGTGGGGCCTTTCCCCTGTATGGATCATCATGTGTGTCTTCAGATTTCCATTAACATTAAAGCCCTTGCCACAAACTGCACAACTGAAGCGACTCTCCCCATTGTGACTAATCATTGATGTTGTTTGTTTTGATAATTTATGAGATGACTCTTGGCTCAAATGCAATCTCTCTTCCACTTGAGTTTTGTGTGCTTTCAGTATGTTTAAATATGTCTGTTCTTCCCTATTCTCCCCCCAGTCATCACTGTCTTCAGTGTCAGATTCAGAACAATGCGAAGAGACATTTAGACCAGTAGATACTTGTAATACTCCACTGTTCTCTGCATCAGCTTGTGTTTCCATGTGTTCAATTGAGGGGCTGACTAGAGGCTCTCTCTCTATGGAGATGTTTTCATCATAATCTTCACTTTTTATTGCTAGTAGTGTATGTGGTGACCCATCAGCACCCTCTAGTATTTGATGTACGTCCTCCTGTTCCTCTTTAATGTGCAGAGGCTCATCTTCACGTTTCACTGCTAGTGATGTATGTGGTGACCCATCATCACCCGCTGCTCTTTGGTATGCATCCTCCTGTTCATCTTTAATCTGTGGAGACTCATCTTCACGCTCCACTGCTAGTGATGTATGTGGTGACCCTTCAGCATCCTCCTGTTCCTTGTTAATGTGTGGGGGCTCTGGTACCTTCTGTACCAGACTGGAACTCCACTCCTGATGTTCAGGGTAAACCTCTTCATTTAACACAGTGAGGTGGAAGGAATCTAGACAAAATATGACGTGAGTTTGAAATTGTTATTTTACATAAAAAATAGTTTTGGCATATTTTAAGATGCAGTACTAATGATGCAGTACTAATGCTGCAACCATTACGAATAGCCTATGCACGTATAGCATAACTTACAGACAGAAGTAAAACAAAAGTCAAAAACCAAAAAAGGCCATGCATTGTCCTTACATATTTTAAGTGCAATTCATGGCCTAAATGTTCTAGTTTACTGTATATCAATACTAATCTGCTGTACTACTAAAAGCAACTTTGTACCTAAAGCAACATTTGAAAAAGCATTAAAATGTATCTGCAGTTACAGTAGGATTTAGTGATTTTTACCAACCTGCTCTGTGTAGTTCAGCGTTTTGTTTTAAAACAATAGCCAGTTGCCTGCGTTGGCTGTCAATCTCTTGCTTGAAACAAAAAGCTTGGTCCTCGTACTCTGTTATAATTCTTCCAACAATGCCCATTAACTCGTCGACAGCAGCTGCAGATAGTCGCTTGTTTACGAAGGAATGCAATGTTTGCAGTATAGCCATATAGTAAGACATATTGTCAGCTATTTGTGTTCTTGATCCAAAAAGACCAACAATAGGCAGAAACTGCACAACTGTTTGGTCACCGCTGGTCCCTAAACAGCAATCCTCAGTCAAATCCAGTCTACTTCACCTATTGCTGCTCTCACCAACTTGGACAGTGTGGACTAGTGTGTGACAAAACAGAACATAGCCCTGCTAAATACTCGATGATGGGGTCTGAAGGGCCAATCAGAGTGTGTGTGTGGGGGGGGACATGGCACTTATAGGCTTTGCCTACAATAGCCATATAGCATGACCCTGCTAATGTCAGAAGCAAAGAATTATGCAATTTAGGCAATTTGCTCCCACAATAAATGAATGGATCCTGGGGTCGACATAGAACCATGGGAGGAGAACACAAAGAGAAGAGGAAGAGTCCCTTTAAATCAGTGATTCTGAACCGTTTGTATTCCAAACGCTGCTGCAGGGTGGGACAATATATAGACATCATGTATAGAAACTTTGTTGATAGAGGGTACCCCAGAGAATGGCTTGACTCTGCTTTAACCAAATTAAATAATCCTAACCAGGTTGCAAAGACCAAAAAGAAACACTCATGTGCCTGCATCACTACTTATAATCCTTTGAGCAATGATATACGTAGCATCATAGAGAAACACTGGCATGTTTTGTCAGCTGATCCTGAAGGTGCTAAAGTGTTTACTGACCCTCCTCTTTTCTCTCATTATAGATCTCAAAGCATCAGAGACTATATGGTGAAAGCAGACTGCTATATACCCCCCCAGCAACACACAGGGCGGTTGGATGGAGTCACCGGCTTCTACCCTTGTCTGCATTGTGTGGCCTGTAAAAACTCCAAGAAAACGAACACATTTACTAGTGCAGTTACTAACAAACAATACACTATCAGACAATTTGTAAATTGTAGTTCCTCTAATGTAGTCTACATGATTACATGTAAATGTAATCTACAGTACGTAGGCAAAACATCCAGGGCAGTCCGCACACGCATCATAGAACACATGAGTGCCATCAGACGCAAGGACATAAAATCTCCTGTCGCCAGACACTTCATGGAAGCCGGTCACTCCATAGCAGATCTGTCTTACACAGTCATTGATCAAATTAAGAAATCTAGAAGAGGGGGTGATTTAGACACTAAACTCCTCCAAACTGAATCTAGATGGATTTTTTATGCAAAGTCTGTCAATCCAGGTGGCTTGAATGCAGATCTTTCCCTCCAGTGCTACCTATAAAGTAAAAAGTTATATTCAAAAAGTGATTATATAAGTCTGTCAACATGTGATGTATGCAATATTTTTGTTTCATATATAACTGTGATTTTGTATATTTATCTCTTCTGTAATGTCCACGCCCACAATCAGGTGATGTCACCAATTAGTAATGCACAGCACCTGAGCTGTATTGTTTGGAAGCTGTTTAAGAGCAAGTTCTTTGTCTGCAAAAAACCATAGCACTGACGAAGGTCCGAGGACCGAAAACGTTTTGCTTTTTAATCTCACCATGAGCACAGAGCACCATGAGCACAGCATCTTAAAATAAAAGAAATTTTATTTTTCTAAGTCTCAAGTCTAAGGAGTTTTACTTATTTGTTTATACGGTGAGCGAGTCTTTTCCTGTCAAAGTTTACAATATATAGGCCTACATTATAATTGTGCATATATTTTTTAAATTATGTTTATTGATAAGCACACACATTCATAGCTGTACAGAACTGGGAGGAGAGTGAGCATAAACATTTACAGCATTATTATTGTACTTTTTTTCCATACATTAGCTCTCCCCACTCAGTGTTAGCCTGGATCCAGCCCAAAGACCCCGCCCACTCTCTGAGTGGACTGAAAGCTACAGTCTGATAATCAGGCTAACTCAGTGTTCCATTTAAAAATAAATCATGTGTGCCATTTTTCTATGCATGTATATACATGTAATCCCCCCTCCTGCACCAGAGTAAGTGTCCAAGTGTTCGTACAGTCTGTTCAATTTGCATAGAGTGATAGTCTGTGTGATGACTGAATTGCATCTCAATGGTAAACCTATCGACCAAACAATTGCAAATGACCCACCACCACAGATACAGAAAAAACTATGTAAATCTGCTTGTAAAGCTGCTTGTCTGGCTGAATTAAACTCAGCGCTCCAACTCAGCAATCCATCTCCCAGGGGTCTAGCACATTGTAGGCTACTGATACTGACAATAAGCCGACCTACTTAACCCAGAGCGACTTACTATAGAAACATGCAAATAGAAACAGATAAATAGAATAGACAAATAGAAACAGAAATACATGCATGTTAAACTACCTATAATGACCAATTTACATGTTAAAGAAGGGTAGGTCTCCCCTACCCTTCTTACGGGGTAAGATGAACCACTTTTTGCTTAAGTTGTCCTGGAAGCAAGGCAAAATGAGATGGCAGTGAAATCTAATGATCCACCCAACTTTTCAGGATGTCCAGGTATTCTCTTAAATGAGTATGTACATGCAAATGCAAGGTCATTCAGTATAGTATAGTATATGAGTAGCAAAGACTTAATACAAAAAATATGAATAGTTATTCCAATTGACTCAATTTACCCCCGGACATTGGCTCATCTTACCCATAGCCACCATTTTAGAAAACAATGACTAGAATAAGCTACTTCAGACAATGTAATTGCTAAATGATTCACATGGTTCTATCCATTGGCAAATCATCAACGTGTAGCCTATGCTATTACATTTTAGACCTAGGTACATTTTGTATAACAGTCACTCATTTTACATGATGTGTCGACATTTTAATTTGACCGACACAAACAGTTTTTTGTGTAAGATAATGTTTTCTACTTTCCCCATGTGCTTCCCAACTTCACAGCCAGGTGTAAATGATGTATGCTTACTAGATTTAAGGTCACATGGCAACACAGTTTTCTAGATAAAGGGGGTGGTTCAACTTAACAGCTTAACTTATTCATTATGAAAATGAATTAGTTATATTGTTATGTACATCATACTTTTGTTCTGTTACTGTGTATAAATGCAATAATATACTCAAGGCTCCGTACTATATCATGGTTATAGGCACAGTTAAGTTGTTCCAGTTTTTACCTATCCCTGGCATGTCCCACCCCCCCACTCTGATTGGTCCCATCAGGACCGATCAGTGCATATTTAGCAGAGCCCTGCTTTGTTTGGTCACACTTTAATCCAGGTGTAACTTGGTGAGAGCTGAACTCCTCTCTTCAGTACTTGGTGAAGTAGACAGGTATCTAGTTTTTGGACGAGCAGTGAGGGTGCAGTCAACCAAACAGTTGTGCAGTTTCCGCCTATTGTTGGCTTATTTGGATCAAGAACACAGAGAGCTGACAATATGGCTTACTATATGGCTTTACTGCAAACATTGAATTCCTTGGTAAACAAGCAACTATCTGCAGCTGCTGTCGACGAGATACTTGGGATTGTTGGAAAAATTATAACGGAGTACGAGTACCAAGCTTTCGGTTTTAAGCAAGACATTGACCGCCAATGTCGCCAACAACCAGACGCTGAATTACACAGAGCAGGTTGGTAAAATCTCTTCAAATCTGCCGTAACATAGTTGATAATACTGGTCTGAATACAACATTGTGTAACAATAATAATGTCTTTGATAAACCAAACCAAAAATGCATGTTCTTTATAATCTGATCTAGTAGATCAGAACATTGGCCAAATCAATTTTCTTGCAAACACAATGGAAACTCTGTCTTACTCTCTTCCCATCTTTTGTCTAGATTTCTTCCACCTCGCTGGGTTACAGGAGGTTTACCCTGAACAGCATAGTTCCAGTCTGGTGCAGGATGCACCAGAGCATCCACACATTAAAGATGAACAGGAGGACGTACACCAAAGACCAGAGGATGCTGATGGGTCACTACATACATTACTAGCAGTGAAGAGTGAAGATGATGATGAAAACATCTCCAGAGAGAAAGAGCCTATAGCCAGCACCTCAGTTGAACACACAGAAAGATCAGCTGATGTAGATAACAGTGGATTATTACTTTCATCTACTGGTCTAAATGTCACCTCTTTAATCTTTTCTGAATCTGACACTGAAGACAGTGATGATTGGGAGGAGAATAGGAAAGACCACTCAGATTTAAACATACTGAAAGCACACAAGACACATGTGGAAAACGAACACGAACAGTTGCACATTCGTTGTCCAATGTGTGGCAAGGGCTTTAATTTCTATAGTAGCTTGAGGAAACACATGATGCTTCACGTAGGGAAAGGGCCATTTAGTTGTACTCTTTGTGATAAAAGCTTCACTTTAAATATACAGCTTAAGGCACACATGGTGGTTCATACAGGACAAAGGCCCTATAGTTGTACAGTCTGTGGCAAAGGCTATAATCGTAATGGTAATCTGAATAGACACATGAGGATTCATGCATGGAGTACCACTTTAGTTGTCCCTATTGCAAATGTTTAGGTCGAATTCATAATCTTTACAATACTTTACGGTTGTAAATTAAGTATTTGCCACAACTGTAGTAATAATGAATAGTCAAAGGGATTCGTTAATTGCACTGTAAAACAAGTATTTTATTTTTTGCAGAACACATTTTCTGAAGTAGGCCTATATCACACAGCATGGTCAATTATTCTTGATACATCACTCTGTGTGGTTGATCCTACCAATAGCATATGCTTGTCTCAAAGACGGTTTGTACAGTGAAACGGCAACATTTTATATTTATAATATTTTAAAACTTTAACCATTCACCAGTCCGAAAAATAATGTGCGTAATGATGGTGTGATCATCTCAATTGAACACATGAAAAGACAAGCTGATGTAGAAAACAGTGGATTACTTCATCAATCTACTGGTCTACATGCCCTCTCTTCACATTATCTGAATCTGACACAGAAGACAGTGATGAGTGGGAGGAGAATAGGGAAGACCATGCAGATTTAAACATACTGAAATCACACAAAATTCAAGTGGTAGAAGAAAGATTGCATTTCAGCCACAAATCATCCAATAAACTACATCCATGAGAAGTCACAATGCGGAAAATCCCCTTTAATTTTAAGACTACACACATGATGATTCATACAGGGGGAAGGCCCTTCTGGCTCCAAAACTGTGGAATGCACTTCCCATTGCAGTCTGAACTGCAGCATCACTCCCAATCTTCCGCCGTAGTCTGAAAACCCACCTTTTCAGACTCCATCATGGCCCATAGCACTTACCCCACCCCCTTAGATAGCAATTCTGTAGACTTAGATAGCATTTGATACAGACTTATAGCATGTTATGTAGACAGCATAAGTGCATTGTATGTGCTATTGTCATAGCACGTCATAGTACATGTGTATAGCATAGTAGTATAGATGTATAGCTTATATGTATAGTTTCATTATAGATATTCCACTGTTACTTTCTTAGCTTACGCATGTTTCATGATAAATGTTTTTATGTGATGTATTCCCATGCTTTTTGTTCTTGCTTAATGTAAGTCGCTCTGGATTAAGAGCGTCTGCTAAATGCCTAAATTGTAAATTGTAAGGCCATATAGTTGCAATGTTTGCACTAACAGCTTTGTACAAAATATTGATCTCAAGAAACATGATGATTCATACAGGGGAAACGCCCTACAGTTGCAAAGTTTGTGGCAAAGGCTTTAACCTTAATGGGAATCTGAAGAAACACATGGTGCTTCATACAGGGGCAAGGCCCTATAGTTGTACAGTTTCCAGCAAAGGCTTTGTTCAAAAGGGTGATCTGAAGAAACACATGAGTATTCATACAGGGGTAAAGCCATATAGTTGCACAGTTTGTGGCAAATGTTTTAATCAAACAGGTCACCTGAAAAGCCACATGAAGATTCATTCAAGGGAAACTGTTACCAGTTTGTGACAGTTTTGCCTAATTTGTAATGTAGCCTAATAGATCAAACATGTACTGTGTGTAGATACTGTGTATGTCATGTTTTAACATTCAGCTGTGATTCTGTCAGAAACCGTGTTGTGCAGAATTATCTGTAAAATATGATGATCAAAGCAAGATACAAATACAAACATAAAGTAGCCTACTGTTGTGCCTTAGTCGTATTTTACACAATACTTTTTTGTAGTTTCAAAAGTATTATACTACTGATAAACTATGACCTACTACTCATTGTATCCCAATCATTCCCATTATATTCCCACAGTACTTCTGCCCAACCAACAACTATACAATCAAGTGTTTTCTGGATAAACAGAATAAAGCTGTTTGAGTAAAACATTTGTCACAAACCATCAGGGTTTACCTCTGAATGAATCAATATACATGTGTTGCTTCAGTATAGCACTAGCCCCTACATCAGGGATACTCAAATAGATTTACCTGTGGGCCACATTACAAAAAATGGCAAGGGGCCAGGGGCCAGTAGATAAAATTACGACATTAATGATACTTGATAACTTCTCTCTTTCAATTGCTTTATTTTCGCAAAATGTATCAAAGTACAATGTGCATGCACACAATATGTAAATAAATAAATGTGTTACATTTTCTTGCATAAACACAAAGAGCTGTTTCCATAACTGCACAAATTATTGCACATAACATGAGTAGCTGTTATAATAACATAATAACATAACATGAGTAGCTCTTTGCCTGCCTGCCTGTCTGTCTGTCCATGAGTAGTTATTTGTCTGTCTGTCAATGAGTAGCTGTCTTACTGTCTGCCTGTCTATGAGTAGCTGTCTGCCTGCCTGTCTATGAGTAGCTGTCTGCCTGCCTGTCCAATTGTCCATGAGTAGCTGTCTGTCTGCCTGTCTGAGTAGCTGTCTGCCTGCCTGCCTAATTGTCCATGAGTAGCTGTCTGTCTGCCTGTCTATGAGTAGCTGTCTGCCTGCCTGCCTAATTGTCCATGAGTAGCTGTCTGTCTGCCTTTCTATGAGTAGCTGTCTGCCTTCCTGCCTGTCCACCATCTACCTGAAAATAGATAGCTATAACTGAAGAGCAATTTCCGCAATTTCCATTTCCGCAATTTCCGCAATTACCATTTCCGCAATTTCCATTTCCACCATTTCCGCAATTTCCACAATTACAATTTCCGCAATTTCCATTTCCGCAATTTCCGCAATTTCCATTTCCATTTCCAACTGTTAATGGCAGCTGGGTTTCATCATTCAAATAAAATAGAATTCTGTCCGTTTTATAAAATTATGTGGGGGAAGGGAGGGGGAGGGAATAGGGATACACAGTATATGTCTTTCATTTGCATTGCATCTCCCCCCCCCCCCAAGCTTTTATTTTCGTTTGAGTAATAGTACAACTCTAATAGTATTACTTATAATAATGTAATTAAAGATAACTTCATTCAGATTTATTTATTTTTATTTCATTTTCCAGATTTATTTTTCTTCTTTTTTTTAGATTTTTATTGGTGGGCCAGTCATAATGGTCCCGCGGGCCTGATGTGGCCCTGAGGTTGAGTATCACTGCCCTACATTACCAAAGACTGTAGGGCTTATCCTCTGTATGAAGCATCATAATGACATAACCACTTAAACCCAACTGCACAACTAAATGGCTTTTCCTCTGTGTGAACCATTGATGCGTTTTCATTTTCATTAAGATGCTTGATGCGTTTTCATTTTCATTAAGATGCTTGATCATGCATTTGAACAAAGCTTTTGCTAGAACGTATCCTCATATGAAACGCTCTTAATCCAGAGCGGTTTACAGTAAGAACAAACAACTACTCAATTTACTATTACAATTAAAGCCCCTGGACACACTTTACTAACTAAAGGGTTCCTCGCCATAGTGATCCCTCATGGATGACTCATCCCTAGGGGTGTAACAATACATTTTAACGTATTGTATCACGATACCTGGACGATATTGGTTCATGTTTTAAACAGAGAGAGATTTTTCCCTGTACTTTGAGATTGTTCCTGCACTTTTAAACAGAGAGAGAGAGAGAGATTTTTACCTGTGAATAATTTGGTCAAATGAATAATCAGAAATGCATGATGATTCATATACAATATAGACAAAAGCATTAACAGCTTGTGGCAACTACTTTAGTAAAAATGAACTGTTTAAGAAACATTGAAGAAAACTTGTTAATTGAACAGTAATACATGTTTTTTAAGAGAACATCTTTGCTGACATATATCACACATAGGTAATGATAAATATGTAACAACTTGTATTAATCTGTTCTCATACCTCTATAAAGCTGTGAGCTGTAACACATATAACTTATAATATATAAGACATTACAGCAGGGGGAAACAACACAATATTGACAAATTACTCTTCTGTTTGCATTTAAAATAAGATGAGTCATCACTCACTTTGCATATAAATTTGACAGGCACAGCTAGCTAAGTGCCTAGGCCTCTAAGGGCTAAGTGGAAGCCAGCTAACCAACCAGTATGTGCCAGTTGTTGCATAACTTTGTCCTGGCCCACCCCCTACTCTGATTGGTCAATCAGCCCGAATCAGTGAGTATTTAGCAAAACCCTGCTTGGTCTGGTCACACTTTAATCTGTGTATCTTGGTGAGAGCTGAACTTCTCTCTTCAGGACTATAGGTGAAGTAGACAGATATCAAGTCTTTGCTCTGATACTTATTTTGTACTGGATTTGAGGATTTGGATCGGAGTTGGAGTTTTTGGACCAGCAGTGAATCAAACTGTCAATATAAGAGCTGTCAATATGGCTTACTATAGGGCTTTACTACAAGCATTGAATTCCTTGGTAAACAAGCGACTATCTGCAGCTGCTGTTGACGAGATACTTGGGATTGTTGGAAGAATTATAACGGAGTACGAGGACCAAGCTTTCTGTTTAAAGCAAGAGATTGACCGACAACACCAACAACCAGACGCTGAATTGCACAGAGCAGGTTGGTAAAATCTCTAAAAACCTACCGTAACATAGTTGATAATATATATGTTTAAATAATAATACACATTGGATTAGCCTATAGAGTTGTTTTGCAGTGTTTTGTTTCAATATACTTAAACTTAAATTACTAAATGTATACTCTCATCCTTTGTTCTTTGTTCTAGATTTCTTCCACCTTGGTGTGTTACAGGAGGTTCACCCTGAACATCAGGAGTGGAGCTCCAGTCTGGTGCAGGAGGCTCCACAGATTAAAGTGGAACAGGAGGATGCACACCAAAGAGTAGGGGATGCTGTTGAGTCTCCACAGACATTACTAGCAGTGAAAAGTGAAGATGAGCATCCACAGCTTAAAGAGGAACATGATGATGTACATCAAAGACCAGAGGATGCTTATGGTTCACCACATGCGTTAATATCAGTGAAAAGTGAAGATGATGAAAACATCTCCAGAGAGACAGAGCTAACCAGCATCTCAATTGAACACATGAAAAGACAAGTTGTTGTAGAAAACAGTGGATTACTTCATCAATCTACTGGTCTACATGCCCTCTCTTCACATTGTTCTGAATCTGACACAGAAGACAGTGATGAGTGGACGGAGAATAGGGAAGACCAGCCAGATTTAAACATACTGAAATCACACAATAGTCACGAATCGTCTAATGCATTTTCAAGACAAACATCCACGATGAGTCACAATGGGAAGGATCCCTTTAGCTGTAAAGTTTGTGGAAAGGGCTTTAATCGGAGAAAATCCCTGAATAGACACATGTTGATTCATACAGGGGAAAGGCCATATAGTTGCAATGTTTGCACTAAAGGCTTTGTTCAAAAGAATGGTCTTAAGGTACACATGATGATGCATACAGGGGAAAAGCCATATTGTTGCACAGTTTGCAAGAAAGGCTTTGTTCAAAAGGGCGATCTGAAAAAACACACCATGATTCATACAGGGGAAATGCCCTACAGTTGCAAAGTTTGCAGCAAAGGCTTCAATCTTAATGGGAATCTGAAGAAACACATGATGATTCATACAGGGGTAAAGCCATATAGTTGCACAGTTTGTAGAAAATGTTTTAATCGAACGGGTCACCTGAAAAGTCACATGAGGATTCATATAAGGGAACCCCTTTAGTTGTTTTCGGTCAAATGAATAATTTGGTCAAATGAGTAATCAGAAATGCATGATGATTCATACAATAATAGACAAAAGCATGCACAGCTTGTGGCAACTACTTTAGTAAAAATGAACTGTTTAAGAAACATTGAAGAAAACTTAATTGAAGCAATACATGGTTTTTAAGAGAACATCTTTGCTGACATATATCACACAGGTAATGATAAATATGTATTATATTTATTCTATGACATTCAATGTAGTCAATTTCAAATGACTAAATAAAATCAACAACTTGTATTCATCTGTTCTCATTATTACTTTTACTTCTATTAAAGCTGTGAGCTGTAACACATATAACTTATAAGATATAAGACATTACAGCAGGGGAAACAACACAATATTGACAAATTACTCTTCTGTTTGCAGTTAAATAAGATGAGTCATCACTCACTTTGCATATTAATGTGACAGGCAGTAAAGGCTTTGTTAAAAATAATGGTCTTAATATACACATGAGGATTCAAACGGGAAAAGCCATATTGTTGTAGCCTGGCTCCAGCCCCTGAATCGCTAGCCACATTAAAAAAATGTTCAGGCGATTAGGGTCTGGTGACTCTCCCGTAGGAGATCTCAGACTCGGTTGGAAATCCAACCGACGAATCAGCGTCGTTTCAACTCGATGACGTCAAACAACAGTGCCGTCCAGACACAAACAAACATGGCTGCCCCCACTGCGTAGATGGGAGGGCGTTCAGACTGAATAATGGAGTGAAACGAAATGAAAATTCAGGCTGAGTGTCAGGCTAATATTGTTGCACAGTTTGCAAGAAAGGCTTTGTTTCAAAGGGCGATCTGAAAGAAAAAAAAAACACTGTTACAAAGTTTGCAACAAAGGCTTCAATCTTAATCTTCAATCTGAAGCAACACATGATGATTCATACAGGGGTAAAGCCATTTAGTTGCACAGTTTGTAGAAAATGTTTTAATCGAATGGGTCACCTGAAAGCCACATGAGGATTCAAATGCATAATTTGGTCAAATACTTTTGACTCGACCAAACCAAATTATTAATTTTACCAAAACCTTTGGTCTGCACAGGGGTTCCTTTACCCCTGTGTGAATCACCATGTGTTCCTTAAGATTCTTATTGTGAACAAAGACTTTAGTGCAAAAATTGCAACTATGTGGCCTTCCCCCTGTATGAGTCATCATGTGTTTTTTCAGTTGACTAGTTGTAATAAAGCATTTGCTACAAACGGTACAACTGTGGGGCTTTACCCGTGTATGAATCATCACATCATGCTGCTTCAGATTTCCATTTAGATTAAAGCCTTTGCCACAGACTTTGCAACTGTATGGCGTTTCCCCTGTATGAATCCTCATGTGTTTCCTAAGATCATTCTTTTGTACAAAGCCTTCAGTGCAAACATTGCAACTATATGGCCTTTCCCCTGTATGAATCATCATGTGTTTTTTCAGCTGACCAGTTGTCATAAAGCCTTTGCCACAGACTTTGCAACTGTAGGGCGATTCCCCTGTATGAATCCTCATGTGTGAATTCAAGTTACACTTAAAGTGTCACACCACTTGAGTTTTGTGTGATTTCAGTGTAAATCTGGATGGTCTTCCCTATTCTCCTCCCACTCATCACTGTCTTCAGTGTCAGATTCAGAACAATGTGAAGAGAGGACATTTAGACCAGTAGATGGATGCAATACTCTACATCAGCTAGTGTTTAAGTACTATAGACATACTTAATGTTGCAGTGTTTGCGGTTTGATAACTATAAAAAATTATGTAATATATACTGTTACAACAGTATGAGGGCAATGTGTTACTCATGTCATAATATAAAGAATATTAATTATTAATTATATTTTTTTATCTTGTATTAAACATATCAATTTACAGGTAATTTGTCTGACCAAATTATTAATTAAGGCATCTAGACAAAAGATAAATGAGAGTAAGACAGTTTGAAACAATCATTGTTTTTAGGATGTTTTTATTTGTATCATTGTAATAATCATCACATTTTACAGATAATGCATTTGACCAAACCTTGGCCACAGTCTACATAACTATAGGGGTGTATCTTGCATTAATCCATGTGCCTATTCATGTGACTATCATTCTACACAAACTCGTTATTTTGAACATAACCTTTAGTGCAAACATACAAATGCCTAAAGTACATTTGAGTCATTTAGCAGAAGCTCTTAATCCAGAGTGATGCAGTAAGCAAGAACAGATGGTAATACAAATAAAACATAGTCAAGAAGCAAACGTATGCTGAGAACCAAACAACAAGGGGATATCTACTATATACTATACTGACTTGTATCTAAATGGTACACCTATATACCAAGCATTTGCAAATGATCCACCATCATCAGACAAAACAATGGAAATTCACAGATTCACAGAACACAACTTAGTTTGTACTGTTTGTATGGTTGAATTATGATGATGATAATGATAAGGTGTCACTCACAACCCCAAATAATACATCAGGTTCTATATAATGAAAATAGCGTAATAAAAATCCCTCTTTTTCTTGTATTAAAGAACAAATTCCACAGTTCCATAAATCTAGGTTGGTTGAGTGTCATCCAAGCCCTTTTTTGTTTATTCTTTGTTTATGTATAGGTTGTTTACTTTTGTGTTTTTATGTTTTATGTGTGCTGGACCTCCTGGTGACTTTCCTCTTTTTCCTCCGGCGGTTCTGGAACCAGATCTGTATCTGTCTCTCTGTGAGCTGCAGAGCCACAGACAGCTCAGTCTTCCTCTTCTGGGTGATGCGAGGGTTGCAATGGAACTCTTTTTCCAACAGCTCCCTCTGGTCTGTAGTACTTCTGCAGTACTGTCTGCAGTGGGTTGGGTGAGGCTTCCTGTTGGGTAAACTAGCAGACTTCTGTCCTGGTAGGAAGGAGTCGGACGTCAACTTCCTGAGACGCAGGTCGTGCTGGCGGTCCATTACAGGCTTCCTCCTGTCATGACATGTCCCCGCCCCTGTCCCGTAAAACCATAAACCGCTGACCAGTCGTCCTGCTGCCCTCAGGGTAGGGTCTGGGGGTCCCTGGTCCATGTGGTGAGGAGATGGGGGTCCTTGGACCCCGTCATTACAACTAAAGGGCTTTTCCCCTATATGAATCAGCATGTGTCTCTTCAAGTTACAATTTAAAATAAAGCCCTTGCCACAAACGTTACAGCTAAAGGGATCTTCCCCATCAGTGTCAGATTCAGAACAATGTGGAGAGAGCTGATTTATACCCGCTGGGTGTAATAATCCACTGTTCTCTACATCAGCGTGTCTTTCTTCTTCTTTGGAGGTGTTTTCACCATCATCTTCACTTTTCACTGCTAGTAATGTCTGTGGTGACCCATCAGCATCCACTGGACTTTGGTGTAAGTCCTCCTGTTCCTCTTTAATGTGTGGAGGCTCTGGTACCTCTTGCATCAGACTGGAGTTACACTCCTGATGCTCAGGGTAAACCTCCTGTTTTAACATAGCAAGGTGGAAGTCATCTAGACAAAAGATAAATGAGAGTATAAGACATTAGAGTTTGCAACAATCATTGTTTTATGTTAGAAGAGTGTAAAAAGCCATGGCAATAACTGTCAGCTTCATACACAATCAATGTCAAAACATGGCCAAACTCAACATTTTGTAATGCAGTAAATTACCAACCTGATCTGTGTGACTTGACGTGTGGTTTTAAAACCATATCCAGTAGTATGCGCTGCCTCTCAATTTCCTGCTTGGAGAAGAAAGCTTGGTCCTCGTACTCTGTTATGATTCTTCCAACGATCTCAAGTATCTCTTCAGCAGCAGCTGCAGATAGTCTCTTGTTGACCAGGGACTTCAGTGCTTGTAGTAAAGCCATGTCCCAAAGGTAGCTAACACAATATACAGCTGAGTGAATAACTTTACAGTCCAGCTCAGCTCAAGTACAGCTCAGCTCAAGTGATGGCACCAGACTAAATGGCACCCTGCTATATACTCACAGAGGGTGTGTGGGGTGGCCAATCAGTGTGTGTGTGTGTGTGTGGGGGGGGGGGGGCTCTACAGACCCGTCAGGTTGATGGCCTGTCAGCCTGATGGGCCATCAGTCATATTTTGAACAAAACCTTTAGTGCAAACATACAAGTTAAATAAGATGAGTCATCACTCACTTTGCATATTAATGTGACAGGCAGATATGGCTTTGTTAAAAATAATGGTCTTAATATACACATGAGGATTCAAACGGGAAAAGCCATATTGTTGCACAGTTTGCAAGAAAGGCTTTGTTTCAAAGGGCGATCTGAAAAAAAAAAACACTGTTGCAAAGTTTGCAACAAAGGCTTCAATCTTAATCTTCAATCTGAAGCAACACATGATGATTCATACAGGGGTAAAGCCATTTAGTTGCACAGTTTGTAGACATTTTTTTAATCGAATGGGTCACCTGAAAAGCCACATGAGGATTCAAATGCATAATTTGGTCAAATACTTTTGACTCAACCAAACCAAATTATTAATTTGACCAAAACCTTTGGTCTGCACAGGGGTTCCTTTACCCCTGTGTGAATCACCATGTGTTCCTTAAAGGTAGAGTAAGTGATTTCACTAAAAAAACCTTAGGTTTCGTTTTTGGCTGTGGGACCTAAGCCTTCGTCCAATCAGGATAGAGAGTCAAAAACGAAACCTAAGGTTTTTTGACCCCCAGGGGTTAACTGGGGACAGGGAGGAACTCCTTATATGGTCAGCACACTCTATAGTAGAGAGGATTATCACAACAAAACAAAAAAATAAGTGATATTTGAATTAAGTGAAATCACTTACTCTACCTTTAAGATTCTTATTGTGAACAAAGACTTTAGTGCAAACGTTGCAACTATGTGGCCTTCCCCCTGTATGAGTCATCATGTGTTTTTTTTAGTTGACTAGTTGTAATAAAGCATTTGCTACAAACGGTACAACTGTGGGCCTTTACCCGTGTATGAATCATCACATCATGCTGCTTCAGATTTCCATTAAGATTAAAGCCTTTGCCACGGACGTTGCAACTGTATGGCGTTTCCCCTGTATGAATCCTCATGTGTTTCCTGAGATCATTCTTTTGTACAAAGCCTTCAGTGCAAACATTGCAACTATATGGCCTTTCCCCTGTATGAATCATCACATCATGCTGCTTCAGATTTCCATTAAGATTAAAGCCTTTGCCACAGACTTTGCAACTGTATGGCGTTTCCCCTGTATGAATCCTCATGTGTTTCCTGAGATCATTATTTTGTACAAAGCCTTCAGTGCAAACATTGCAACTATATGGCCTTTCCCCTGTATGAATCATCATGTGTTTTTTCAGCTGACCAGTTGTCATAAAGCCTTTGCCACAGACTTTGCAACTGTAGGGCGATTCCCCTGTATGAATCCTCATGTGTGACTTCAAGTTACACTTAAAATGAAAGCCCTTGTCACACCACTTGAGTTTTGTGTGATTTCAGTGTAAATCTGGATGGTCTTCCCTATTCTTCTCCCACTCATCACTGTCTTCAGTGTCAGATTCAGAACAATGTGAAGAGAGGACATTTAGACCAGTAGATGGATGCAATACTCTACTCTATCAGCTAGTGTTGAAGTATATTAAGCATAACATAATAAAATAAACGTAATTTGTCTGACCAACTTATTAATTAAGGCATCTAGACAAAAGATAAATGAGTAATACAGTTTGCAACAATCATTGTTTTTAGGATGTTTTTATTTGTATCATTGTATAATTTGTATCATTGTAATAATCATCACATTTTACAGATAATGCGTTTGACCAAAACTTGGCCACAGTCTACATAACTATAGGGATGTATCTTGCATTAATCCATGTGCCTATCATTCTACACAAACTCGTTATTTTGAACAAAACCTTTAGTGCAAACATACAAATGCCTAAAGTACATTTGAGTCATTTAGCAGAAGCTCTTAATCCAGAGTGATGCAGTAAGCAAGAACAGATGGTAATACAAATAAAACATAGTCAAGAAGCAAACGTATAAGAACCAAACAACAATGGGATATCTACTATATACTATACTGACTTGTATCTAAATGGTAAACCTATATACCAAGCATTTGCATATTCAATTACAAATTAACACAACTTAGTTTGTACTGTTTGTATGGTTGAATTATGATGATGATAATGATAAGGTGTCACTCACAACCCCAAATAATACATCAGGTTCTATATAATGAAACTAGCGTAATAAGAATCCCTCTTTTTCTTGTAGCCTATTAAAGAACAAATTCCACGGTTTCATAAATCTAGGTTGGTTGAGTGTCATCCAAGCCCTTGTTTGTTTATTCTTTGTTTATGTATAGGTTGTTTACTTTTGTGTTTTTATGTTTTATGTGTGCTGGACCTCCTGGTGACTTTCCTCTTTTTCCTCCGGCGGTCCTGGAACCAGATCTTTATCTTTTTCTCTGTGAGCTGCAGAGCCACAGACAGCTCAGTCTTCCTCTTCTGGGTGATGTGAGGGTTGCAATGGAACTCTTTTTCCAACAGCTCCCTCTGGTCTGTAGTAATTCTGCAGTACTGTCTGCAGTGGGTTGGGTGAGGCTTCCTGTTGGGTAAACTAGCAGACTTCTGTCCTGGTAGGAAGGAGTCAGACGTCAACTTCCTGAGACGCAGGTCGTGCTGGCGGTCCATTACAGGCTTCCTCCTGTCATGACATGTCCCCGCCCCTGTCCCGTAATGGGACTCAAACCATAAACCGCTGACCAGTCGTCCTGCTGCCCTCAGGGTAGGGTCTGGGGGTCCCTGGTCCATGTGGTGAGGAGATGGGGGTCCTTGGACCCCGTCATTACAACTAAAGGGCTTTTCCCCTATATGAATCAGCATGTGTCTCTTCAAGTTACAATTTAAAATAAAGCCCTTGCCACAAACGTTACAGCTAAAGGGATCTTCCCCATCAGTGTCAGATTCAGAACAATGTGGAGAGAGCTGATTTATACCCGCTGGGTGTAATAATCCACTGTTCTCTACATCAGCGTGTCTTTCTTCTTCTTTGGAGGTGTTTTCACCATCATCTTCACTTTTCACTGCTAGTAATGTCTGTGGTGACCCATCAGCATCCACTGGACTTTGGTGTAAGTCCTCCTGTTCCTCTTTAATGTGTGGATGCTCTGGTACCTCTTGCATCAGACTGGAGTTCCACTCCTGATGCTCAGGGTAAACCTCCTGTTTTAACATAGCAAGGTGGAAGTCATCTAGACAAAAGATAAATGAGAGTATAAGACATGAGAGTTTGCAACAATCATTGTTTTATGTGAGAAGAGTGTAAAAAGCCTAATGTTATATTTTGAATACCATGCAAGACTTGTCATTTATCAAGTACACTAAACAGTTACCAGCTGCAATCATTCCTATTTACATACATGGGTAGTGGACTTTGACTGAAGTAAAACTAATGGAAGTCCTTGATGGAACTCACCAAAATCTATGTCACTAATTTATGAATGGATTTTTATTTAGGCCTAATGAATGCATTTTCAATGCAAATATGCATGTTAGACCTGCCATGCTAGAATCATCTCTTCTCACAATACATGATCAGTACATTTATTCTCTTCATTGTTGCTTCAAATGATCCATGTATAGTGCCCCTAACCTGCATGGTGTCCACTAGTATGGCAATAACTGTCAGCTTCATACATAATCAATGTCAAAACATGGCCAACTCAACATAACATTTTGTAATGCAGTAAATTACCAACCTGATCTGTGTAACTTGACGTGTGGTTTTAAAACCATATCCAGTAGTATGCGCTGCCTCTCAATCTCCTGCTTGGAGAAGAAAGCTTGGTCCTCGTACTCTGTTATGATTCTTCCAACGATCTCAAGTATCTCTTCAGCAGCAGCTGCAGATAGTCTCTTGTTGACCAGGGACTTCAGTGCTTGCAGTAAAGCCATGTCCCAAAGGTAGCTAAGCTAACACAATATACAGCTGAGTGAATAACTTTACAGTCCAGCTCAGCTCAAGTACAGCTCAGCTCAAGTGATGGCACCAGACTAAATGGCACCCTGCTATATACTCACAGAGGGTGTGTCGGGTGGCCAATCAGTGTGTGTGTGTGTGTGTGTGGGGGGGGGGGGGGCTCTACAGACCCGTCAGGTTGATGGCCTGCCAGCCTGATGGGCCATCAGTCATACTGTGTTTTGTCATTCTAAAATCAGCCAAATGAGTCACCATTAGCAAAGTCCAACCTTTACGGACAATAATAATAATTGTGGCAACTACTTTAGTAAAAATGAACTGTTTAAGAAACATTGAAGAAAACTTAATTGAAGCAATACATGGTTTTTAAGAGAACATCTTTGCTGACATATATCACACAGGTAATGTAGTCAATTTCAAATGACTAAATAAAATCTGTTCTCATTATTTCCCATACTTCTATTAAAGCTGTGAGCTGTAACACATATAACGTATAAGATATAAGACATTACAGCAGGGGAAACAACACAATATTGACACATTACTCTTCTGTTTGCAGTTAAATAAGATGAGTCATCACTCACTTTGCATATTAATGTGACAGGCAGTAAAGGCTTTGTTAAAAATAATGGTCTTAATATACACATGAGGATTCAAACGGGAAAAGCCATATTGTTGCACAGTTTGCAAGAAAGGCTTTGTTTCAAAGGGCGATCTGAAAAAAAGTTTTGCAACAAAGGCTTCAATCTTAATCTTCAATCTGAAGCAACACATGATGATTCATACAGGGGTAAAGCCATTTAGTTGCACAGTTTGTAGAAAATGTTTTAATCAAATGGGTCACCTGAAAAGCCACATGAGGATTCATACAAGGGACCCTTTGGTTGTGCAGAACAAAGGTTTTGGTCAAATGCATAATTTGGTCAAATGCTTTTGACTCAACCAAACCAAATTATTAATTTTACCAAAACCTTTGGTCTGCACAGGGGTTCCTTTACCCCTGTGTGAATCACCATGTGTTCCTTAAGATTCTTATTGTGAACAAAGACTTTAGTGCAAACGTTGCAACTATGTGGCCTTCCCCCTGTATGAGTCATCATGTCTTTTTTCAGTTGACTAGTTGTAATAAAGCATTTGCTACAAACGGTACAACTGTGGGGCTTTACCCATGTATGAATCATCACATCATGCTGCTTCAGATTTCCATTAAGATTAAAGCCTTTGCCACAGACTTTGCAGCTGTATGGCGTTTCCCCTGTATGAATCATCATATTTTTTCCTTTCCTTGTTGTTTCCTGAGATCATTCTTTTGTACAAAGCCTTCAGTGCAAACATTGCAATTATGGCCTTTCCCCTGTATGAATCATCATATTTTTTCAGCTGACCAGTTGTCATAAAGTCTTTGCCACAGACTTTGCAACTGTATGGCGATTCCCCTGTATGAATCCTCATGTGTGACTTCAAGTTACACTTAAAATGAAAGCCCTTGTCACACCACTTGAGTTTTGTGTGATTTCAGTGTAAATCTGGATGGTCTTCCCTATTCTTCTCCCACTCATCACTGTCTTCAGTGTCAGATTCAGAACAATGTGAAGAGAGGACATTTAGACCAGTATATGGATACTCTACATCAGCTAGTGATTAAGTACTATAGACATACTTAAGTAAATGTGCTTAGTTACTTCCCACCACTGATAGTTGCAGTGTTTGCGGTTTGATAACTGTAAATGATTATGTAATATATACTATGTTACAACAGTATGAGGGCAATGTGTTACTCATGTCATAATATAAAGAATATTAAGCATAACATGTTTATTTGTGTTTTTTTATCTTGTATTAAACATATCAATTTACAGGTAATTTGTCTGACCACATTATTAATTAGGGCATCTAGACAAAAGATAAATGAGAGTAAGACAGTTTGCAACAATCATTGTTTTTATTTGTATCATTGTAATAATCACATTTTACAGATAATGCATTTGACCAAACCTTGGCCACAGTCTACATAACTATAGGGATGTATCTTGCATTAATCCATGTGCCTATTCATGTGACTATCATTCTACACAAACTCGTTATTTTGAACAAAACCTTTAGTGCAAACATACAAATGCCTAAAGTACATTTGAGTCATTTAGCAGAAGCTCTTAATCCAGAGTGATGCAGTAAGCAAGAACAGATGGTAATACAAATAAAACATAGTCAAGAAGCAAACGTATGCTGAGAACCAAACAACAATGGGATATCTACTATATACTATACTGACTTGTATCTAAATGGTAAACCTATATACCAAGCATTTGCAAATGATCCACCATCATCAGACAAAACAATGAAAATTCACAGATTCAATTACAAATGAACACAACTTAGTTTGTACTGTTTGTATGGTTGAATTATGATGATGATAATGATAAGGTGTCACTCACAACCCCAAATAATACATCAGGTTCTATATAATGAAACTAGCGTAATAAGAATCCCTCTTCTTCTTGTAGCCTATTAAAGAACAAATTCCACGGTTCCATAAATCTATGTTGGTTGAGTCTGTCATCCAAGCCCTTGTTTGTTTATTCTTTGTTTATGTATAGGTTGTTTACTTTTGTGTTTTTATGTTTTATTTGTGCTGGACCCCCTGGTGACTTTCCTCTTTTTCCTCCGGCGGTTCTGGAACCAGATCTGTATCTGTCTCTCTGTGAGCTGCAGAGCCACAGACAGCTCAGTCTTCCTCTTCTGGGTGATGCGAGGGTTGCAATGGAACTCTTTTTCCAACAGCTCCCTCTGGTCTGTAGTACTTCTGCAGTACTTTCTGCAGTGGGTTGGGTGAGGCTTCCTGTTGGGTAAACTAGCAGACTTCTGTCCTGGTAGGAAGGAGTCAGACGTCAACTTCCTGAGACGCAGGTCGTGCTGGCGGTCCATTACAGGCTTCCTCCTGTCATGACATGTCTCCGCCCCTGTCCCGTAATGGGACTCAAACCATAAACCGCTGACCAGTCGTCCTGCTGCCCTCAGGGTAGGGTCTGGGGGTCCCTGGTCCATGTGGTGAGGAGATGGGGGTCCTTGGACCCCGTCATTACAACTAAAGGGCTTTTCCCCTATATGAATCAGCATGTGTCTCTTCAAGTTACAATTTAAAATAAAGCCCTTGCCACAAACGTTACAGCTAAAGGGATCTTCCCCATCAGTGTCAGATTCAGAACAATGTGGAGAGAGCTGTAATCCACTGTTCTCTACATCAGCGTGTCTTTCTTCTTCTTTGTAGATGTTTTCACCATCATCTTCACTTTTCACTGCTAGTAATGTCTGTGGTGACCCATCAGCATCCACTGGACTTTGGTGTAAGTCCTCCTGTTCATCTTTAATGTGTGGAGGCTCTGGTACCTCTTGCATCAGACTGGAGTTCCACTCCTGATGCTCAGGGTAAACCTCCTGTTTTAACATAGAAAGGTGGAAGGCATCTAGACAAAAGATAAATGAGAGTAAGACATGAGAGTTTGCAACAATCATTGTTTTATGTTAGAAGAGTGTAAAAAGCCATACTAATGTTAGATTTTGAATATGCAAGACTTGTCGTTAAACTAATGGAAGTCCTTGATGTAACTCACCGAAATCTATCTCAGTGATTTATTAATGGATTTTTATCTAGGCCTGATTAATTCATTTTCAATGCAAATGTGCATGTTAGACCTGCCATGCTAGAATCATCTCTTCTCACAATACATGATCAGCACATTTATTCTCTTCATTGTTGCTTCAAATGATCCATGTATAGTGCCCCTAACCTGCATGGTGTCCACTAGTATGGCAATACCTTGTACTATAAACTGTCAGCTTCATACACAATCAATGTCAAAACATGGCCAAACTCAACATTTTGTAATGCAGTAAATTACCAACCTGATCTGTGTGACTTGACGTGTGGTTTTAAAACCATATCCAGTAGTATGCGCTGCCTCTCAATCTCCTGCTTGGAGAAGAAAGCTTGGTCCTCGTACTCTGTTATGATTCTTCCAACAATCTCAAGTATCTCTTCAGCAGCAGCTGCAGATAGTCTCTTGTTGACCAGGGACTTCAGTGCTTGCAGTAAAGCCATGTCCCAAAGGTAGCTAACACAACCTACAGCTGAGTGAATAACTTTACAGTCCAGCTCAGCTCAAGTACAGCTCAGCTCAAGTGATGGCACCAGACTAAATGGCACCCTGCTATATACTCACAGAGGGTGTGTGGGGTGGCCAATCAGTGTGTGTGTGTGTGTGTGGGGGGGGCTCTATAGACCCGTCAGGTTGATGGCCTGCCAGCCTGATGGGCCATCAGTCATACTGTGTTTTGTCATTCTAAAATCAGCCAAATGAGTCACCATCAGCATGTCTGTCCCATTGTTAATGGACAGGTGATAATGAGTTAGGCCCTAACTCATTATCACCTGTCCATTAACAATGATGATTGGTTGATCGATCCATTCAGCAATAGGCTTACACACCCTAACTGTTAGGGTGTGTAAGCCTATTGCTGAATGGATCGATCAACCAATTTGCATGTGACCCTTTTAGTGTGATAAGTAGAGTGCATATAGCCTACTCCTACAGTATTGTGTGAATGGAGTGGAACATGCATAGGATTTGGCATTTAAATTTGCATTTAAATCATTTAAACTGGAAAATACTTAGCCTCCCTGTGACAACATCTGATAGGTGACAAAAGCAACTTGAGCTATTTGTCACATCCTAAATTCACAGCACCCACTGCACACAGCAATAGTCATTGTATGAATTCATTTTCTCATGGTCAAATAGACATTTCACACATGTATGTTTAAAGGGCCACTTCAGCCCTTTTGCAACCATATATTTCCTGGGGGGTTTATGTGGGGAATTTGTGTTTTTAGACATTTTAGTATTTCAAAGTGTCTGTGATGTCATGGTTCAGAACATATTTACTCTGTAAAAACACTGTCAGTAATTTCTTCTTTTTCAAATAATAGCTACACATCTTTTGTGTGTTCATTACATAAAGATCATCACACACATGTGCTTCACCTTCAACTTGTACTGTGAACAATACAGTGACAAGAACGGCTTCATTTTACATCCTGCATGCCAAGCGTATTACTATAAGGAACATATGGAGTATTCATTAAATTAAACAGACTACAGATATTTTACTACATTGAACGTGACAGGAGTAAGTCCTAATAGTTACAGAGTGCATACTGTCCATTGTACTTAGCCTGTGAATAACGTTATTGGTTTGGCCAAATATGGAAATGCCCTGGTGTGCCAGTCAGGTATTTTACCTGACAACATTTTAAATTACCCAAATTCATAAACCATTGAAGGCTGTGCTAGATTTAATCGTGGACTGCACTACACACCCTTTAAATAGTCACTGTAGAATAGATAATATAGATGTGCGTGTCCTTTTTGGCTGTTTGTTCAGCCTCTCCTACTAATCAAGGCAGGTAATCCACAATAGTTCAGTTCCAAATGCAATATAGTTCCCAGTTACCGGCAGTTACTTCAAGCCCTCAGTAGGTATTCAATAAACCTGCACGGTTTGTAATCAACCCCTCAGCTCTGCTCTGGTTTGGATTCATGTTCGCTACTCACAGTCAGAACAGTTATGTGGTTAAATCTCCACATATCCACTGTTCAGTGGGTTTCCTCCTGTAAAATACTACTACTTTTACTTGTTATTTTATTAATGATGTATTTTGTGAAAAAAAAACATTCTTCCCCATTTTCTAAGTCCTCTCAACCACTACTTTTTAATACTTTTTGATATACAAATAAAAGGCTTTTGTACCATATTTATAAATAAAACTATTATGCTTGTACCATACTCCTGTATCCTGTCCGATCTATTTATTTAGCGGGGGCTAAATATAGTAAGGGTCTGTCTGCCTGCCTGTAAAATTACAATATTTACCTCTGAGATGTGGAGTAGAAGTAAAAGTATTCTCTCTCGCTATATTCTATGCTCTCTCTCTGCACATTTTTGTTTTATTCAGTCTGAGGAATAAAATTGCATTTAGTTTTACTATTAGTCTAGTTTTTGTCGACTTAAATATAATTGGATTTTAGACTACATCTAAAAATAGCTGAAAATAGCTGATCTACAACCTCGCAGTATGTCACAGCGCATTGTGAGATTAACTATTTGCACCATAAAACCCAGCATAACATGACTTGTCTTTTAGTTCCTACTGGAACTCTTCTCTACTAGTTTGAGCAAAACAGGCCTTTGTCAGGACAGCTAAGGTTCTGATGGGTCTTTCAACCCCCACTGTGTCTGCCTTTTCCCACCACTTTCAAACTGACAAAGGAACTACACAATCAGAGGAATATCTGCTCTCAACTAAGTAAGTAAATATTTAAATGCTTAATTTAAATTTGTTTTATTATATGTAAGCAGGCAATTATGATAGCCTAGTCATTTCTTCTTTTTCAAATAAAGGGTTGACAGCTACACACCTTTACAATTTACAATTTAGGCATTTAGCAGCCGCTCTTAATCCAGAGCGATTTACATTAAGCAATAACAAAAGCATGGGAATACATCACATAAAAGCATTTATCATGAAACATGCGTAAACTAAGAAAGTAACAGTGGAATATCTATATAATGAAACTATACGAACTATACATATATACTACTATGCTATACATATGTACTATGACTATATACAATGTAATTATAGTGCTGTCTACATAACATGCTATAAGTCTGTATCAAATGCTATCTAAGTCTACAGAAATGCTATCTAAGGGGTAGGGTAAGTGCTATGGGCCATGATGGAGTCTGAAAAGGTGGGTTTTCAGACTACGGCGGAAGATTGGGAGTGTTCATTAAATAAAGCTCATCCCACACATGTGCTTCACCTTCAACTTGTACTTTGAACAATACAGTGACAATAACTGCTTCATTTTACATCCTGCATGCCAAACTATTACTATAAGGAACATGATAGGCGTATTAATTAAATTAAACAGTCTACACATATTTTACTTGAACATTCTACATTGAACATTGAACAGTATGTCATCCCAAGGTTAGTCATACTGTGATGATGGTTAAAACTATGACAAAATAATAGTAGTTGTGGACGTGGGTTGATATGTTATCTGACAATTGGTATGAATAAAACAGTTTTATATATTTTATTTTTACTGCATAATACCAGTGTATTATTATTTCTAGTCGTAGGATACGGGAATTCCACCTTTATCTACCGTGTTTACATTTGCATTTAAATCATTTAGACTGGAAAATACTTAGCCTCCCTGTGACAACATCTGATAGGTGACAAAAGCAACTTGAGCTATTTGTCACGTCCTAAATTCACAGCACCCACTGCACACAGCAATAGTCATTGTATGAATTAATTTTCTCATGGTCAAATAGACATTTCACACATGCATGTTTAAAGGGTTTTATGTGGGAAATTTGTGTTTTTAGACATTTTAGTATTTCAAAGTGTCTGTGATGTCATGGTTCAGAACATATTTACTCTGTAAAAACACTGTCAGTAATTTCTTCTTTTTCAAATAATAGCTACACATCTTTTGTGTGTTCATTACATAAAGATCATCACACACATTCAAATTGTACTGTGAACAATACAGTGACAAGAACTGCTTCATTTTACATCCTGCATGCCAAACTATTACTATAAGGAACATGATAGGAGTATTAATTAAATTAAACAGTCTACACATATTTTACTTGAACTTTCTACATTGAACAGTATGTCATCCCTTAGTCATACTGTGATGATGGTTAAAACTATGACAAAATAATAGTAGTTGTGGACGTGAGTTGATGTGTTATCTGACAATTGGTATGAATGAAACATTATTTTTTTTTTACTGTATTATAGTCCTACCAGTGTATTATTTCTAGTCGTAGGATACGGGAATTCCACCTTTATCTACCGTGTTAAAAGAAATGGGTTGTGAATGTTGTGGAATGTTTAGGAGCATGTCTGTCCCATTGTTAATGGACAGGTGATAATGAGTTAGGGTGTGCCTATTGCTGAATGGATCGATCAACCAATTTGCATGTGATCCTTTTAGTGTGATAAGTAAAGTGCATATAGCCTACTCCTACAGTATTATGTGAATGGAGTGGAACATGTATATATAGGATTTGGAATATAAATTTGCATTTAAATAATTTAGACTGGAAAATACTTAGCCTCCCTGTGACAACATCTGATATAGGTGACAAAAGCAACTTGCGCTATTTGTCACATCCTAAATTCACCGCACCCACTGCACACAGCAATAGTCATTGTATGAATTAATTCTCTCATGGTCAAATAGACATGCATGTTTAAAGGGCCACTTCAGCCCTTTTGCAACCATATCTTTCCTGGGGGGTTTCTGTGGGATATTTGTGTTTTTAGACATTTTAGTATTTCAAAGTGTCTGTGATGTCATGGACACTAATCTCACTGCTGGATTACTACAATGAAACCATAATGCTTTTCTGCACAGAGAGGGCTGTCTTTTTGAGACAACATGTACTTCAGGAAGGAAGTGAGACCAGTGACATCATTGGCACTTTGAAATACTAAAATATCTAAAAACATGTAGATATCCTTTATGTGTGTTCATTACAGGAAGCTCATCGCATCACATGTGTTTCACCTCCTTTAAGTCTGGACGCCTTGTAGGCCTACAATGTGGACAATGCAGGCTTCATTTTACATCCTTCATACCAAACTGTTACTATAAGGAACATGAGTATAATTGTAGGCTAAAGTCTACACGTATTTTACTTGAACTTGCTATATTGAACACAATCTGAGAATCCCATCGTCAAATATTCGGGAAAACAGCGCCTCCGCTGTTGTTCCTCGAAATTAGACTCTGGGGGCAACGTCTGTTTAGAATTTCTATCAACCGGAAAAGGCCCTTGCTTTTCCGCCGAGTTCCACTACTACCGCTGTGTCGCACTGTTTTCATTCCTACTTTCAACCATTCCTTTGCGGAACAAAACATGGATGTAACGGAGGAGGACATTTTTGCTAGTGTGCTAAGGAGAGTTGCTGTTCTACACAATGTTGAACATATCAAACCGCTTCAGCACATTTGTTTGAAATATTTAATCGATCGACGAGATGTTTTATTATGTTTACCTACTGGTTTTGGAAAAAGCCTCGTATATCAAGCTTGGCCAACGGTGTGTTCCCTACTTTCCGAAGCCTTTCCAGAGAGATGGCTAAAGGACGCTATCGTTTTAGTTATATGCCCACTCATTTCTATAATGGAAGAGCAAGTGAAAATGTTGACGGAGCGAGGCATTTCTGCAGCATATGCTGGGCAGAATGCATCTACAGACTCTGAAAACATGCCGTTTATTAACATTTAATCATAATAATGCTAGAAAATACAATTTAACCATGTGTACTACTACTTATGCATGTTGCATCATGGCATGCAGAAAAACAGCCAGCTTTAAACTCACGAGTCACAATGCATCTCAGTGCTAGTATTGTGACCTTATAGATCACCCATTTTGATCAAGTGCTGAGTATTTAAGGGATTAGTGTCTAAAATAAAATACACTGAATGTACTTTTAGTACTGTCAAACGATCATATGGACCCAACCATCCATTAAATCAAGTTTATTATAAATATGCAACACAATTTGAAATTTAGACAATAAATGTAGCTAATGTAAGAGGATTTATATTCATTGATTACACTAGATAATGGGTCCTTGTTGACCTGTAAAACGTAATGGACCCCTTCTCAAAGTTTAAAGCAAAAATATAGATAATACCACGTCTGAAAGGCTTTGTATCCTAATGTGATTTGTGAAACAGTGTGAAAAGGAGCCCCCGCGGTTTCCAAATCAATTCACTTTCAGATTGAACACTAAACCAAAGCTTTTATAACTTTAATTTGTACTGCAAAATACATTTGTTTTACGTCCGTTATATTTGTACGTCACGGACTGTTCTGAAGTTGCTTAAATAAAGGGGTCATTTGTTGGGAAACGTAAATATTAGCACACAACACAATTAACGCATTTGATTGAAGTTACACTTAATCATAACCAACGCTTTTATTCATACTTTGTAGGCTACTGTACACAGTTTACATTACATTTAGTTTGACGGAGTTTACACTTATTTGTTCAACATAGGACAACATTAGATAGCACTTCCCCGTTTTTTTGAGGTGAGATGGAGATGCAGTTGCACAACGCTTATGTCTAGCATTGTTTCGGTCATACAGTTCTTTGACCGAATCGCCAACCTTTTCCAAAATGTATTTGGTGCGCGAATATTTCATCAACAATTGTTTGCAGCTTAAGCAAATCGATTTCAGTGGATCGTCTGCAACAACAGGTTCTTCGGTTATAGCTTCCAAACTAGTCTCCAATCCCTGATTTGTGAATAAAGTAAATACTTGTCCTTTTACTCCATACTTTAAATAATCTCCACAAACTCTACATACATTCGTAATAGGTTTCTTTGGTGTTGTTTGTTGACCAGAGGAAGCCATGTTCAATAATAATGGAAGCGTGTAGGTTTGCTTCTAGTGGGACGAAATTTCCTCGCTGCACACACATGTAAATCCCGCCCACTAAATGTGATTGGGTGATTGCGCGGCTGACTTCCTGAACTACAGCGTCCATACTTGTAGGCCAGTGATACGTTTCTTTCTACTGCTTGCCGACAGACTAGTTGACGCGAGGCAACAGTCTGTCTTGAGAGACTATATTGAACATGACATGAGTATGAAAATATTGAAATATGTATTAACAGTTTGTAGAATTACAGTACATTTCAAGCACAAACTCAATACAGAGACTGTTAACTGTGAGTGGACGACCAATTAAGCATTACACTTGTTTACAACAGGGTCCACATTGTTCAATTCATCAAAACATATAGAGACATACAAATAGACACTTCTATGTAGTTAAAGAACAGAACAGGAATTCATCATATATAAGCAAAAAGGGAAAAGATACATATACAGTGAGGGGGAAAGGGGGGGGTGGGGGAGGAGTCCATTGTACTTAGCCTGTAACTACAAGTACATATAGTAGAATAATGTTAGATTCTAATAATAGGTTTAGATTCTCTGTATTATGCTGTCTTCGTAAATTTGTAACAGAACATATTTACTCTGTAAAAACACTGTCCGTAATTTCTTCTTTTTCAAATAATAGCTACACATCTTTTGTGTGTTCATTACATAAAGCTCATCACACACATGTGCTTCACTTGTACTGTGAACAATACAGTGACAAGAACTGCTTCATTTTACATCCTGCATGCCAAACTGTTACTATAAGGAACATGATAAGAGTATTAATTAAATTAAACAGACTACACATATTTTACTTGAACTTTCTACATTGAACATGACAGGAGTAAGTCCTAATAGTTACAGAGTGCATACTGTCCATTGTACTTAACCTGTGACTAACGTTATTTTGGTTTGGCCAAATATGGAAATGCTCTGGTGTGCCAGTCAGGTATTTTACCTGACAACATTAAATTACCCAAATTCATAAACCATTTAAGACTGTGCTAGATTTGACCGTGGTCTGCACTACACACCCTTTAAATAGTCACTGTAGATAATATAATGTTTGTTCAGCCTCTCCTACTAATCAAGGCAGGTAATTCACAATAGTTCAGTTCCAAATGCAATATAGTTCCCAGTTACCGGCAGTTACTTCAAACCTGCACGTTTGTAATCAACCCCTCAGCTCTGCCTCTGGATTCATTGGGATTGGATTCATGTTCGCTACTCGCAGTCAGAACAGTTTGTGGTTACATCGCCACTGTTCAGTGGGTTTCCTCCTGTAAAATACTATGGCACAACAGTACTACAGGTTGATTGAGGACAGAGTCCAGATCAGTTCATGAAACAACAAAGCATAAACTGTTTCTTGTATACAATGTTTTTTTATATTATTATAATCATCACATTTCACAAAATGCATTGACTAAACCTTTGCCACAGTCTGCATAACTAAAGGGATTTCCTTGGATGAATACATGTTCCTATTCTGGTGAAGAAAGCCTATGCATACATACTGTACAACTATAAGGCCTTTATGTAGGAATCATTATGTGTTGCTTTAGAACACCCATGTCACCAATGCTTTTACCACATATTGAAGCTTAATTGTCTTATGTGTGGATTTGCATGTGTTGCTTCAGATTTCCATTAAGATTAAAGCCTTTGCCACAAACTGTACAACTGTGGGGCTTTCCCCTGTATGAATCAACATGTGTCACTTCAGATATCCTAACCTATTCTCCTCCCACTCATCACTGTCTTCAGTGTCAGATTCAGAACAATGTGAAGAGAGGACATTTAGACCAGTAGATGGATGCAATAGTCCACTGTTCACTAGATCAGCTTGTGTTTCCATGTGTTCAATTGACCTGTGTGTAGCGGGGCTTTGGTGCTCCGTTTGATGTCTCCAGGTGTTCCGCCTGATTTGACCTAAAGTAACACTATCCCTCCCCCGAAAGCAATAGCTACTGAGCTGCAGTCTTCCTATTGTTGCGTCGTTGTTGCTGTAACACGTCTAATTATAGACGTGCGAAAACAACAACGGCGGAACAATAGACTCTAACGACCATCGGCCATAGGAATGTTAATGCTAATCGCCATCCTGTACTCGCCTGGCAACTTTACTGTATAAATGGGGCACAGACAGCTTGGCACTCATTCTACTCTACAGCTACTACAAGATGGGACCAGTAGCCAAAAAGAGATGCATCCAGAAGACACTTAATTTCGCTCCCTCCAGAAAGACACCACCAGAACCCGACAGCAGCACACACAGCGCCGCAGAGTCACCTCCACCTGACGACGGCACAGCAACAGCAGCAACAACGGCGGCTACTAACGCAACACCTACAAAGAAAGCCACTGCCAGACTTTACCGTGATGACTACATGAAGTTTGGCTTCACCTTTACTGGGGATAGAACTAACCCGATTCCACTGTGCATCGTTTGTGGATTCAAGCTTGCAAACAGTGCCATGGTTCCCAATAAGCTGAAGCGTCACCTTGATACCACTCATGTTGAACTCGCTACGAAGGACAAAACCTTTTTCGTGAGTTTGAAAGAAAAAAAGGAGAAGGACACAGCGAAGCAGGCAAGTCTCTTGATACGCAGTACCACAAAGACTTCTGAAAAAGGACTGGAATTAAGCTACCAAATCAAGATGGGACCAGTAGCCAAAAAGAGATGCATCCAGAAGACGCTTCATTTCGCTCCCTCCAGAAAGACACCACCAGAACCCGACAGCGGCACACACAGTGCCGCCGAGTCACCTCCACCTGACGACGGCACAGAAACAGCAGCAACAACGGCGGCTACTAACGCAACGCCTACAAAGAAAGCCACTGCCAGACTTTACCGTGATGACTACATGAAGTTTGGCTTCACCTTTACTGGGGCTAAAACTAACCCGATTCCGCTGTGCATCGTTTGTGGATTCAAGCTTGCAAACAGCGCCATGGTTCCCAATAAACTGAAGCGTCACCTTGATACCACTCATGCTGAACTCGCTACGAAGGACAAAAACTTTTTCGTGAGTTTGAAAGAAAAAAAGGAGAAAGACACGGCGAAGCAGGCAAGTCTCTTGATACGCAGTACCAAAAAGGACTGGAATTAAGCTACCAAATTGCGAGAGACTGAGAGCAGTTGATTAGGAGCTCCGTGTCAGTTTGTCCAGTGTCTCAGCCAGGATAAAAACTCGTTGTTCAGGAAAACAAGCTCAAGGTTCACACTAAGACAGAACTTGCCAAACATATTTTCTTTGTACAAAAGTGCTCAAGTTTAAGACCATTGTATTGTGGCAAATATTTTTGTTCTTGTACAACTCTTTTTTTATTTAGAAGTATTACTTTGCATTGACAAATTGAACATGTGTGAGCTATATTTTGTAAACTAGTTTTCAAAAATAAATTGATGAAACTGAGGCACTGTCTCTGTCCTTTTCTTTCTCTTTAAAGTTATTTGATGAGTGTTGTCATGTGTGTTTTAAAAAGTATATTGGGTTCTTGAGATGAGGGACAAAAGTGGAAAAAACATGTCCCATACATAAGAGCCTTATTTATGTTAAAGATGGAGTGCCACAATTGATGAAACTGAGGCACTGTCTCTGTCCTTTTCTTTCTCTTTAAAGTTATTTGATGAGTGCTGTCATGTGTGTTTTTTAAAGTATATTGGGTTCTTGAGATGAGGGACAAAAGTGGAAAAAACATGTCCCACATTTGATGAGTGCTGTCATGTGTGTTTTTTTAAAGTATATTGGGTTCTTGAGATGAGGGACAAAAGTGGAAAAACATGTCCCACACAAAAAAGAAACATAACACCAGAATAACACCCTGGATAAATGAGCATACACGCTCACTGAAGCAAGAATGTCGTAGAGCTGAGCGACCCTGGAGAAAAAACAAACTCACCATCCATCTAGAGATTCTTAAAAAGTCAACAGTCGCCTATAACAAAGCCTTGCGTCTAGCAAGGCAGGCATATTTCTCTGGCATTATTAATGAGAACAAGAAAAATGCCAGAGTCCTATTCTTTTAACGACTTTTAACCCCAGACTCACTGAAGACTGCTGTAGTTAGGCCCCTACTCAAGAAACACAATCTTGATCCATCTGTTTTGGGTAACTATCGACCCATTTCAAATCTACCCTTTCTGGGCAAGGTTTTAGAAAAATGCATCTTTCATCAATTGGATGTGTTTCTACAGAACAATAATGTGCACAACAAATTCCAATCTGGCTTTAGGAAAGGTCACAGCACAGAAACAGCACTTGTAAAAGTAATTAATGATCTTAGGGTGTCTGCTGACAATAAACATGTATCTGTTCTCCTACTCCTAGATCTAACGGCTGCATTTGACACGATTGATCATTCAATTTTAATACAGCGTCTGGAGCACTGGATAGGCCTGTCCTGGTTTTCCTCCTACCTATCAAACAGAAGTTACTTTGTCAATCTAGCCGAGTTTGACTCAGACAAACACGACATCAGTTCTGGTATTCCACAGGGCTCGATTCTTGGCCCTCTGCTTTTCTCCTTGTACATACTGCCATTGGGCGAACTCATTACCAATCACGGAGTCAATTTTCATTTCTATGCTGATGATACCCAACTATATCTTTCTGTGGCTCCAGATGATCCCTGTGCTTTAGACCCGCTAGCATCAAATGTTGGATGCGTGAGAACTTTCTCAAGCTAAACGAGGATAAGACAGAAGTTCTCATAATCGGTTCTAGAGAGCAGAAAGAATCAATAATAAGCAGACTTGGTAACCTGACTGTAGAAAGTAACAGTAAAGTAAAGAATCTGGGGGTTATTATTGATTCTGAATTGAATTTCAATTCACACATTAATCATGTTACCCTGCTCCGTTCCCTCCACTGGCTCCCGGTCGCTGCCCGCACAGAATACAAAACTCTGATGCTGGCATTCAAAGCAACCAAAGGTATGGCTCCCCCATATCTTGCAAGTATGATCGAACCCTACAAACCCTCCCGCTCACTCAGATCAGCCAACGCAGGGAAGCTGGAAGTACCCTCACTAAAAACGCCGGGACAACACTCCACACGTCCCAAACTCTTCTCCCTTCTGGCTCCAAAACTGTGGAATGCACTTCCCATTGCAGTCAGAACTGCAGCATCACTCCCAATCTTCCGCCGTAGTCTGAAAACCCATCTTTTCAGACTCCATCATGGCCCATAGCACTTACCCCACCCCCTTAGATAGCAATTCTGTAGACTTAGATAGCATTTGATACAGACTTATAGCATGTTATGTAGACAGCATAAGTGCATTGTATGTGCTATTGTCATAGTACATATGTATAGCATAGTAGTATAGATGTATAGCTTATATGTATAGTTTCATTATAGATATTCCACTGTTACTTTCTTAGCTTACGCATGTTTCATGATAAATGTTTTTATGTGATGTATTCCCATGCTTTTTTGTTCTTGCTTAATGTAAGTCGCTCTGGATTAGGAGCGTCTGCTAAATGCCTAAATTGTAAATTGTAAGATTGCCTTTTTTCACCTTAGAAATATTGCACGAATCAGAGCCTATTTGTCCTTGGACGATGCAAAAACGCTAATCCACGCCTTTGTTTTTTCTCGGCTTGACTACTGCAATGCACTTTTTTCAGGACTGCCTAAGAAAACAACTGACAGATTACAACTAAAATGCAGCAGCCAGAGTTTTAACTAGAACTAAGATGAGAGAACATATTACTCCAGTTTTGGCATCACTGCAGTGGCTTCCGGTTGTTTTTAGGATTGATTTTAAAATTATTTTACTTGTCAATATTTTGTGGGGGTTTCGTTATTTGTTGATTTCTGTTCTGAATATGGATTGCCATTTGATGCTTTTTGTTTCATGGAAAAGTAAATAATGTTGTAACTTAATTAACCCACCCCTGGTTCCAATACAAAGACTGTTCCAATCTAACACATTTGAGGGTTCTTTATCTTTTATTGAGTCTTTTGTCAGTTTCCTCGAACCACCTGGCTACATTAAAAAAAAAGGAGAGGCTAAGTCCTCTCTGGTAGGTACACACCTGCCTGGCACCCCAAGCTACTGAGGAAACCGTTACAAGTGTTTGCGGTTTGATAACTGTAAATGATTATGTAATATATACTATGTTACAACAGGATGAGGGCAATGTGTTACTCATGTCATAATATAAAGAATATTAAGCATAACATAATAAAATAAACGTAATTTGTCTGACCATTATTAATGGTCAGACAATTATTAATTAAGGCATCTAGACAAAAGATAAATGAGAGTAAGACAGTTTGCAACAATCATTGTTTTTATTTGTATCATTGTATAATTTGTATCATTGTAATAATCATCACATTTTACAGATAATGCATTTGACCAAACCTTGGCCACAGTCTACATAACTATAGGGATGTATCTTGCATTAATCCATGTGCCTATCATTCTACACAAACTCGTTATTTTGAACAAAACCTTTAGTGCAAACATACAAATGCCTAAAGTACATTTGAGTCATTTAGCAGAAGCTCTTAATCCAGAGTGATGCAGTAAGCAAGAACAGATTGTAATACAAATAAAACATAGTCAAGAAGCAAACGTATGCTGAGAACCAAACAACAATGGGATATCTACTATATACTATACTGACTTGTATCTAAATGGTAAACCTATATACCAAGCATTTGCAAATAATCCACCATCATCAGACAAAACAATGTCATTCACAGATTAAATTACAAATTTGAACAACTTAGTATGGTTGAATTATGATGATGATAATGATAAGGTGTCACTCACAACCCCAAATAATACATCAGGTTCTATATAATAAAACTAGCGTAATAAAAATCCCTCTTTTTATTGTAGCCTATTAAAGAACAAATTCCACAGTTCCATAAATCTTGGTTGGTTGAGTGTCATCCAAGCCCTTGTTTGTTTATTCTTTGTTTATGTATAGGTTGTTTACTTTTGTGTTTTTATGTGTGCTGGACCCCCTGGTGACTTTCCTCTTTTTCCTCCGGCGGTTCTGGAACCAGATCTGTATCTGTCTCTCTGTGAGCTGCAGAGCCACAGACAGGTCAGTCTTCCTCTTCTGGGTGATGCGAGGGTTGCAATGGAACTCTTTTTCCAACAGCTCCCTCTGGTCTGTAGTACTTCTGCAGTACTTTCTGCAGTGGGTTGGGTGAGGCTTCCTGTTGGGTAAACTAGCAGACTTCTGTCCTGGTAGGAAGGAGTCAGACGGCAACTTCCTGAGACGCAGGTCGTGCTGGCGGTCCATTACAGGCTTCCTCCTGTCATGACATGTCCCCGCCCCTGTCCCGTAAAACCATAAACCGCTGACCAGTCGTCCTGCTGCCCTCAGGGTAGGGTCTGGGGGTCCCTGGTCCATGTGGTGAGGAGATGGGGGTCCTTGGACCCCGTCATTACAACTAAAGGGCTTTTCCCCTATATGAATCAGCATGTGTCTCTTCAAGTTACAATTTAAAATAAAGCCCTTGCCACAAACGTTACAGCTAAAGGGATCTTCCCCATCAGTGTCAGATTCAGAACAATGTGGAGAGAGCTGATTTATACCCGCTGGGTGTAATAATCCACTGTTCTCTACATCAGCGTGTCTTTCTTCTTCTTTGTAGATGTTTTCACCATCATCTTCACTTTTCACTGCTAGTAATGTCTGTGGTGACCCATCAGCATCCACTGGACTTTGGTGTAAGTCCTCCTGTTCATCTTTAATGTGTGGAGGCTCTGGTACCTCTTGCATCAGACTGGAGTTCCACTCCTGATGCTCAGGGTAAACCTCCTGTTTTAACATAGAAAGGTGGAAGGCATCTAGACAAAAGATAAATGAGAGTAAGACATGAGAGTTTGCAACAATCATTGTTTTATGTTAGAAGAGTGTAAAAAGCCATACTAATGTTAGATTTTGAATACCATGCAAGACTTGTCGTTTATCAAGTACACTAAACAGTTACCAGCTGCAATCATTCCCATTTACATACATGTACAATGGACTTTGACTGAAGTAAAACTAATGGAAGTCCTTGATGTAACTCACCGAAATCTATCTCAGTGATTTATTAATGGATTTTTATCTAGGCCTGATTAATTCATTTTCAATGCAAATGTGCATGTTAGACCTGCCATGCTAGAATCATCTCTTCTCACAATACATGATCAGCACATTTATTCTCTTCATTGTTGCTTCAAATGATCCATGTATAGTGCCCCTAACCTGCATGGTGTCCACTAGTATGGCAATACCTTGTACTATAAACTGTCAGCTTCATACACAATCAATGTCAAAACATGGCCAAACTCAACATTTTGTAATGCAGTAAATTACCAACCTGATCTGTGTGACTTGACGTGTGGTTTTAAAACCATATCCAGTAGTATGCGCTGCCTCTCAATCTCCTGCTTGGAGAAGAAAGCTTGGTCCTCGTACTCTGTTATGATTCTTCCAACAATCTCAAGTATCTCTTCAGCAGCAGCTGCAGATAGTCTCTTGTTGACCAGGGACTTCAGTGCTTGCAGTAAAGCCATGTCCCAAAGGTAGCTAACACAACCTACAGCTGAGTGAATAACTTTACAGTCCAGCTCAGCTCAAGTACAGCTCAGCTCAAGTGATGGCACCAGACTAAATGGCACCCTGCTATATACTCACAGAGGGTGTGTGGGGTGGCCAATCAGTGTGTGTGTGTGTGTGTGTGGGGCTCTATAGACCCGTCAGGTTGATGGCCTGCCAGCCTGATGGGCCATCAGTCATACTGTGTTTTGTCATTCTAAAATCAGCCAAATGAGTCACCATCAGCATGTCTGTCCCATTGTTAATGGACAGGTGATAATGAGTTAGGCCCTAACTCATTATCACCTGTCCATTAACAATGATGATTGGTTGATCGATCCATTCAGCAATAGGCTTACACACCCTAACAGTTAGGGTGTGTAAGCCTATTGCTGAATGGATCGATTTGCATGTGACCCTTTTAGTGTGATAAGTAGAGTGCATATAGCCTACTCCTACAGTATTGTGTGAATGGAGTGGAACATGCATAGGATTTGGCATTTAAATTTGCATTTAAATCATTTAAACTGGAAAATACTTAGCCTCCCTGTGACAACATCTGATAGGTGACAAAAGCAACTTGAGCTATTTGTCACATCCTAAATTCACAGCACCCACTGCACACAGCAATAGTCATTGTATGAATTCATTTTCTCATGGTCAAATAGACATTTCACACATGTATGTTTAAAGGGCCACTTCAGCCCTTTTGCAACCATATATTTCCTGGGGGGTTTATGTGGGGAATTTGTGTTTTTAGACATTTTAGTATTTCAAAGTGTCTGTGATGTCATGGTTCAGAACATATTTACTCTGTAAAAACACTGTCAGTAATTTCTTCTTTTTCAAATAATAGCTACACATCTTTTGTGTGTTCATTACATAAAGATCATCACACACATGTGCTTCACCTTCAACTTGTACTGTGAACAATACAGTGACAAGAACGGCTTCATTTTACATCCTGCATGCCAAGCGTATTACTATAAGGAACATATGGAGTATTCATTAAATTAAACAGACTACAGATATTTTACTACATTGAACGTGACAGGAGTAAGTCCTAATAGTTACAGAGTGCATACTGTCCATTGTACTTAGCCTGTGAATAACGTTATTGGTTTGGCCAAATATGGAAATGCCCTGGTGTGCCAGTCAGGTATTTTACCTGACAACATTTTAAATTACCCAAATTCATAAACCATTGAAGGCTGTGCTAGATTTAATCGTGGACTGCACTACACACCCTTTAAATAGTCACTGTAGAATAGATAATATAGATGTGCGTGTCCTTTTTGGCTGTTTGTTCAGCCTCTCCTACTAATCAAGGCAGGTAATCCACAATAGTTCAGTTCCAAATGCAATATAGTTCCCAGTTACCGGCAGTTACTTCAAGCCCTCAGTAGGTATTCAATAAACCTGCACGGTTTGTAATCAACCCCTCAGCTCTGCCTCTGGTTTGGATTCATGTTCGCTACTCACAGTCAGAACAGTTATGTGGTTAAATCTCCACATATCCACTGTTCAGTGGGTTTCCTCCTGTAAAATACTATGGCACAACAGTACAGGTTGATTGAGGACAGAGTCCAGATCAGTTCATGAAACAACAAAGCATAAACTGTTTCTTGTATACAATGTTTTTTTAAATCTTTTATTATAATCATCACATTTCACAAAATGCATTTGACTAAACCTTTGCCACAGTCTGCATAACTAAAGGGATTTCCTTGGATGAATACATGTTCCTATTCTGGTGACTATCAAACATTCATTTGAAGAAAGCCTATGCTACATACTGTACAACTATAAGGCCTTTATGTAGGAATCATTATGTGTTGCTTTAGAACACCCATGTCACCAATTATTACCACATATTGAAGCTTAATTGTCTTATGTGTGGATTTGCATGTGTTGCTTCAGATTTCCTTTAAGATTAAAGCCTTTGCCACAAACTGTACAACTGTGCGGCTTTCCCCTGTATAAATCAACATGTGTCACTTCAGATATCCTATCCTAACCTATTATCCTCCCACTCATCACTGCCTTCAGTGTCAGATTCAGAACAATGTGAAGAGAGGACATTTAGACCAGTAGATGGATGCAATAGTCCACGGTTCACTAGATCAGCTTGTGTTTCCATGTGTTCAATTGACCTGTGTGTAGCGGGGCTTTGGTGCTCCGTTTGATGTCTCCAGGTGTTCCGCTAAAGTAACACTATCCCTCCCCCGAAAGCAATAGCTACTGAGCTGCAGGCTTCCTATTGTTGCGTTGTTGTTGCTGTAACACGTCTAATTATAGACGTGCGAAAACAACGACCATCGGCCATACGAATGTTGAAGGAATGTTAATGCTAATCGCCATCCTGTACTCGCCTGGCAACTTTACTGTATAAATGGGGCACAGACAGCTTGGCACTCATTCTACTCTACAGCTACTACAAGATGGGACCAGTAGCCAAAAAGAGCACCAGAACCCGACAGCAGCACACACAGCGCCGCAGAGTCACCTCAACAGCAGCAACAACGGCGGCTACTAACGCAACGCCTACAAAGAAAGCCACTGCCAGACTTTACCGTGATGACTACATGAAGTTTGGCTTCACCTTTACTGGGGATACAACTAACCCGATTCCGCTGTGCATCGTTTGTGGATTCAAGCTTGCAAACAGCGCCATGGTTCCCAATAAGCTGAAGCGTCACCTTGATACCACTCATGTTGAACTCGCTACGAAGGACAAAACCTTTTTCGTGAGTTTGAAAGAAAAAAAGGAGAAGGACACAGCGAAGCAGGCAAGTCTCTTGATACGCAGTACCACAAAGACTTCTGAAAAAGGACTGGAATTAAGCTACCAAATTGCGAGAGACTGAGAGCAGTTGATTAGGAGCTCCGTGTCAGTTTGTCCAGTGTCTCAGCCAGGATAAAAACTCTTTGTTCAGGAAAACAAGCTTAGTTCACTGCACTAAGACAGAACTTGCCAAATCATTTTTTTTACAAAAGTTTAAGACCATTGTATTGTGGCAAATATTTTTGTTCTTGTTTTTACAACTCTTTTTTATTTAGAAGTATTACTTTGCATTGACAAATTGAACATGTGTGAGCTACATTTTGTAAATGAGTTTTCAAAAATAAATTGATGAAACTGAGGCACTGTCTCTGTCCTTTTCTTTCTCTTTAAAGTTATTTGATGAGTGCTGTCATGTGTGTTTTAAAAGTATATTGGGTTCTTGAGATGAGGGACAAGTGGAAAAACATGTCCCACACATAAGAGAGAAACCCTATGGATGTGATCAGTGTGGACAACACTTCTCTCAAATGGCAAATCTTAAAAAACACAAGAAAATTCACACAGGAGAGAAACCCTATGGATGTGATCAGTGTGGACAACACTTCTCTGAACTGTCCAGCCTTAAAAAACACCAGAGAATTCACACAGGAGAGAAACCCTATGGATGTGATCAGTGTGGACAACACTTCTCTGAAATGTCTAACCTTATAAAGCATCAGAGAATTCACACAGGAGAGAAACCCTATGGATGTGATCAGTGTGGGGACAACACTTCTCTGAAATGTCTAACCTTATAAAGCATCAGAGAATACACACTGGAGAGAAACCCTATGGATGTGATCAGTGTGGACAACACTTCTCTCAAACGTCACACCTTAAAACACACCAGATTATTCACACTAGAGAGAAAAGACTAGGGGTGTGATCAGTGTGGACAACACTTCTCTATAATGTCTAACCTTAAACTACACCATGAATTAACACTGGGGAGAAACCTTACTCAATGACTAAAACAAACTGCCTATATATTTAGTCATATGATGAATACTGATTATTGCTATTTGTTTTCCGTTGTCCAAAATTGACTTTTCTTAGCATAGCAATTGAAATGATATTTGATCTATATGTAGTGACACATTGTTTTCTGTTTATTACTTTGTTACACGTTAAAAGTTTTGCAGTCACAAATAAAGGTAAAAAAAAAGATCTTGTGTTTATAGTGTGTACTCAGGGGCGGCCTTAGGAATCTGGAGGCCATATACCTACATAAGCATTTTGTTGATACAGCCGTATTGATACAAATAGTTTGACTGTTCAATATCACACGCACCACATGCTAATCGCCATCCTGTACTCGCCTGGCAACTTTACTGTATAAATGGGGCACAGACAGCTTGGCACTCATTCTACTCTACAGCTACTACAAGATGGGACCAGTAGCCAAAAAGAGCACCAGAACCCGACAGCAGCACACACAGCGCCGCAGAGTCACCTCCACCTGACGACGGCACAGCAACAGCAGCAACAACGGCGGCTACTAACGCAACGCCTACAAAGAAAGCCACTGCCAGACTTTACCGTGATGACTACATGAAGTTTGGCTTCACCTTTACTGGGGATAAAACTAACCCGATTCCGCTGTGCATCGTTTGTGGATTCAAGCTTGCAAACAGCGCCATGGTTCCCAATAAGCTGAAGCGTCACCTTGATACCACTCATGCTGAACTCGCTATGAAGGACAAAACCTTTTTCGTGAGTTTGAAAGACAAAAAGGAGAAAGACACGGCGAAGCAGGCAAGTCTCTTGATACGCAGTACCAAAAAGGACTGGAATTAAGCTACCAAATTGCGAGAGACTGAGAGCAGTTGATTAGGAGCTCCGTGTCAGTTTGTCCAGTGTCTCAGCCAGGATAAAAACTCTTTGTTCAGGAAAACAAGCTCAAGGTTCACACTAAGGGTCGATTCATACTCCTATTTTAGAGCCGAATAAAAGTCGGTTCGGCGCTGTAGAGCCTACAATTTGACGTCATTTGAGGTTCGGGGGGGCGGGTACCGTCCTAAAGTCGGCTCTTCGGTGCTACTGAAATTTTCTGACGAGCCGAAATCATTTCGGCACTACAGCGCCGAAACAGGAGTATGAATCGGCCCTAAGACAGAACTTGCCAAACATATTTTCTTTTTCTATCTTTTTTTTTGTACAAAAGTGCTCAAGTTTAAGACCATTGTATTGTGGCAAATATTTTTGTTCTTGTACAACTCTTTTTTTATTTAGAAGTATTACTTTGCATTGACAAATTGAACATGTGTGAGCTATATTTTGTAAATGAGTTTTCAAAAATAAATTGATGAAACTGAGGCACTGTCTCTGTCCTTTTCTTTCTATTTAAAGTTATTTGATGAGTGCTGTCATGTGTGTTTTTAAAAGTATATTGGGTTCTTGAGATGAGGGACAAAAGTGGAAAAAAACATGTCCCATACATAAGAGCCTTATTTATGTTAAAGATGGAGTGCCACAATTGATGAAACTGAGGCACTGTCTCTGTCCTTTTCTTTCTCTTTAAAGTTATTTGATGAGTGCTGTCATGTGTGTTTTTAAAAGTATATTGGGTTCTTGAGATGAGGGACAAAAGTGGAAAAAACATGTCCCACACAAAAAAGAAACATAACACCAGAATAACACCCTGGATAAATGAGCATACACGTTCACTGAAGCAAGAATGTCGTAGAGCTGAGCGAGCCTGGAGAAAAAACAAACTCACCATCCACCTAGAGATTCTTAAAAAGTCAACAGTCGCCTATAACAAAGCCTTGCGTCTAGCAAGGCAGGCATATTTCTCTGGCATTATTAATGAGAACAAGAAAAATGCCAGAGTCCTATTCTCTACCATTGAACGACTTTTAAACTCCCCAACAGTCCTACAAGCAGTCATTCCCGGCCTCTAAAGCTAAGTGTAATGAGTTTGCATGCTTTTTTGAGCTGATATTATGAATGGTGCTGCTGCTAGCACAAACCCCCAAACAGCAGCTAATGGTCCCAGAGTAGATCTCTCCAGGGGGAGCCTATTAACGTTCTGCGCAATTGATGAAGACGAACTCCGCAAAACCATATCACAGATGACATCATCCTCCTGTTAATTGGATACAATTCCCACCACCTTTCTCAAAGAGGTCTTGGACAGTGTCATTGGAGATATCCTAAAAATTGTAAACAGCTCTCTACAATCAGGTGTCTTCCCAGACTCACTGAACACTGCTGTAGTTAGGCCCCTACTCAAGAAACACAATCTTGATCCCTCTGTTTTGGGTAACTATCGACCCATTTCAAATCTACCCTTTCTGGGCAAGGTTTTAGAAAAATGCATCTTTCATCAATTGGATGTGTTTCTACAGAACAATAATGTGCACAACAAATTCCAATCTGGCTTTAGGAAAGGTCACAGCACAGAAACAGCACTTGTAAAAGTAATTAATGATCTTAGTGTGTCTGCTGACAAGAAACATGTAATTAATGATCTTAGTGTGTCTGCTGACAAGAAACATGTATCTGTTCTCCTACTCCTAGATCTAACGGCTGCATTTGACACGATTGATCATTCAATTTTAATACAGCGTCTGGAGCACTGGATAGGCCTGTCTGGTACGGCCCTGTCCTGGTTTTCCTCCTACCTATCAAACAGAAGTTACTTTGTCAATCTAGCCGAGTTTGACTCAGACAAACACGACATAAGTTCTGGTATTCCACAGGGCTCGATTCTTGGCCCTCTGCTTTTCTCCTTGTCCATACTGCCATTGGGCAAACTCATTACCAATCACGGAGTCAATTTTCATTTCTATGCTGATGATACCCAACTATATCTTTCTGTGGCTCCAGATGATCCCTGTGCTTTAGACCCGCTGTTGACCTGTCTGTCTAGCATCAAATGTTGGATGAGTGAGAACTTTCTCAAGCTAAACGAGGATGAGACAGAAGTTCTCATAATCGGTTCTAGTGAGCAGAAAGAATCAATAATAAGCAGACTTGGTAACCTGACTGTAGAAAGTAACAGTAAAGTAAAGAACCTGGGGGTTATTATTGAATTTCAATTCACACATTAATCATGTTACCAAGATTGCCTTTTTTCACCTTAGAAATATTGCACGAATCAGAGCCTATTTGTCCTTGGACGATGCAAAAACGCTAATCCACGCCTTTGTTTTTTCTCGGCTTGACTACTGCAATGCACTTTTTTCAGGACTGCCTAAGAAAATAACTGACAGACAACTTGTCCAAAATGCAGCAGCCAGAGTTTTAACTAGAACTAAGATGAGAGAACATATTACTCCAGTTTTGGCATCACTGCACTGGCTTCCGGTTGTTTTTAGGATTGATTTTAAAATATTTTACTTGTCTATAAAGCTACCCATATTTTGTGGGGGTTTCGTTATTTGTTGATTTCTGTTCTGAATATGGATTGCCATTTGATGCTTTTTGTTTCATGGAAAAGTAAATAATGTTGTAACTTAATTAACCCACCCCTGGTTCCAATACAAAGACTGTTCCAATCTAACACATTTAAGGGTTCTTTATCTTTTATTGAGTCCTTTGTCAGTTTCCTCGAACCACCTGGCTACATTAAAAAAAGGAGAGGCTAAGTCCTCTCTGGTAGGTACACACCTGCCTGGCACCCCAAGCTACTGAGGAAACCGTTACCGCAAGTGTTTGCGGTTTGATAACTGTAAATGATTATGTAATATATACTATGTTACAACAGGATGAGGGCAATGTGTTACTCATGTCACAATATAAAGAATATTAAGCATAACATAATAAAATAAACGTAATTTGTCTGACCAAATTATTAATTAAGGCATCTAGACAAAAGATAAATGAGAGTAAGACAGTTTGCAACAATCATTGTTTTTAGGATGTTTTTATTTGTATCATTGTATAATTTGTATCATTGTAATAATCATCACATTTTACAGATAATGCATTTGACCAAACCTTGGCCACAGTCTACATAACTATAGGGATGTATCTTGCATTAATCCATGTGCCTATCATTCTACACAAACTCGTTATTTTGAACAAAACCTTTAGTGCAAACATACAAGTTAAATAAGATGAGTCATCACTCACTTTGCATATTAATGTGACAGGCAGTAATGGCTTTGTTAAAAATAATGGTCTTAATATACACATGAGGATTCAAACGGGAAAAGCCATATTGTTGCACAGTTTGCAAGAAAGGCTTTGTTTCAAAGGGCGATCTGAAAAAAAAAACACTGTTTGCAACAAAGGCTTCAATCTTAATCTTCAATCTGAAGCAACACATGATGATTCATACAGGGGTAAAGCCATTTAGTTGCACAGTTTGTATAATTTTTTTTAATCGAATGGGTCACCTGAAAAGCCACATGAGGATTCAAATGCATAATTTGGTCAAATACTTTTGACTCAACCAAACCAAATTATTAATTTGACCAAAACCTTTGGTCTGCACAGGGGTTCCTTTACCCCTGTGTGAATCACCATGTGTTCCTTAAGATTCTTATTGTGAACAAAGACTTTAGTGCAAACGTTGCAACTATGTGGCCTTCCCCCTGTATGAGTCATCATGTGTTTTTTTTAGTTGACTAGTTGTAATAAAGCATTTGCTACAAACGGTACAACTGTGGGCCTTTACCCGTGTATGAATCATCACATCATGCTGCTTCAGATTTCCATTAAGATTAAAGCCTTTGCCACAGACGTTGCAACTGTATGGCGTTTCCCCTGTATGAATCCTCATGTGTTTCCTGAGATCATTCTTTTGTACAAAGCCTTCAGTGCAAACATTGCAACTATATGGCCTTTCCCCTGTATGAATCATCACATCATGCTGCTTCAGATTTCCATTAAGATTAAAGCCTTTGCCACAGACTTTGCAACTGTATGGCGTTTCTCCTGTATGAATCCTCAAGCCTTCAGTGCAAACATTGCAACTATATGGCCTTTCCCCTGTATGAATCATCATGTGTTTTTTCAGCTGACCAGTTGTCATAAAGCCTTTGCCACAGACTTTGCAACTGTAGGGCGATTCCCCTGTATGAATCCTCATGTGTGACTTCAAGTTACACTTAAAATGAAAGCCCTTGTCACACCACTTGAGTTTTGTGTGATTTCAGTGTAAATCTGGATGGTCTTCCCTATTCTTCTCCCACTCATCACTGTCTTCAGTGTCAGATTCAGAACAATGTGAAGAGAGGACATTTAGACCAGTAGATGGATGCAATACTCTACTCTATCAGCTAGTGTTTAAGCACTGTAGACATACTTAAGTAAATGTACTTAGTTACTTCCCACCACTGATAGTTGCAATGTTTGCGGTTTGATAACTGTAAATGATTATGTAATATATACTATGTTGCAGGATGAGGGCAATGTGTTACTCATGTCATAGATATGCATAAGAATATTAAGCATATCATAATAAAATAAACGTAATTTGTCTGACCAAATTATTAATTAAGGCATCTAGACAAAAGATAAATGAGAGTAAGACAGTTTGCAACAATCATTGTTTTTAGGATGTTTTTATTTGTATTATTGTAATAATCATCACATTTTACAGATAATGCATTTGACCAAACCTTGGCCACAGTCTACATAACTATAGGGATGTATCTTGCATTAATCCATGTGCCTATTCATGTGACTATCATTCTACACAAACTCGTTATTTTGAACATAACCTTTAGTGCAAACATACAAATGCCTAAAGTACATTTGAGTCATTTAGCAGAAGCTCTTAATCCAGAGTGATGCAGTAAGCAAGAACAGATGGTAATACAAATAAAACATAGTCAAGAAGCAAACGTATGCTGAGAACCAAACAACAATGGGATATCTACTATATACTATACTGACTTGTATCTAAATGGTACACCTATATACCAAGCATTTGCAAATGACCCACCATCATCAGACAAAACAATGGAAATTCACAGATTCAATTACAAATTAACACAACTTAGTTTGTACTGTTTGTATGGTTGAATTATGATGATGATAATGATAATAAGGTGTCACTCACAACCCCAAATAATATATCAGGTTCTATATAATGAAACTAGCGTAATAAAAATCCCTCTTTTTCTTGTATTAAAGAACAAATTCCACAGTTCCAAAAAACTAGGTTGGTTGAGTGTCATCCAAGCCCTTTTTTGTTTATTCTTTGTTTATGTATAGGTTGTTTACTTTTGTGTTTTTATGTTTTATGTGTGCTGGACCCCCTGGTGACTTTCCTCTTTTTCCTCCGGCGGTTCTGGAACCAGATCTGTATCTGTCTCTCTGTGAGCTGCAGAACCACAGACAGGTCAGTCTTCCTCTTCTGGGTGATGCGAGGGTTGCAATGGAACTCTTTTTCCAACAGCTCCCTCTGGTCTGTAGTACTTCTGCAGTACTGTCTGCAGTGGGTTGGGTGAGGCTTCCTGTTGGGTAAACTAGCAGACTTCTGTCCTGGTAGGAAGGAGTCAGACGTCAACTTCCTGAGACGCATGTCGTGCTGGCGTTCCGTTACAGGCTTCCTCCTGTCATGACATGTCCCCACCCCTGTCCCGTAAAACCATAAACCGCTGACCAGTCGTCCTGCTGCCCTCAGGGTAGGGTCTGGGGGTCCCTGGTCCATGTGGTGAGGAGATGGGGGTCCTTGGACCCCGTCATTACAACTAAAGGGCTTTTCCCCTATATGAATCAGCATGTGTCTCTTCAAGTTACAATTTAAAATAAAGCCCTTGCCACAAACGTTACAGCTAAAGGGATCTTCCCCATCAGTGTCAGATTCAGAACAATGTGGAGAGAGCTGATTTATACCCGCTGGGTGTAATAATCCACTGTTCTCTACATCAGCGTGTCTTTCTTCTTCTTTGGAGATGTTTTCACCATCATCTTCACTTTTCACTGCTAGTAATGTCTGTGGTGGTGACCCATCAGCATCCACTGGACTTTGGTGTAAGTCCTCCTGTTCATCTTTAATGTGTGGAGGCTCTGGTACCTCTTGCATCAGACTGGAGTTCCACTCCTGATGCTCAGGGTAAACCTCCTGTTTTAACATAGCAAGGTGGAAGTCATCTAGACAAAAGATAAATGAGAGTAAGACATGAGAGTTTGCAACAATCATTGTTTTTTATGTGAGAAGAGTGTAAAAAGCCATACTAATGTTAGATTTTGAATACCATGCAAGACTTGTCGTTTATCAAGTACACTAAACAGTTACCAGCTGCAATCATTCCTATTTACATACATTCCTTGATGGAACTCACCGAAATCTATCTCACTAATTTATTATTAGATTTTTATTTAGGCCTAATGAATGCATTTTCAATGCAAATGTGCATGTTAGACCTGCCATGCTAGAATCATCTCTTCTCACAATACATGATCAGCACATTTATTCTCTTCATTGTTGCTTCAAATGATCCATGTATAGTGCCCCTAACCTGCATGGTGTCCACTAGTATGGCAATACCTTGTACTATAAACTGTCAGCTCTCATACACAATCAATGTCAAAACATGGCCAACTCAACTCAACATTTTGTAATGCAGTAAATTACCAACCTGATCTGTGTGACTTGACGTGTGGTTTTAAAACCATATCCAGTAGTATGCGCTGCCTCTCAATCTCCTGCTTGGAGAAGAAAGCTTGGTCCTCGTACTCTGTTATGATTCTTTCAACGATCTCAAATATCTCTTCAGCAGCAGCTGCAGATAGTCTCTTGTTGACCAGGGACTTCAGTGCTTGCAGTAAAGCCATGTCCCAAAGGACGTAGCTAACACAATATACAGCTGAGTGAATAACTTTACAGTCCAGCTCAGCTCAAGTACAGCTCAGCTCAAGTGATGGCACCAGACTAAATGGCACCCTGCTATATACTCACAGAGGGTGTGTCGCCGTGTCGGGTGGCCAATCAGTGTGTGTGTGTGTGTGTGTGTGGGGCTCTACAGACCCGTCAGGTTGATGGCCTGCCAGCCTGATGGGCCATCAGTCATACTGTGTTTTGTCATTCTAAAATCAGCCAAATGAGTCACCTTTACGGACAATAAGCCACCATCACTACGTACAATTTCAATCTTTTGTATTATACAACCTCACTTTCAGAAAATAACCCTTTCACAGTGTGTTTACAGAGCAACCATATATATATATCAACATTACTGAAGTTCGATGTGAGTATTCTACGTCTGCTCAAGCCCATGTAGGTCCCACATGGTCTACATGTGGGCTAACTGGCATGGGTTGGAAGTGGGCAAGCCAATGTAGGTCCCACCCACATGGTCCATCTACAAGCTCACAGAACAGGTCACAATGCAAAGAGCCCTGGGCCCAGTACAAAGCCCTGCATTGGAAGTTGGGAACCACGGTCAAGAAAGTATACAGCTCAAGTTCTACACTCTATTAAACTCTATTAAATAAACTCTATTTAACACATAGTGGCACATATAGTAAGGGTATGTCTGTCTGCCTGCCTGTAAAATTACAATATTTACCTCTGAGATGTGGAGTAGAAGTAAAAGTATTCTCTCTCGCTATATTCTATGCTCTCTCTCTGCACATTTTAGTTTTATTCAGTCTGAGGAATAAAATTTAGTTTTACTATTAGTCTATTTTTTGTCGACTAAATATAATTGGATTTAAGACTACATCTAATGCTGAAAATAGCTGATCTACAACCTCGCAGCATGTCACAGCGCATTGTGAGATTAACTATTTGCACCATAAAACCCAGCATAACATGACTTGTCTTTTAGTTCTACTGGAACTCTTCTCCACTAGTTTGAGCAAACAATGTATGTACAATTAAAAGGGAATTGAAATTATGTGTACACAATGTATAGCCTACATGTACTGAGGTCACTGGAGACTGGAGAAGGAACTGCATGGAGAGGGTTTGGCTGGTTACTGTTGGGGGTAGGGTCAGGCCTTTGTCAGGACAGCTTAGGTCCTGATGGGTCTGCCTTTTCCCACCACTTTCAAACTGACAAAGGAACTACACAATCAGAGGAATATCTGCTCTCAACTAAGTAAGTACATTTAAATGCTTAATTTGTTTTATTATATGTAAGCAGGCAATTATGATAGCCTAGTCATTTCTTCTTTTTCAAATAAAGGGTTGACAGCTACACACCTTTTGTGTGTTCATTAAATAAAGATCATCACACACATGTGCTTCACCTTCAACTTGTACTGTGAACAATACAGTGACAATAACTGCTTCATTTTACATCCTGCATGCCAAACTATTACTATAAGGAACATGATAGGCGTATTAATTAAATTAAACAGTCTACACATATTTTACTTGAACGTTCTACATTGAACAGTATGTCATCCCAAGGTTAGTCATACTGTGACGATGGTTAAAATAATAGTAGTTGTGGACGTGAGTTGACATGTTATCTGACAATTGGTATGAATATATTTTTTTTTTACTGTACAATACCAGTGTATTATTTTTTTTGTCATAGGATACGGGAATTCCACCTTTATCTACCGTGTTAGAAGAAATGGGTTGTGAATGTTGTGGAATGTTTAGGAGCATGTCTGTCCCATTGTTAATGGACAGGTGATAATGAGTTAGGGTGTGTAAGCCTATTGCTGAATGGATCGATCAACCAACCAATTTGCATGTGACCCTTTTAGTGTGATAAGTAGAGTGCATATAGCCTACTCCTACAGTATTGTGCGAATGGAGTGGAACATGTGTATAGGATTTGCATTTAAATCATTTAGACTGGAAAATACTTAGCCTCCCTGTGACAACATATGTTTAGATTCTCTGTTTGCTGTCTTCATAAAATTGTAACAGAACATATTTACTCTGTAAAAACACTGTCCGTAATGTATTCTTTTTCATGTGTTTTCGTCAAAATACACCATAAACCATTACTCCTACCACTGGGGTTATTATCACCGTTACAATACTGCATGTTCTTCCCATATTATATTACATTGCCATTTGCCAACCTGTTACACTTACACTTCATCACTTCAAAACATGCAATGAAGTACCATAATAGACCCTCATTCATTGTCTTGTTTGTCTCAGGAATATTCACCTTTAACTCAGTGCACTTTAATAATGCTCATTCAAGTAATTATATCCTCTTATTTATTGCAATAACACCTTTGAGTTACTGTACCTACTGTACACATTTAATTATTAATCATGAGAGTTGAACTTATTCATCACCATGTCCAAATACAATAAAATAGCTGGTCACACAAAAACGGGAGCTCTATTTTGGGAGTGTAACTTGTACAACATTGCACATGGACGTCGCCATTTTGTATTGATTGCCACAGCCAAACTAGTGTGTTCTGCCCTGGATTTACTCACAAACAATAACCACATCCTGCAAACACATCAGTGTTAGGCTCCACCATCACGTGTACTTAATGTTATTATTAATCACATTAATATCATTCAGTGAGTTGATGCACCAAAACTAACCTGATAAACAGGAGAAAGAAGCACACAGAACGTTTTAGTTGTTTTCAGACTGGTTGCTCTCATAAGAATGAGGTCTGTAGGTGATACCAACGCGAGGAGGGAATCATCTTCGGGTTCGGGTTCTTGGAAACGCCCCCAGCCACTGCGTTAGTTTTACTTAGGTTTGGTTTATAGTAGGGTTGTGCATCTCTCCTTTACAAGACGATTCGATACGTATCGATATGCATGGGCTATTCCGATTCTGATTTTGTGGAATTTGAGGCGATTCGATGCGATTCAATACGATGCGGTGCGATCTGACACATTTAACCATTTTTAGATTTTTAATTTGAAGCTAGATCTATAAAGAATAGGGTTGGGACTTCATTAAAAAAAAACATCTAACTAATTGGAGGATTTGTGATTAAATTAATCTCAATTAATCACATTTTAATCGCATATCAATAGGCCTATTTGACCTGATCAGTGAGCTTTTTTTTCCAAATGGATTTGGATAAGAGTGAATCAATGAATGAATAGGCAATTAAAAAAGTAGTAATAATAATAGTGATAATATTATTATTTATATAATGCTTCTCTGAGTACTTAGACGCTTTTCAAGGGGAACATTAGAAAACTAATAAAAACAACTTTATAAGAGAAAAACTAAGACTATGGAATAAAATAAATGAAAGTGGAATGAGATAGCTGGGGAAAGACATTCTGGGTTTGAACTTATAGGTGGTGGCATATCTCTGAGCTTTGGGAAGTGCATTGTTTTGACAGGTCTGCCTGCTGTGGACAGCTGTGGACTGTGAAACCAGACGCAACGATACAGTCAAACTGTCGATGCAAACAGACGTGTACAGTAGCTGCTCGGCCTGCTCCAAATGATATTCCCATTCGTCTTTGTGTCTGCCCGTGTAAACGCAGCATCGAGTGTGAGGGTTGGGGAATGGATGGACCATAGAGTTATTAAGGAGGACTCCTTCTAACGATATGGACCAGAGTTAAACTAATGTTAGCTCCCATGCTAACTAGTTGCTACCCTCGTCAGAAACAACACGACCATCCAGATCGGGTGGAAGCTGTTGATATCACGTTGCTTGTGCCCGTGGATGGGAAATGAAATGTAAAAGGCTATAGAAGCGTGGATGAAAGGCAAAGCACAGATGTGCAATAAAGCTGTGTCGTGACTCGTATCTGTGTGTGTATTCCGTCTGATGACGAGTGGTTTATGCTGCTAGTGCTCGTCTGTTGTCGCTGGCTGCTGATGCATATAGAGCGTCATCATAAGCATGTGCCCGTCCTGCGCTGGAAGTAGCAGATCTACAAGTTATCTACCCGTCGCAATGCACAGCGCTTTGGGCTTGTACATCTGTGTTTTTCCTGCAGTTAGTTGAATTATATCGATTCGCAGCTTTAGCAACCAACGTCCGATGCAGACGCTATTTTGACCGATCCAGACATCGGTCGTGCATCGATGTAGTCGCATCGTTAATGTTAAAATCGATTATCGATTCATATCGATATTTTTTGACACCACTAGTTTATAGGTATAGTTTACTGAGGTTAGGTTTAGGTATAGTTTTACTGAGGTTAAGGTTAGGGTTAGTGTTAACAGAGCTACGATTGCAGTGATAAAGAAGAATCTAGATACTGTGGACATAAGTATATATAGAGTATATATAAAAAAGCGTCTGGCTGCAGACCGCTTCCAGGAGTCGACGTGTTCCACAGTTTTTACAGTGATTTCAAGTCATTTAATTCTGCCTTGATTTATTAATAAAACAATATTCATTTTAAACCTGGAAACACATATCTGCTCATCCTCTTCATCATTCTCAACCCAGTGGGTTTTCAGCTTGCATCATTGTGTATTATCTTATATTCTCTGGGTGAAACTGTGGCGAAAGAGGGTGGGTGAAAGAGTGGCATAGCCTGGCTCTGTTTCAGGGCCCTCTAACAAGGCTTGTTGTTTGGAGGACAAAATACATTTCTGACCTTATCACTTACTCATTGAGTCATTGTTGAATCCTGTTGGCACATACTGTTGTTTCCGGGCTCAAGTGCCCTCTAACAAGGCTTGTTGTTTGGAGGACAAAATACATTTCTGACCTTATCACTTACTCATTGAGTCATTGTTGAATCCTGTTGGCACATACTGTACATGTATTCACATCATTGCTATTATTTGTTACAAAGTGTATACCCAATTACAAACATGTGTTTATTGGATAGAGATAACAAAACAATGTACGTCAAAGATTGATTATTTTGTCACCACTTTATTTCTGGAAGGTTGCATGGAACATGTCTGGGGGAGGGGTGGAGAAAAGTATGTTAGATTGCAATTGTCTGAAGAGATGGTTCTATTGTTCTCTTTGGCCAATCATTCAAAGCAATGAGTGTCTTCAACCCAAACAGTTAAGTATAAAATGAGTTGGTCCGTGTCATTTCTCCACAACTCCTCCAGGATATCAATAATTTCTGTTCATATCTGACTGTGGCCTCGACTTCAGGTCAACATGAACTCTCCCGACACCACCAGGGACATTTCTGCTGAACAGGAGAAACCCAAGGAACTTGGTATGTTACTCCACCTCCCTTTAAAGACTTTGGTATGTTACTCCACCTCCCTTTAAAGATTTTGGTATGTTACTATACCTCCCTTTTCACATTGTTCTGTTTTTATACAAAGGTTGCTATTATAAAATGTATTCTGAATCTTATACTTGTTTCATTGCAATTTGACTGATTGGATTTAACGTTATTGCTAGATATCTACATGATAGGGATTTGTCAGAGATGTTTGTATTTTATATTGTCAAGTGCTGTCTCTACCTATTCAACAATCTTCCCTTTGTATTTGTTTCCAATTCAGTGTCACATCATCTGTCTGACCTACCAGAAGTGAATGAACAGAGAAGCTTGGCAAAGAAAAAACACTGCTGTGATCAGTGTGGAAAACACTTTCCTACAATGTCCAAGCTTAAAGAGCACCAAAAAGTTCACACTGGAGAAAAACCATATGGATGTGAGCAATGTGGACAACACTTCTCTCAAATGTCCAGCCTTAAAAGACACAAGATAATTCACACAGGAGAAAAAACATATGAATGTGATCAGTGTGGACAACACTTCTCTCGAATCTCCAGCCTTAAAGAGCACCAAAAAGTTCACACTGGAGAAAAACCATATGGATGTGAGCAGTGTGGACAACACTTCTCTCAAATGTCCAGCCTTAAAAGACACAAGATAATTCACACAGGAGAAAAAACATATGGATGTGATCAGTGTGGACTGCACTTCTCTCAAATGTCCAGCCTTAAAATACACAAAATAATTCACACAGGAGAAAAACCATATGGATGTGATCACTGTGGACAACACTTCTCTCTATTGGAAAACCTTAAAAGGCACCGGAAAGTTCACACTGGGGAGAAATCCTATGGATGTGATCAGTGTGGACAACACTTCTCTCAAATGTCCAGCCTTAAACAACACAAGAGAATTCACACAGGAGAGAAACCCTATGGATGTGATCAGTGTGGACAACACTTCTCTCAAATGTCCAGCCTTAAAAGACACAAGATAATTCACACAGGATAAAAAACATATGGATGTGATCAGTGTGGACAACACTTCTCTGAAATGCCCAGCCTTAAACAACACAAGATAATTCACACGGGAGAGAAACCCTATGGATGTGATCCGTATGGACAACACTTCTCTCACATGTCCAGCCTTAAAAGACACAAGAAAATTCACACTGTGTGATTTGGGTGGAAAAGGTTTCCGTCAGTGCGGAAAGACTTTTACTACTAACGGATATGTCATGAGCGTACACACATGAAAGATACTGTTTAGTGGACAGAATGCTTTTTTGTTGGTAAATTGCAAGTTAACACACTGTTAAATTACATTTTAGTAGTAATTCTTATTCACCAAGTCAAGAGTTTCCAGATATGGAAATTATTAGAACAGAGTGCTTTCTAGGTGACGTGTATTGGGGCTGGTCAGAGCCCCTTTTTAAGTTCTGGTATTTCTTTCCATTGCATCTATCTACATACTATTTATTCTTCATTACATCGGACCGTACTAATGCTGTGTCAAAGAGACACTACAATTGTAAATCTTAAGTAATTAGTCGAGATATAAGTATATAAGTATTAGCCTAATTATTTCACCTTTAGTAATAATATGGTTACAAAACAAATCCTTTGATTTTAGATACATATTACATATTAGACCTGGTCTACTCTCCTCCCCATCACACAAAGGGATAATAATGTTACGTTCTGTGGTATCATAAACTCCTGCTTTTTGCTCCTGCAGATAGGATATGATACTCATTGTTGAATCTTTTTAACACTAATCTGAGTTCCCAGCATAAGCGGGGGAAGGAAAATATTTTTTTAAATATATATAATATATGTGCGCAGCATTATAGAAGGCTATTGTGTGTGTGTGTGTGTGTGTGTGTGTGTGTGTGTGTGTCAACCCCGTTATATTTGTTTCCTTGTAAAAATAATTGTAATTTGTGGATTCAAATAAAGAAATCGAAATGTGTGTGTTGTCGCTGCCCCCTGGTGATCGCTGATCGGATATTATACACTATACAGCAACTGGCCTAATCAGCATATGATTGACTACTGGTATGTCTCTTGTTTTACTTGTAAAACTGTGATGTGACAATAAAGTTGATTCTGATGATTGAATTATTCTATATTCAAATGGTTTATTGGTGCTTCTGATTGTGTCATGGGTTTTATATGTATGCTCCGTTTGCTATATGCCTGAGGCTACAACACTTTGGTCAGCTTCTGTTTTAAACGTGCTATAAATACAGTTAATTTGAGCATCTCTCAAATTATAATAATATAATATTGAAAGTCAATAATGATAGTAGATACTATTCTAAAAACACACAATTTATAAATTTATATGTAGGCCTATTTTGGGAAGAAAAACAAAGTGAGCCATTTGAAGCCATCCATGATCATGCCTCATTAACATTATAATGGCCCCATGCACCATAAATAAGAGTCCCAGGTAATACAGTTTCAGCATTCATTCACCTGAAAGCTGACAGTGAGTGACAACTGCTGAGAAGATACTGCTGCTGTGATTCAGATTCAATATGCTGCCGAACAACAAGAAGAGAAACTTTGACGACGAACGCAGAGAATCCAGAATGAAAAAGTGTAACGAACTTGAAGAAGCTGTGAAAAAGCAGCAGGCTCTGTTCTGCAAAACCCGTGTTGTTCATGACGAGGGTGTGAAGGTCAGTTACATGCTTGCCCAAAAGATTGCTGCCGCATCAATGCCGTATTCCGCAGGGGAATTTATCAGAGACTGCTTGCTGACCGCCGTTGAACAGATGCATCCCGAGAAGCGACAGTTGTATGCTAACATCAGTTTGTCAAGGAATACTATTGCAGACAGAATTGGAGACATTGCAGAAGATTTGCACACTCAACTAAAGGACAAAGTCAAGTCATTTATTGCCTTCTCTCTGGCAATTGATGAGAGCACTGACGTGACGGATGTCGCTCAGTTGGCAATATTTATTCGTGGTGTTGATGCATCTTTGACCGTCACAGAGGAATTTGTGGAGTTGGTCGCTATGCCAGACACTACAACAGCGACTGACGTGTTCAACAGCCTGGTCGCTGCACTGGACAGACTTGAGGTCGACTGGAGTCGCGCTGTGAGCATTGCAACAGACGGAGCACCATCAATGATTGGAAAAAAGGCAGGTGTTGTCGTGAAACTACGAGAAAAAATCCACTCTCTGAATCCAGACCAACAATTCTGGAATTTTCATTGTATTATACACCAAGAGGCGCTGTGTAGCAAGAGCCTGAAAATGGACAACGTCATGGAAGTTGTAATCCAAACTGTGAATTTCATTAGATCCAGGGGACTCAACCATCGGCAGTTTGACGCTCTTTTGGCTGATAACGACATCGGACATGGCCTGCCCTACCACACAGAGGTACGATGGCTGAGCAGAGGAGCTGTGCTGAAACGTTTCTTTCAGTTACGTGCCGAAATCGGACAATTCATGAAGGCTAAAGGGAAACCACTGGTGCAGTTGGATGACCCAGACTGGGTTCATGATCTGGCATTTTTGGTGGATATAACACAGCATCTAAACACGCTGAATGTTAACATGCAAGGCCGCAACAAGCTTGTTACTGAATATGAACGCAGCATTTCTGCCTTTCAAACTAAATTGAAAGTGTGGCAGAATCAACTGTCACAAAACGTCCTGGTTAATTTCCTCACGTTGAAGTCTGTAACTGCACAAAAGAAAGGAGCTAATGGCAACATGCACAAGTACATGGACAAACTCTCACAGCTGGCAAGTGAGTTTCAGAATCGTTTTCAGATCTTTGCTCAGCTAAAGGCAAAATTCTCTGTATTCAGAAACCCATTTGAGACCGATGTTGAATCAGTTATTGTGATGGACCTGGGTGGTCAGTTCCAGATGGAACTAATTGATATCCAGCATGATGAATCATTGAAAATAGAATTTAGGAATAGCACTGTGGAGGAGTTCTATACAAAACTGGGACCGCAATATCCTGCATTTCAAATGTTTGCCTCAAAGATCCTCAGTATGTTTGGCACAACATATCTCTGTGAGCAGGCTTTCTCTGTGATGAATCTCAATAAATCAAAACTGCGCTCACAGTTGACAAACAGACATCTAAATGACATTATGAAAGTTTCAACTACTCAGAAGCTGGTCCCTGATGTTGACAAGTTGGTTAAAGCAAAGAGAACCCAGGTGTCAGGCATGAAGTAAAACCATTTTTTGTATGTTTTCAGCTGAACTTTTTCTGTTTGGGTTTTTTTCCTTACTTTTTAATTGATTATGCAATATGCATGCATGAAGCATTGAGTGTCATTATTTTTTGTTTGATATTTTCTGAGTATTTCAGGCATGAAGTAAAAAAAAAAATTGTATGTTTTGAGCTGAACTTTTTCTGTTTGGGTTTTTTTCCCCTCACTTTTTAATTGATTATGCATGCTTGAAGCATTGAGTGTCATTATTTTTCAACACAAAACTGAGTTGATTGTCTGAGTTTGATTTGCTGAAAGTAGGCCGGCATATGTAATGCAGATGTAAGTGTTTGCTGACAAGTGATCAACAGCTGACACATAACAAAAGCCACACATTACTGAACAGAAACTGCAGATATTGTGCTGACATGGTAATAGCTCTCAGGTGATCAACACCTGAAACATAAGAACAAAAGCCACACATTACTGAACAGAAACTGCAGATATCATGGTAATAGCTCTCAGGTGATCAACACCTGAAACCTAAGAACAAAAGCCACTGAACTGAAACAGCAGATATTGTGCTGACATGGTAATAGCTCTCAGGTGATCAACACCTGAAACCTAAGAACAAAAGCCACACATTACTGAACAGAGACTGCAGATATTGTGCTGACATGGTAATAGCAGGTGATCAACACCTGAAACATAAGAACAAAAGCAACAACAACAACACTACAGAAAATGAAGAATAAGAAGACAAAATGAGAGTGGAAAGTGTGTTTAATAAAAGGTTTGGGGTAATTGTTGCGCTGTTCACAGTTGTATGGGATAATTGGAACGTCTGTAGGGTTTTGCTTAGTGCTTTCATTCAATGTATTTTTAATGCAAATAAAAAACATCTGAATTATTTCACCTGGACCTGAGGTTGACATGCAGCAGGCTAAATGATGATGGCTGATACTTCATCATTACAGACAGAGATGCAGCAGGCTAAATGATGATGGCTGATACTTCATCATTACAGACAGAGATTAAACTTGCTAATGGTCACTGGTTGTCTTAATGAATACCGGACTTCTCGCCTCGGCGAGTGGACTTCACCTTTGGCGAGTGACCTTCCCCTTTTACCGAGAAGTCTTTACTTTCCGAGGCGAGTCGCCAAGACCAATCGCCCCAGAAAGTGAAGCCTTCTCGGCAAAAGGGGAAGACCACTCAACCCTGAGCATGCTCATTTAGTCATTTCCATTGCGCTCCAATTCCAAGGCGCACCGAGGAGTTTGCACATAAAGTGCGTTATTTCTTGCATTTTGCAGCTCCGAAATCGGGGACTCACAGAAAGACAGTGGAGAGAGGACGCAATGCCGTCAGCCCGCGCACGCGCACACACACACACACACACACACACACGCAGTCCCAAGAATACGCTATTATGTGGGGCACATTGTCAGGCAGATCAGCTCTACACAATGTATGCCTATACGCGCATTGTGCAAAGACGAAGCACAAATAAATCCAATAGCCTTGTGAGGCGCGCAGCGAAAAGTTGATAAATGCGATGTTTTACTGCTTCGTGTGTGACTGTGTGTGTGTGTGTGTGTGTGTGTGTGTGTGAAGAAGCCTTTCTAACCAAAGTGCTGAAGTATCAGCAGCTAACGCAGACCATCTCACAGCTAGGCTACAGATGTAAACTTTTAGTTTTTATCTTTGGCATCATGTGCATACGTTGGTTGTGAGGGGCTTACAAATGTAACTGGCTGCTCTGTGCTCTCCCACTGTCAAACTGCACTGGCAGTGTGTATGTCCTTTGTACAGTAACAAGGCATTCCTGTACTTCTCATTATGTGGACATAAATAAACATTTCAAATGTGTGTGTGTGTGTGTGTGTGTGTGTGTGTGTGTGTGCGTTCTCTCTCTCTCTCTCTCTCTCTCTCTCTATCTCTCTCTCTCTCTCTCTCTCTCTCTCTCTCTCTCTCTCTCTGGTCCAGTACATTTGACTCTTGTGTTATATTCTTGTGAAATATTCAGTAAAGTATTCTGGTGAAATATTCACCCCAATTTGCCATTTTAAGATTTCATAGTATTTAGCATCTCTGAGCCCAGGAATGGGTGTGACAATAGATACTAGTCTCCACCCCTAGATACTTGCATAAACACTCCCCCCATCCTCTAACCACTCCACACTGTCAACTGCACAGAATGACTTGAGTGGACAGTTAGTAAAATAAGTATAAGGACATCTAAACTCTTAGAATAAATAGAGATGAGAAAGTATCAATATTGCAATATAGAAATATAGGACGGACGTTGTTTAGTGTATGTTTTGTAATGATACAATCTAAAAAGTAACTATAGGCTAATTGAGTTTTCATGTGGCGTAAAACTGCTTGCAGCTAACACTGCAAGTAGGCTATAATTTATTCCATGAAGTTACTTGTAGTTTTAGACCCATGCTTTTAAATGCTGTATGTTTACATTACCTTAGGTACCTTTTTACCCCTAAATGCATGGCTTGAATCAGCCGTGCACTGATGTGAAAGAGTCAAAACCTTACCAACAGAACGTCAGGGGAAAAAATACCTTAGACGTGTGTTATAATCCTTCCACTTTTAAGAAGATCACACCAGGATTTGTACTACACTATGTCTTCACATTCAATATTTGAGCTATAAAAGACGGATTTAGCACAGTAGCTAGCAAAGGCTGCAGTTGCTGAAAGTGAAGAAAACACTAGCCAAAAAGTGAAGACCACTCGCCAAAAGGTGAAGACATTTCGCCCCGGGCCCAGTGGTCTTCCCCTCGGGGCGAGTGGACTTCCCCTTTTGGCGAGTCGCCAAGACCAATCGCCCAGACTGCTCGCCAAGGGCGAGTGGTCTTGCTACCGTCTTAATGCTCACATGAACTGAGACCATCACCCTCTTTGAGCCTGGTGAGTTTCAGCTAACACACACACACACATACGCGCACACACACACACACACATACGCACACACACACACACACACACACACATACACAATGTATTATCATACAACTATAATAAACAAGTCTTAATTGACCAACTAATTTTATTTATACAATATCATTTGGTTAATATGTTTTGGTACGTTTCCATACTTGGGAATGTTGATAATCATTATTGTATCAATATTATATAATTGTATTTATTTAAGTCTGGGACAAAGGTCAGTGTTTCACTTTAATTTATACTGCAAATAATGTTTCCAGTATTCTAATTGATTCAGCACTTTGGTCAACTCTGGTCTTTTTAATGTGAATTGGATTGATGTCCATGCAGCATTTATTTAAGTGTTTCAGACTGATTCAAACTTGTGTAATGAAAAATATTCTTATAGGAAATACATAGGATGTTATAACCTTTTAGCTTTCGTTAAAATGTGATTTAGATAGCATGTGAGATATAGCCTACAGTCGACAGATCCCAGGTCATTTGTAGACCTGGCATCCTATCTGTATAATCAATGTATTGGCATTGCATGGCTTCACACGTAAAAACATGACGTAAAGACAATGTTTCAGCAGTTTGTGGTTGTTCCATTCATGCTCATTCATTCCATGTATTTGCATATATACAACTGCTGTGATCAAACGTGCTAATGGCCACCTATTACCTGGCATTGCATAGCTAGATCACCTGAATGACTATATATCATTTAACACCATTAAAGGCGTGCTTCATTGTTTTGTGTCCAACCAAACAATCTGTACCAATGATGGTGGCTCATTTACAATGACTTGGTCTATTGTTCACCAAACCCTGAACACAGGACTCTGTCGAGCTTTGACATAGACTATGGCATTAATTTACATAGACGATACTAGAGCAGTATGCAACCGTAGGCATGGGTGCACTGCCAACACGTGTGACAGAGGATTTTTTTAAATAACATAAATGAATCTCTCTCAAATGCATGTAAATCCTACACACATTTCTACATTCATTCCAACTAAACTCTGACTGGGGAGGGATTCTGGGAGATAGGTGCATTATTTCTAATGGTCATTACAATGTGAATGATGTTGATGTGAAAGAAAATAGTCCAGAAGAATAATGAAATGTTATATTTATGGACAATCAACATCTGTTGATACAAATCAGAAGTATGTGTATTATCTGTGTTCATGTCAAGGCGTGGGTTTGTGTTCAAATACAATGTCAAATACAATGTCCATATATTTGAGAATCACTGTTTACTAATAAATCTTTCCCTTAAAAAAACCTATCCACAAGTTTCACACATTTAATGTATTTGTTAAATTGTCACTGTATCAATATCATCCATGTATCATATCGTCAACCATGTACCGTGATACGTATCACATCGCTTACTGCTGATGCGCATAACTTTATGTAAATATTCAGCAGTTTGTGGTTGTTCCATTCATGCTCGTCATTTCATTGCATTTGCGTATGCACTGCTGTGATCAAACGTGCTAATGGCCACCTATTATAGGTATTGACTAGCTAGATCACATGACCACATTATCATCATTAAAGGTGTGCTTCCATTGTTTTGTGTGGAATTAGCAATCTACACCAATGATGGTGGCTCATTTGCAACAACTTGTTCTATTGTTCACCAAACCCTGAACACAGGACGTCAATGATGTCAAGCTTTGAGGCAGAGGGCCTTACATTCTAGAAATTGGACTGGACTGTACGACCGCTTTTACCTGGGTCTCAATACAGAGCTCAGAGTCAAACACAACAGCCATATCGTTGTTGTGTTTTGGGGTTTAAATAACTTACCAACAACAAAGCAATACAACAATAAAAAAAACAGTTTAATATCAAATGGAACAAAGTCGGATATCTGGGAGTAACCATACCCAATAATTTAGACTATATGACTGTAACTATGAGCCACTGGAAAACTCTGTAAAGCAAGACTTGAGCAGATGGAGAATCATACCCTCCACCCTACTAGAAATAATTAAGATTATTATGCCACGTTTCCTTTTCCAACATCTACCATTATACGTATCGCCCACATGTCTCCACGTTTGTGAGGGTCTAGGAAAATTCATATGGGATAAAAAGAAGCCAAGAGTTAGACAGAGGTGGTCTTGGTGTACCTAATTTAACTCATTATTATTACGCAGCACAGTTAAAACACGAATTAATTATAAAATGAGTCCTAAAAAGAAACTTATGGAATCCAACCTGGTTGTAGATTTTTACAGCCGACAATAAAATACAAACCAAAACACTTAATCATTCTATACGTAATACCTTAATAATACATTTGGAAAACTATATGTAAATTAAGCAAAATATGGGGAGAGAAAGGTCTAACCAGCGTGGAACTACCCAGGTTGGATAGATGGCTGGACAAAGTGGAAGACACATGTATGTGATGGAGAAGGTGACCTATAAAATCAATGGACAGGAAAAGTTATTTGAAAAAAGATGGGCCCTCTATCTTTTAAATAAGTAAATTACTTTTCCAGTTACCTTGCCCTTATAGGTCTACAGATGAAAGTGTTTAGTCTGACATGGGCATACCCTCTTCATTTTTCTCTTTTTATTGTATTACTTATGTGTTTTCTTGTGCTGAAATAGGTGAAGGGATGGATGTATGCACACAAAAAAGGGTCAAAGTCAGCTAACAACAGTGACATGAAACATGTAGAAACAAATCTCTAATAGTTATAATGTTATAAACTATTTCATCATTTCAGCAGCAGATACCTCCTGGATTCACAGGAGTTTCAAAGTAATTGTTTAGGCCTATATGGATTGGCTACAATACCGTATTGGACAATTTACAATTTAGGCATTTAGCAGACACTCTTAATCCAGAGCGATTTACATTAAGCAAGAACAAAAAAGCATGGGAATACATCACATAAAAAGCATTTATCATGAAACATGCGTAGGCTAAGAAAGTAACAGTGGAATATCTATATAATGAAAATATACATATAAACTATACATATATACTACTATGCTATACATATGTACTATTACGTGCTATGACTACATACAATGCAATTATAGTGCTGTCTACATAACATGCTATAAGTCTGTATCAAATGCTATCTAAGGGGGTAGGTATCTAAGGGGGTAGGGTAAGTGCTATGGGCCATGATGGAGTTTGAAAAGGTGGGTTTTCAGACTACGGCGGAACATTGGGAGTGATGCTGCAGTTCTGACTGCAATGGGAAGTGCATTCCACAGTTTTGGAGCCAGAAGGGAGAAGAGTTTGGGAATACAATACTGTATTGGACAGATGCAAATAGAGCTTGTCAAGAACAGTGTGGACTACAGAATGGCCCATCATCCCATGAATTAAGACAATGAATGAAATAAAGGGGTCTGGCACACCCTAGCCCGGAATGTGATTCAAAGTGGTAGAGTTACAGGAAATCATAAACACACACACTCTCCCCTCCTAACCCCTGCCGCATCCCAATGCGACTTTGTTGATCCAGTTATCATCGTTACTGACGATGCTATTGCGGGCGATTAAGCACATCTCTAGCCCCCACGTAGCTGAGTAACTTCACCAAGTCATTCGCGCCATTATTACAGGTGAAATGTGAATGCAGAACAGCCATCAGCGAGCCAAATGAGCTTTTAATGCCGCTAAGCTGTGCTGGTTTATGGAGAATACCATAAAGGAGGTTCCAGTGGAAGTGATTAGGACTGGATGGCGTTTTTTCTGCAGGTGTGCGTGAGAGTCTTGTTTGTTTAATTTAATTTTTGTCTGTAGAAATGCAGTAATTCACCTTCAAGAGTTCATCCTAACCCCGGGTTTGGTTTCTATTTGGTATTTCATCATCATAGTGTCAGGGAACGAATGGAATCCCCCTTAATGATTCCTAGTGAGATGAGTGCTGATATTCCATCAAAAACCCTCCGTTTGTAGACTCTTTAGGGAAATGGTCTTTAAGAGTCAACAGGAACTTTTTTAGCCATCGTCATCGTCACTAAATAAATAAAATAATATGAAGGCTGGTCACCAGCACATTGTTCTGTTTCTTTTTTTTACTTGCATTTTTATCCCACGATTTTGTAACCCATTTTTCACCCCTGTGTTGTTATCATTCCATCATGCCATTCAACCACCTTTACTCTGTGTTGGTGCAGTCCAGGATCACTGGAACTATCTAGAAGATATATATACCCTGAACATGATATTCTGAACTTGGCAAAATCACCACAACCCCACCATAACATAGTTCAAACATTGTTTTGAATATGGCCTTGTTTTGTACGTGTGCTCTGACACCAACAATATGCTCCTGCATGACGGATGTCCAATACAGGACCAATTTGTAATGATGAACTATATGACCCAATAATCATTGTTTACCACATTCTTCCATCTCTTCTATTACAATCCAACTTCTGCCCAACAACCATGTGTATAGGCCTACTATGTACTATGTACACTACAATGTATAACATTGCACTTGTTTACAATAGGGTCCTATAACATTTAGAGACGTACACATATACACAATACAATTACAATATACATATATATATAAACTATATTGTTATTAACTATACTAGTATTTAACTGTGTGTAAATCACACATGCAATGGTGCATTGTAGATGTCTTTAGAATTACAAAACACAGTATGACTGATGGCCCATCAGACTGACAGGCCATCAACCTGTGCTAGACACCCCCCTCCCCGCCCCCAACACACACTGATTGGCAACCCCACACACCCTCTGTGGGTATATAGCAGGGCTCCTTTTAGTTTGGTGCCATCACTTGAATGTGTACTTGAGCTGAGTTGGACTAAGATAATCTACAGCTTGTGTTAGCTAGCTTTGAGACATGGCTTTACTACAAGCACTGAAGGCCCTGGTCAACAAGAGACTATCTGCAGCCGCTGCTGAAGAGATATTTGAGATTGTTGGAAGAATCATAACAGAGTACGAGGACAAAGCTTTCTGCTCCAAGCAGGAGATTGAGAGGCAACGCAGACTACTGGATATGGTTTTAAAACCACACATCAAGTTACACAGATCAGGTTGGTGATCCACTGCATTGTAAACTGTTGAGTTTGAACATGTTTTGACATTGACAGTTTATAGTAAAAGGTATTGCCATACTAGTGGCCACTATGCAGGTTAGGGCCACTATATGGATAATTTGAAGCAACAATCAAGAAAGTAAAATAAAAATGCTGATCATGTATTGTGAGAAGAGATGATTCTAGCATTACAGGTCCAACATGCACATTTGCATCGATAATGCATTCATTATGCCTAAATAAAAATCCAATATTAAATGAGTGAGATAGATTTGGGTGAGTTCCATCAAGGACTTTCATTAGTTTTACTTTAGTCAAAGTCCACTACCCATGTATGTAAATAGGAATGATTGCAGCTGGTGTACTTTTAGTGCTGTTTAGTGTACTTGATAAACAACAATTCCTTCTTCATTCAAAAGTGAATTCATAAAAAATGCATGGTATTCATAATAACATTAGTATGGCATCTTACACTCTGCTCACAGAGCAAAACAATGATTGTTGCAAACTCTCATGTCTTATACTCTCGTTTATCTTTTGTCTAGATGACTTCCACCTCGCTATGTTAAAACAGGAGGTTTACCCTGAGCATCAGTAATGGAGCTCCAGTCTGGTGCAAGAGGTACCAGAGCCTCCACAGATTAAAGAGGAACAGGAGGACTTACACCAAAGACCAGTGGATGCTGATGGTTCACTGCTCACATTACTAGCAGTGAAAAGTGAAGACGATGGTGAAAACATCTTTAAAGAAGAAGAAAGACAAGCTGACGTAGAGAACAGTGGATTATTACACCCAACGGGTGTAAATCAGCACTCTCCACATTGTTCTGAATCTGACACTGAAAACTGCGATGAGTGGGAGGAGAATATGGAAGACCAGCCGTACACGAGCCACACATCGTCAAAGGAATTAACATCCATTATGAGTCACAGTGGGGAGGATCCATTTAGCTGTAACGTTTGTGGCAAGGGCTTTATTTTAAATTGTAACTTGACGAGACACATGATGATTCATATAGGGGAAAAGCCCTTTAGTTGTAATGACGGGGTCCAAGGACCCCCATCTCCTCGCCACATGGACCAGGGACCCCCAGACCCTACCCTGAGGGCAGCAGGACGACTGGTCAGCGGTTTATGGTTCGAGTCCCGCTACGGGACAGGGGCGGGGACATGTCATGACAGGAGGAAGCCTTTAATGGACCACCAGCACGACCTGCGTCTCAGGAAGTTGACGTCTGACTCCTTCCTACCAGGACAGAAGTCTGCTGGTTTACCCAACAGGAAACCTCACCCAACTCACTGCAGAAAGTACTGCAGAAGTACTACAGACCAGAGGGAGCTGTTGGAAAAAGAGTTCCATTACAACCCTCACATCACCCAGATGAGGAAGACTGACCTGTCTGTGGCTCTGCAGCTCACAGAGAGACAGATACAGATCTGGTTCAAGAACCGCCGGGTTAAAGAGAGGAAAGTCCCCGGGCTCCAGGCTCCCCCCGGGTCACCAGCATCAATTCAAACTTTATTCAAGACACTCACAGGGGGGTCCAGGGGGGGCAGAACACATAAAACATAACACAAAAGAAAACGAACTATAAATAAACAAACAAGGGCCCAATCAACCTAGATTAAAGATTGACCCTATTAATGGACCTCTGGAATTTGTTCTTTAATAGAAGAAAAAGAGGGATTTGTATTTCATTGAGATTTGTTATATATGGTGGATTGTTAGGGGGTTTTGTCTTTATTCAACAGTAGTGTGTAATGATGGTGGGTCATTTTTTGCTTGGTTGCGTCTAAACCGTTTACCATTGAGATGCAATTAAGTCAGTAAGTAGGCTACTACAGTTTGTACAGAATGATAGTCACATGAATAGGCACATGGATTCATGCAAGATAAACCCCTATAGTTATGTAGACTGGCCAAGGTTTGGTCAAATGCATAATCTGTAAAATGTGATGATTAATACAATGATACAATGATACAAATAAAAACATCCTAAAAATTAACAGCCCATGCTTTATTGTCTCCCACAAGTAACGTTGCATGAACTGTCTTCACTCCATACTCAATCCTCCTATCGTACGGTTGTACCTACCATAGTATTATTACATCATATTTGTAATAAACTATTATCTACTACTCACTGGTATCACAGTTGTACCGTTTGTGGCAAATGCTTTGTTACAACATCTGAACTGAAAAAACACATTTCATCAAGTTAACCTGATTCATTGTTAGGGGGGTGCGACAATAAGAACAAACTAATTTGTGTTCAACTAATTTTGCAATTGAAGGTGTGATTTACATGGTTTTGGCTGTATGGAAAGTAGTTCTTGTTCAGTCAACATCTCAGATCAAAATATTACATTTATTTGAAAATGACTATACATAGTAATTAGCCCACATAACACATGCAGATTCAAACAGGGGAAAGGCCCTTTATTTGCAAAGTTTGTGGCAAAGGCTACAAATGGTCTGAAGAAACACATTAAGAAACACCAATGCATAAGTAGTGGAACACATATTCATGGTAATCTGAAGAGACACATGATTCATACAAGGGTAAAGACCCACAGTTGTACCGTGTGTGGCAAATGCTTTATTGCACTGGTACTGTTGAGCCATAGTATTATATTATATCATATTTTTTTAATAAACTATGACCTACTGCTACACTGTTTATCCCATTCTTCAACCGTTCCCATTCTACTCCTACTGTAACTTCTGTCAAACAACTAACATTTTGTGTTTCTCGATTTAGAATAAACCTGTTTGAGTAAAACATTTGCCATGATAGGGCATTTGCCATGATAGAGCTAGTGAGAAGTATACGGGTTTAGTGGCTGACGTGAATGATTTTATACATTTAAGTTGTTTCTGCTGGACATGAGTTGGAATGTAATAGAAGACAGCACATTGACGGCCCATCAGGCTGACAGGCCATCAACCTGATGGGTCTCTTATATTTATTGGCATGAGAAAACATTGCCAAAGCAGAAAGAACAATACAACAATACAGAAATACAATCAAAACAAAAATGATGTAGATTTGAAGGTCAGAATCTTCAATAGATCAAATTCTATGTACCAAGGTCACTCAATGCAGGTATAGTGCAGGAATATACACAATGATTAGTCTTTAGGGTGGTTGTGTTCCATTTGATATCCTTCTCCTATCACAGCAACTCACAAATCTTGCTGCTGTGTTTGCACATTGTTGTACTACTATACCAGCAGATATTGGAGTTTTTTGTCATTGGTCATGTTTTCAAAATATCTGTGTGTGGTTGTAATCTGTGGGAAGTATGTGTCTCTGATGTCTTGGTACAATGGACAGATGGTTAGGAAGTGTAGCTCGGTTTCCACTTCATTTTGTGTGCAGTGGGTGCATAGTCTGTCTTCTCTCGGGATACAGGTCTGCCTATGACGGCCTTTCTCGATTGCGAGACTGTGCTCACTGAGTCTGTACCTAGTTAAGATTTTTCTTTGTTTTGGGTCGGTCACGGTGCTCAGGTATTCTGCCACTGTGTATTCTCTGTTTAGGGCCAGATAGCATTCTAGTTTAATCTGCTTTTGTGTTGCTTCTTTCCAATGTGTCAGATAGTTTAAGGCGTGCTTCATTGTTTTGTGTCCAACCAAACAATCTGTACCAATGATGGTGGCTCATTTACAATGACTTGGTCTATTGTTCACCAAACCCTGAACACAGGACTCTGTCGAGCTTTGACATAGAGGACTATGGCATTAATGTACATAGACGATACTAGAGCAGTATGCAACCGTAGGCATGGGTGCACTGCCAACACGTGTGACAGATGATTTTTTTAAATAACATAAATGAATCTCTCTCAAATGCATGTAAATCCTACACACATTTCTACATTCATTCCAACTAAACTCTGACTGGGGAGGGATTCTGGGAGATAGGTGCATTATTTCTAATGGTCATTACAATGTGAATGATGTTGATGTGAAAGAAAATAGTCCAGAAGAATAATGAAATGTTATATTTATGGACAATCAACATCTGTTGATACAAATACGGAAGTATGTGTATTATCTGTGTTCATGTCAAGGCGTGGGTTTGTGTTCAAATACAATGTCCATATATTTGCCAGAGAATCACTGTTTACTAATTTATAATAATAAATATTTCCCTTAAAAAAACCTGCACTATCCACAAGTTTCACACATTTAATGTATTTGTTAAATTGTCACTGTATCAATATCATCCATGTATCATATTGTCAACCATGTACCGTGATACGTATCACATCGCTTCCTGCTTATTTGATGCGCATAACTGCATGTAAATATTCAGCAGTTTGTGGTTGTTCCATTCATGCTCGTCATTTCATTGCATTTGCGTATGCACTGCTGTGATCAAACGTGCTAATGGCCACCTATTATAGGTATTGACTAGCTAGATCACATGACCACATTATCATCATTAAAGGTGTGCTTCCATTGTTTTGTGTGGAATTAGCAATCTACACCAATGATGGTGGCTCATTTGCAACAACTTGTTCTATTGTTCACCAAACCCTGAACACAGGACGTCAATGATGTCAAGCTTTGAGGCAGAGGGCCTTACATTCTAGAAATTGGACTGGACTGTACGACCGCTTTTACCTGGGTCTCAATACAGAGCTCAGAGTCAAACACAACAGCCATATCGTTGTTGTGTTTTGGGGTTTAAATAACTTACCAACAACAAAGCAATACAACAATTTTAAAAAACAGTTTAATATCAAATGGAACAAAGTCGGATATCTGGGAGTAACCATACCCAATAATTTAGACTATATGACTGTAACTATGAGCCACTGGAAAACTCTGTAAAGCAAGACTTGAGCAGATGGAGAATCATACCCTCCACCCTACTGGAAATAATTAAGATCATTATGCCACGTTTCCTTTTCCAAAATCTACCATTATACGTATCGCCCACATGTCTCCACGTTTGGGAGGGTCTGCTAAGAAAATTCATATGGGATGAAAAGAAGCCAAGAGTTAAACTTAAAACCCTGCAACAAAATAAAGACAGAGGTGGTCTTGGTGTACCTAATTTAACTCATTATTATTACGCAACACAGTTAAAACCGGATGAATTATAAAATGAGCCCTAAAAAGAAACTTATGGAATCCAACCTGGTTGGAGTTTTTTACAGCCGACAATAAAATACAAACCAAAACACTTAATCATTCTATACGTAATACCTTAATAATACATTTGGAAAACTATATGTAAATTAAGCAAAATATGGGAGAGAAAGGTCTAACCAGTGTGGAACTACCCAGGTTGGATATATGGCTGGACAAAGTGGAAGACACATGTATGTGATGGAGAAGGTGACCTATAAAATCAATGGACAGGAAAAGTTATTTGAAAAATGGGCCCTCTATCTTTTAAATAAGTAAATTACTTTTCCAGTTACCTTGCCCTTATAGGTCTACAGATGAAAGTGTTTAGTCTGACATGGGCATACCCTCTTCATTTTTCTCTTTTTATTGTATTACTTCTTTGTGTTTTCTTGTGTTGAAATAGGTGAAGGGATGGATGTATGCACACAAAAAAGGGTCAAAGTCAGCTAACAACAGTGACATGAAACATGTAGAAAGATAGCACTTCTGTAGACTTAGATAGCAGCACTAGAATTGCATTGTATATAGTCATAGCACGCCATAGTACATATGTATAGCATAGTAGTATATATGTAAAGTTTATACGTATAAATTTCATTATATAGATATTCCACTGTTACTTTCTTAGCTTACGCATGTTTCATGATGAATGTTTTTATGTGATGTATTCCCATGCTTTTGTTCTTGCTTAATGTAAATCGCTCTGGATTAAGAGCGTCTGCTAAATGCCTAAATTGTAAATTGTAGAAACAAATCTCTAATAGTTATAATGTTATAAACTATTTCATCATTTCAGCAGCAGATACCTCCTGGATTCACAGGAGTTTCAAAGTAATTGTTTGGGCCTATATGGATTGGCTACAATACCGTATTGGACAATTTACAATTTAGGCATTTAGCAGACACTCTTAATCCAGAGCGATTTACATTAAGCAAGAACAAAAAAGCATGGGAATACATCACATAAAAAGCATTTATCATGAAACATGCGTAGGCTAAGAAAGTAACAGTGGAATATCTATATAATGAAAAGATACATATAAACTATACATATATACTACTATGCTATACATATGTACTATTACGTGCTATGACTACATACAATGCAATTATAGTGCTGTCTACATAACATGCTATAAGTCTGTATCAAATGCTATCTAAGTCTACAGAAATGCTATCTAAGGGGGTAGGGTAAGTGCTATGGGCCATGATAGAGTCTGAAAAGGTGGGTTTTCAGACTACGGTGGAAGATTGGGAGTGATGCTGCAGTTCTGACTGCAATGGGAAGTGCATTCCACAGTTTTGGAGCCAGAAGGGAGAAGAGTTTGGGACGTGTGGAGCGTTGTCCCAGCGTTTTTATTTAGGGTACTTCCAGCTTCCCTGCATTGGCTGATCTGAGTGTGCGGACAGATGCAAATAGAGCTTGTCAAGAACAGTGAGGAGGATACTGAGAAATGAGAGACAGGGACAGTCCACCTTTACAAACAATATGATGATTACTATCCCTTACAGCATCTTCAATATTTCACAGAGGGTCATAATCATTCCAATGTGTGGTAATATGTGTTGTAAGCCTAATAGTTATAATGTTATGAAATATTTCATAATTTCAGCAGCAGATACCTCCTGGATTCACAGGAGTTTAAAAGTAATTGTTTATGCCTATATGAATTGACTACAATACTGTATTGGACAGATGCAAATAGAGCTTGTCAAGAACAGTGTGGACTACAGAATGGCCCATCATCCCATGAATTAAGACAATGCATATCTGAAATAAAGGGGTCTGGCACACCCTAGCCCGGAATGTGATTCAAAGTGGTAGAGTTACAGGAAATCAGTACAAAGCAGTACAAAATCATAAACACACACACACTCTCCCCTCCTAACCCCTGCCGCATCCCAATGCGACTTTGTTGATCCATTTATCAGAACCATCGCATCGTTACCGTTACTGACGATTAAGCACATATCTAGCCCCCACGTAGCTGCCAGTTCACCAAGTCATTCGCAACATTATTACAGGGTCTTTTTTTTTACAAGGTGAAATGTGAATTGTGAATTGTGAACGCAGAACAGCCATCAGCGAGCCGAATGAGCTTTTAATGCCGCTAAGCTGTGCTGGTTCATGGAGAATACCATAAAGGAGGTTCCAGTGGAAGTGATTAGGACTGGATGGCGTTTTTTCTGCAGGTGTGCGTGAGAGTCTCGTTTGTTTAATTTAATTTTTGTCTGTAGAAATGCAGTAATTCACCTTCAAGAGTTCATCCTAACCCCGGGTTTGGTTTCTATTTGGTATTTCATCATCATAGTGTCAGGGAACGAATGGAATACCCCTTAATGATTCCTAGTGAGAAGAGTGCTGATATTCCATCAAAAGCCCTCCGTTTGTAGACTCTTTAGGGAAATGGTCTTTAAGAGTCAACAGGAACTTTTTTAGCCATCGTCATCGTCACTAAATAAATAAAATAATATGAAGGCTGGTCACCAGCACATTGTTCTGTTTCTTTTTTTTACTTGCATTTTTATCCCACGATTTTGTAACCCATGTTTCACCCCTGTGTTGTTATCATTCCATTCAACCACCTTTACTCTGTGTTGGTGCAGTCCAGGATCACTGGAACTATCTAGAAGATATATATATACCCTGAACATGATATTCTGAACTTGGCAAAATCACCACAACCCCACCATAACATAGTTTAAACATTGTTTTGAATATGGCCTTGTTTTGTACGTGTGCTCTGACACCAACAATATGCTCCTGCATGACGGATGTCCAATACAGGACCAATTTGTAATGATGAACTATATGACCCAATAATCATTGTTTGTTTACCACATTCTTCCATCTCTTCTATTACAATCCAACTTCTGCCCAACAACCATGTGTATAGGCCTACTATGTACACTGCAACTGTATAACATTGCACTTGTTTACAATATGGTCCTATAACATTTAGAGACGTACACATATACACAATACAGTTATTAACTATACTAGTATTTAACTGTGTGTAAATCACAGATGCAATGGTGCATTGTAGATTAAAACATGTCTTTAGAATGACAAAACACAGTATGACTGATGGCCCATCAGACTGACAGGCCATCAACCTGTGCTAGACCCCCCCCCCCCCAACACACACTGATTGGCCACCCCACACACCCTCTGTGGGTATATAGCAGGGCTCCTTTTAGTTTGGTGCCATCACTTGAATGTGTACTTGAGCTGAGTTGGACTAAGATAATCTACAGCTTGTGTTAGCTAGCTTTGAGACATGGCTTTACTACAAGCACTGAAGGCCCTGGTCAACAAGAGACTATCTGCAGCCGCTGCTGAAGAGATATTTGAGATTGTTGGAAGAATCATAACAGAGTACGAGGACAAAGCTTTCTGCTCCAAGCAGGAGATTGAGAGGCAACGCAGACTACTGGATATGGTCTTAAAACCACACATCAAGTTACACAGATCAGGTTGGTGATCCACTGCATTGTAAACTGTTGAGTTTGAACATGTTTTGACATTGACAGTTTATAGTAAAAGGTATTGCCATACTAGTGGCCACTATGCAGGTTAGGGCCACTATATGGATAATTTGAAGCAACAATCAAGAAAGTAAAATAAAAATGCTGATCATGTATTGTGAGAAGAGATGATTCTAGCATTACAGGTCTAACATGCACATTTGCATCGATAATGCATTCATTATGCCTAAATAAAAATCCAATATTAAATGAGTGAGATAGATTTGGGTGAGTTCCATCAAGGACTTTCATTAGTTTTACTTTAGTCAAAGTCCACTACCCATGTATGTAAATAGGAATGATTGCAGCTGGTGTACTTTTAGTGCTGTTTAGTGTACTTGATAAACAACAATTCCTTCTTCATTCAAAAGTGAATTCATAAAAAATGCATGGTATTCATAATAACATTAGTATGGCATCTTACACTCTGCTCACAGAGCAAAACAATGATTGTTGCAAACTCTCATGTCTTATACTCTCGTTTATCTTTTGTCTAGATGACTTCCACCTCGCTATGTTAAAACAGGAGGTTTACCCTGAGCATCAGGAATGCAGCTCCAGTCTGGTGCAAGAGGTACCAGAGCCTCCACAGATTAAAGAGGAACAGGAGGACTTACACCAAAGACCAGTGGATGCTGATGGTTCACTGCTCACATTACTAGCAGTGAAAAGTGAAGACGATGGTGAAAACATCTTTAAAGAAGAAGAAAGACAAGCTGACGTAGAGAACAGTGGATTATTACACCCAACGGGTGTAAATCAGCACTCTCCACATTGTTCTGAATCTGACACTGAAAACTGCGATGAGTGGGAGGAGAATATGGAAGACCAGCCATACACGAGCCACACATCGTCAAAGGAATTAACATCCATTATGAGTCACAGTGGGGAGGATGATCCATTTAGCTGTAACGTTTGTGGCAAGGGCTTTATTTTAAATTGTAACTTGACGAGACACATGATGATTCATATAGGGGAAAAGCCCTTTAGTTGTAGTGACGGGGTCCAGGGACCCCCATCTCCTCGCCACATGGACCAGGGACCCCCAGACCCTACCCTGAGGGCAGAGGGACGACTGGTCAGCGGTTTATGGTTTGAGTACCGCTACGGGGCAGTGGCGGAGACATGTCATGACAGGAGGAAGCCTTTAATGGACCACCAGCACGACCTGCGTCTCAGGAAGTTGACGTCTGACTCCTTCCTACCAGGACAGAAGTCTGCTGGTTTACCCAACAGGAAGCCTCACCCAACCCACTGCAGACAGTACTGCAGAAGTACTACAGACCAGAGGGAGCTGTTGGAAAAAGAGTTCCATTACAACCCTCACATCACCCAGATGAGGAAGACTGACCTGTCTGTGGCTCTGCAGCTCACAGAGAGACAGATACAGATCTGGTTCAAGAACCGCCGGGTTAAAGAGAAAAAGAAAAGTCCCCGGGCTCCAGGCTCCCCCCGGGTCACCAGCATCAATTCAAACTTTATTCAAGACACTCACAGGGGGGTCCAGGGGGGGCAGAACACATAAAACATAACACAAAAGAAAACGAACTATAAATAAACAAACAAGGGCCCAATCAACCTAGATTAAAGATTGACCCTATTAATGGACCTCTGGAATTTGTTCTTTAATAGAAGAAAAAGAGGGATTTGTATTTCATTGAGATTTGTTATATATATGGTGGATTGTTAGGGGGTTTTGTCTTTATTCAACAGGTAGTGTGTAATGATGGTGGGTCATTTTTTGCTTGGTTGTGTCTAAACCGTTTACCATTGAGATGCAATTAAGTCAGTAAGTAGGCTACTACAGTTTGTACAGCATGATAGTCACATGAATAGGCACATGAATTCATGCAAGATAAACCCCTATAGTTATGTAGACTGTGGCCAAGGTTTGGTCAAATGCATAATCTGTAAAATGTGATGATTAATACAATGATACAAATGATACAATGATACAAATAAAAACATCCTAAAAAGAAACAGCCCATGCTTTATTGTCTCCCACAAGTAACGTTGCATGAATTGTCTTCACTCCATACTCAATCCTCCTATCGTACGGTTGTACCTACCATAGTATTATTACATCATATTTGTAATAAACTATTATCTACTCACTGGTATCACAGTTGTACCGTTTGTGGCAAATGCTTTGTTACAACATCTGAACTGAAAAACCACATTTCATCAAGTTAACCTGATTCATTGTTAGGGGGGTGCGACAATAAGAACAAACTAATTTGTGTTCAACTAATTTTGCAATTGAAGGTGTGATTTACATGGTTTTGGCTGTATGGAAAGTAGTTCTTGTTCAGTCAACATCTCAGATCAAAATATTACATTTATTTGAAAATGACTATACATAGTAGTTAGCCTAACTGTGTTTTTCAGTTTGCCATTTTTCTTAACCCAACAATCAAACCACAATGAAGCAGCTTTATGCTTCTACGGGGCAACAGAAAACTCCCACTATATAATCCCATGGATCTGAAATGATTGGAACTATTTAGAAATTCGAAAAGGTTTTGGAATGGAGCAAAGGTCCTTGAGTTTCATGATAACTACTCTTTTATGTATGTGATGTATTGCCATATGCTTTTTGTTCTCGCTTAATGTCAATCGCCCTGGATGCTCTGCTAAATGCCTAAATTGTAAATAAAAAACCCCAATAATAATAATAATTGACTTATGTATTTTGTAAATAAAAGCAGTGTTACTGATCCTGTATTATTCCATATCTTCTAAATAAAAGCAGTGTTACTGATCCTGTATTATTCCATATCTTCTATTACATTCCAACTTCTGTCCAAGAGCAACAGCTATATAATGTATAAAATCAAACATGTTAACTAGCAGTATCTGCTAATTAAATCCACTAAAAAGTATTGAATCTTGACTATTCATACTAAACAGGTTTATATATAACAGTTTATAACAGAATCGTATGTAATGTTGTACAGCATATAGGTCTACTGTAATGTGATGGTGGATGAAGAACAATTATTTTTGTTGTACTTCGCCCAGCAGATATGGGAGTTTTTTGTCATTGGTCATGTTTTCAAAATCTCTGTGTGTGGTTGTAATCTGTGGGAAGTATGTGTCTCTGATGTCTTGGTACAATGGACAGATGGTTAGGAAGTGTAGCTCGGTTTCCACTTCATTTTGTGTGCAGTGGGTGCATAGTCTGTCTTCTCTCGGGATACAGGTCTGCCTATGACGGCCTTTCTCGATTGCGAGACTGTGCTCACTGAGTCTGTACCTAGATAAGATTTTTCTTTGTTTTGGGTCGGTCACGGTGCTCAGGTATTCTGCCACTGTGTATTCTCTGTTTAGGGCCAGATAGCATTCTAGTTTAATCTGCTTTTGTGTTGTTTCTTTCCAATGTGTCAGATAGTTTTCCTTTTACCGTTTTATAATTTGGTTTAGTCCAATGGGTTTACTATCTCGTGGCTCTGTTTGTGTTTGTGCCCGAAGTTCCAGGGCCAGCTGGCTGAGGGGGCATCTCTCTAGAGTTTCACTGTGTGTGAAACTCTAGTTTCAGTTTGTACAGAAGAATGATAGTCACAACCCGTACAGAAGAATGATAGTCACAACCCCTATAGTTATGTAGACTGTGGTCAAGGTTTTCTCAAATGCATAATCTGTAAAATGTGATGATTAATACAATGATACAAATTATACAATGATACAAATAAAAAATATTCTAAAATTCTCCGTCCCAGCCAACCCGCCACTTTTTATGCGTATGCACCGTCCCAGCAAATTGTGCCTGATACACGGCAGTGGTGCCAGATTACATACATGTATACACAGGAGCATTACCTTTGATCCTCCCAACACTAAAACATATCGTCATTACGTCACCATCGAAAACCAATTACACTCTGGCATTGGGTCCTTTAATCCACATATTTCTTACGTCATCATTGAGAGCTAGTTATACATATACTATATATTGTGGCATGTCGCTATAGGCAACAGGGCGCCAGATAAGCATGTGTCCCGAGAGAGCCAGTGGGAGAGAGGCAGCCGAGAAGAGTACCAATCAAGGCCACCAATCAAGTACCAATCAAGGCCACCTGTGCAGCCAGCCAGACAGACAACATGTAGGCGAGGCTGCCTCTGCCTTCACTTCTCCTATGACGCTCAGAGAGACAGGTCGGGCCATGCACTGGTGGTAAGCGCGACTCCACTCACACACACACACACACAACCCACAGCGTTATGTATGTGAAGAGGCAAGCACTAATCCCACCCTCTCTATCCCACCTACAGGCAACACGCTCCCGATACTAACTCGGCTCATTCGTGACTCCTCTAGTGAGATTGAGACGGGGAAGGACAAAAACCCCGTACACGGAAACCAGTGTGACTATCCAGTAAGCAAGATAGATACACATTCAAACCACCCGCGGCACCACACTAGTGTCAGCGGGCGTAGTAGTACCAACCCTACCGGTCCCCCTGCTGATCGGATATGACTGTACCCTGTTCGAGCGACCACTGGCTCCCGGGCGTGGAGAGGCCGCCGGGGAGGCGATCACGCCGCCGCGGCCGCCGAAGCAGACCACGGCCACCCCGCATGCCCAGTGTTTGGAGCCCCGTCTGACGCCTCGCGGTGGTCTTTCTAAACAATTCAGGCAGTCAGGATTTCGCTGAACGACAAGAGGACTACGACGAGGATGAGGACGCGATGTCGATCCCGTTCGGGTTCAAAGACTTCGGAATATGCAAGAAGGAGCTGTTGAGTTTTATAGAGAAAAGTGGATTTAAGCCTCCGACAGAGGTCCAGAAGAAGTGCCTCCCTGCCATCTATGGCAGGGATACCATCTGTATGGCAAGGAATTTTATAGAGAAAAGTGGATTTAAGCCTCCGACAGAGGTCCAGAAGAAGTGCCTCCCTGCCATCTATGGCAGGGATACCCTCTGTATGGCAAGGAATAAAACAGGCAAGACTACTGCGTTTGCTCCGGTCACACCTACAACACCTCGAAGCAGTGCTCGGAGCGCTGCGTGAAGCCAGGCTTGTAGCCAACGCCAAAAAGTGTCGCATCGGCCTGACGGAGACAGATTACTTGGGCTTCACAGTGGGACGAGGCTGCGTCAAACCCCAGCGCAAGTAAAAAAGAAACCACCCATGCTTTAATGTCTCAAATAGTATCACGCAAGTGATACTGAACTGTCTTCACTGAGTACTTATGCTTCAAGAAGGAAAGCAGATTGATGTGGAACAACTTAATTGGTTAGAAAAATGTGGCTTACTAAAACGTAACCCAGTCACAGCAGCAAGGATGTTTGACCATCGATGGCACGTGCATTTAAATAATGTTATATTATCTGAGGCTGCACCTATTGGACATGTAACTGATCATTTTTATCGTGTGGAATTTGTGTGAAATAAAGATGCTCCACAAATAGATACATTTGAAGACGTTGTTGAATGTATCATCGCCATCTAGTGGCTGTTATAAATCATAGCTATCACTACACTACATCTAGTATTAGAGAATAGATGAAATAGCTGTGTACTTAAATTGAGATACATTGTACTTGATATGTGACAATACAGCTTGCATTGTGCTTGATAGCAATATGTTTCTGTTACAGAACAAGGACAGACAGCCGGTGGTGGTGCAGCTGTTGAAGAAACAGGCCGAGGGCCAGACCGGTCGTCAGCCTGACCGACTCCACCCTGCACAAGATACACGGAGACATCAGGATCGCTCTGAAGAACGACAAACCTAACGTGAGCGGGTGTCTGCTGGCCTTGGACCAGCTCAGCATGGTGTACGTGACAACACAACACATCCAGAGACACAGTGAGCTGATCGCTACGCTCAGAAAGATGCGTAGTTACCGTGCCAACCAAGCGGTGATGGACAAGTCCATGCTGTATCACCGCTTCAAACACACCTACCTGTTGGAGGAGAAAGAGATCGTCAGCCCCGCCTTCCTCCCCTCCCCATTGGAGGAGAAGGAGCGGGAGGAGGAGCAAAGGACGGAGAGGTGGCAGGGGAAGAAGGGGAGGAGAGAGGAGGAGGAGAAGAAGTTGAGGAGAGAGGAGGAGGAGGAGAAGGGGAGGAGAGAGGAGGAGGAGGAGAAGAAGGAGAGGAGAGGAGGAGGAGGAGAAGAAGGAGAGGAGAGAGGAGGAGAGAAGAATGAGGGGAAGAGAGAGGAGGAGAAGGAGAGGAGTGAAGGACAGAGTGAAAAGGTGAAAGAAGAAGTGAAGAAAGAAGCAATGGTTGTTGGGGAAGGAGAGACGACAGCAGTGGAGAGTTCCTGATGCTGCAGTCTGGATTGGTGGGACAGACTGAGGAAGGTCACACCTCTGTGGAATCATACTGTGTACACACACACACACACACACAGTATATTCCACAAAATGTATAAATATACATTTATATATATAAATGGTGCATTTATATAGGAGGCGGTTCAAATGGTCAAGGATTTGACAGATGTGTGTCAAAAAGGAGGCTTCCATTTGACAAAATGGATTAGCAACGATCGTGGAGTGCTGCTATCCATTCCAGAGGAAGAACGATCTAAGTATCTGAAGATATGGAACGACAGCAACAGGTCTCATGTCTCTTTCATGCATGGTAAATCCAGAGTGAAGCATGTCACCATTCCACGTTTGGAACTCACTGCAGCTGTTCTTGCTGTTCGTGTTGACACCATGCTCAGACAAGAAACATCTGATGTCACACAGTGGAGGTACATTCATACCACCCAGAATCCTGCAGACAAAGCCTCAAGAAACAGAAGGTGGATTGCAGGCCCTTAAGTTTCTATGGAAACCAGAGGATAAGTGGCCAGATTAGTTGCGTTCTGCACGGGTCAAAATCAAAACTAGCACACTGGACTGACCAGTAACTGAACTTTGCTTGATCCACGAAGCAGACACTTAAACCTCTAAAAGAGGATTGATTTTTGAGTTTTGTATGAATTATTGGCTCCATTTTGTATTTATTTGAATTTAATTGCTCATGGCATCCTGCCTTTCCCAATTAGGGGCCGGTGTGTAGGAGCCAAAATGCTTTTTGTTTATTTTGTTTTGTTTGTTTACACTAATTAATGATGTCTTTCTTTACGATGACGTCATGAGAATTGGTTGTCATGAAAACGCTCATATACCTGTCACTGATGTCACTCGGGGGCGACAAGGGAAGACGAGACAGTTTTCGACCGTGCGAGGTCGATTTAGGTTCAGTTGTTTTGTTTGTTTGAAGTTTTACACAGTTCGTTTACGTTTGTTACTATTGCTGAAAGAAATAAATAAATGGATTGACATATCGAACATAAGACAAATCTCTGGACATTTGAATTAATCACACTGCACGCGTCAAACACGTACAACCCAGTTGCCCTGCTGTAAAGCCTAGTTTGAGGCTCTACAACATTGATTATTAAATCTTGTAATATATATATTTTTGAGGGGGTTTAATGTTTGTTTGTTTCCATCCGGATCCTGCATGCATTCACAACAACATCAACAATAACAATAACAATAATTAAAATATCTCAAGATATTAAATCTATGCACGGGTTGGACTAGAAATGAATTGGAGAGGGGGGGAATAGAGTTATGGCTTATGTTGATCGGATGACAGTGACGGGTGCATTTTCAGTCCTTTTGTGAAGGAAACTAGTGATTTGCTAGTTTTGAGGGAAGGGGGCAAGGCATTACACACCTGAGTGGCAGTGTTGTGGAAGGTGAATTTACCCATATTTGTTCTAAAGATTGGTGGCACCAGATCATTATTCACGCTCCCTCTAGTGTGGTTGTGGGACTTGCTCACCTTTTTTTAGGTACTAAGTAAATGGGCACTGATGGCATATCTGCATTTACAATTTTGGGACTGAATTTTGGAGTCATTCGATCCAGAGTGACTTTCGAGAGACCGCGGACCGTATACAACGTCAGTGGAACTGTCGGCAACACGCTCCTGTCTGCAACAGGAGGTGGTGGTGGTGTCCGGACTAATGATGATGTGACCGTTAAGCAGTGGTTTACGCCGGCACAGGTTCCTAGAGTTCCTAGAGGTCCTAATGTTGAGCAGTATTCTCCTCCAGAAGGCCCGGTCCCACACTACCCACAGTGGTGGTGATTGATCCTCTGACCAGGAGAAGAAACAAGTGTTGACTTCGTTGACTTCACGACACCAGAGAGACAGACACACAGACACAGACACAGACACAGACACACATGTAATGTTTTCTAGATGTTCAACAGCTACTATACAGTAGTGGCTGGTTCAATGTTTTCTAGATGTTCAACAGCTACTATACAGTAGTGGCTGGTTCAATGTTTTCTAGATGTTCAACAGCTATACTATACAGTAGTGGCTGGTTTAATGGGAATTTTGTCAGTCCAATTTTCAATTGCTTGACTCTGTCTTCTACCCGGAGCCAAGCTATGTTATCAGAATGTGTTACAAACAGGTGGGTCATGGCCCATGGGCCCTAGTGTAGTATACTGGAGCCCAGACGTTAGACATATTTGTAAGACACAGAATATAGAGAACAGTATATACAGAAATTGGCTAGGCCAGACAAAGCAAGTTACCATGTTCACCCAGGGTAATTGGAGTAATTAACATCTGGGTTGATGCAAATTTGGCATGCACGAGAGACGTTCAGGAACCACCACCCTTCCCCCGAGAACAAAGCCTTGAATATAACTTAAATATGTCCTATGGTTTAATCAAGTCATAAATACACATATAGTACACCTGCATTGACAACCACATCACAATGGTATGATATGTCATGTATTTTATATTGTAACAATAGGAGTTGTTGGTTAGAGGAAGTCTTTACATGCGATCCATGGGTAGAGACTCATCATTACATTATTACTATTGCATTATATTAGGAGATCTAGTGAGCACCCTGCCTGGCCTGGGTCATACAGGTCAGGGAGCCAGGAGAACAAAGGCCTGGTTGATCAGGAAACTGGCTGGCTAGATCATTAGGGTTTGAGATCATACACTACACTACACTTCCTAACCATCTGTCAATTGTACCAAGATATCCGGACACACACACACACACACACACACACACACACACACACACACACACACACACACACACACACACACACACACACACACACACAGACAACCCTACAAACCTATACACATGCACACACATGCACAGGATTTAATACATGTATGTAGTATATGAAGTGCTAGTACAGGCAATCTAAGGTTTAACCTCCAACAAATTGCAACACAAACTCTTTCCACTTTTTTTGTTTCATCAATATGTTAGTAATAACATATCAAAAGTCCTAAGAAATCGGAGTAGGGGAACATAGTGAAAAATGCTGAAATATATGATGTCACAATTCCCCATTGACGCCCATGTTAAAAATCGAATTATGGATGTTTTCTTGTCTGATGTCCAAACAAATGGTTCACTACTGTCCAGAATCAACCAGAATAAACATTATAAAGTTAAATTAATAAAGTATTATAATAATTCTTATTATTTCATTTATTATTATATTATAATTATTATTACTTGCGCAAGCAGAGCGCGCAAGTAATCGTTTCGCTTGGTCTCTTCGAAGTGAAGCCAAGTTTTCTTCAACCGTAAGTCTGTGCCTGGTTTGCTGGGACCAGTTACAACATTACGTCATCCTTGAGAGAGTACATGGTGTGTATATGACGTAATGTTACAAGTTACAAGTTACAAGTTACAACATTACGTCATATACACACCATGTACTCTCTCAAGGATGACGTAATGTTGTAACTGGTCCCAGCAAACCAGGCACAGACTTACGGTTGAAAAAAACTTGGCTTCACTTTTTGGAACCAAGTAACCACAGTATACTGCTAATCAAATTACAACTACATACTCTGTATGTAGTTGTAATGTGATTTTTTATTTGTAAATCTGTGCCTGGTCTGCTGGGAACAGACTACACAGATGACCATATCTCTTACGTCATCACTGAGAGCTAGTCATACATATACACACACCATGTACTCTGGTCCCAGTTCTCAACGATGACGTAATGTTGTAACTGGTCCCAGCAAACCAGGCACAGACTTACGGTTGAAAAAAACTTGGCTTCACTTTTTGGAACCAAGTAACCACGGTATACTGCTAATCAAATTACAACTACAGATTTCGGAAGTATTTTAGATCATGTATATTTCAACAAATTTGAAAGTATTATTACAGAAATTGAAGTTAGAGACACATATTACTCTGATCATGATTTAGTATTAATATCACTATAGTACAAAATGAAATACATTTAAAACAATTGACAATTTACAATAAGTAATAAAATAATTATACTGTATAATATATTTTAATTCAGTTTATATACCTTTTCTTTTTCATCACATATCAATGATTCATTTTTCTGTAAAAAAGTAGTTAGGTAGCAAATAGTTACACGTAATGATTATACATTTCAAACGTTCCTTCACAGAGATACTGAGATGTGATACTTTCCAGCGGTCGAAAGTACTTGCGCGCTCTGCTTGCGCACTAGTAGGCCATTTATGGCCTACTAGTGTGCAACAAGCAAGTATGCACTCGGCAGAGTGCAGTTCTAGTTACTACTAAAACTACATGTGGCATTCGCTTTTTTGATATCAGACCATTTACCTTTTTGCTTTACCAAACCACAAAATAGGAACCTTTGATGATTAATTTTAAATTAATTAATTTACTGTGGACCACATCCAATATCAGGTGTGATGTTCAGATGTCAGAGGATGATTGATTCCCCAGCTGGGAATGGAACGGGAGAATCAGATCTGGATGAAGTAGCTCTCCTCTATGCACAGTTGATGGAGGGATTAGTATCTGCAGAGGTAGTGTTGCTCAGAATCAAGGAACAACTCAAAAGCAAAACTGAATCCTTGAAATCCTCCAGCAGGACTGCTGCCCTGTGGTTGCAGTACATGGATATGGTAGATACTAGACATACTTCGAAAGTTTCTGAGAGGCGAACATACTGGAAATTGGGCATTGCACCTTGAGGCAATATCAGAAATGCTTCCTTACATCTGGGCACAATCTCTACACGAAATCCACTCAGATCTACAGTATGTGCAGCGAATGTGCAAGCTCCAGGGGGATCACCCAGACGTCTACCAGAAATTTGAAGAGGGATTCCACGTGGTCAGACGAAGTGATCGGCTATGGGCTGGCCTGTCTGTAGATCTAGCTATCGAACAGGTGCTCATGAGGAGTATGAAAACCAGTGGTGGCCTCACAAGAGGGCGAGGGATGCCAGAGCAGAAACGTTTGACATGGCTGCTCTCCATGCCAGCTTGTGCTGAAGTCAACATTGCAATGCAAGAGCTGACAGGGGTGAACCACAACACTGGTGAGCAGAACACAGACCTGACAGTTGCAAGACAAGCACGTGATATGGAGGACACACTCACAGTTCTGAAATATTTCCAAGAAAGGCATCCTTTCTGCTTTCATCCAAGCTTGCGCAGTATTTCAACTGGGGTCCACTTACATGGACACATGCAAGCGGTACGGCGAGTATGTGACAAAACACTATGGTGAGGCAGTTGTCGTGTTTGATGGTTATGAGGGCACATGCACCAAAGATATGACACACCACAGGCGAGCAGGTGGGAGGACTGGAGCAACCGTGACCATCGATGACTACTTGCCTGTTACAATGCAAAAAGACGAGTTCCTTGCAAACAACAAGAACAAGCAGCAGTTCATCAATATGTTCAGTCGTGCACCTACAGTCAAAGAACTGTCAGACATATCATGCCCCAGGAGATGCTGATCTCCTCATAGTAGAAAAAGCAGTGGAGCCTGCAACCACAACAACTACTGTGGTCATTGGTGATGACACAGATCTGCTCATCCTCCTCATCTACCATGCTGACCTCAAGTCACACATCCTCATCTTCAAACCTCAGCCAAAAAAGAGCATGAAGAAGCCACATGTCTGGAACATCAAATCTCTGAAACAGCAGCTGGGTCCCAGTGTGTGCAATAACATTCTCTTCGTCCACGCAGTAGCTGGGTGTGACACTACCTCCCGGCTTTATGGCATTGGAAAAGCAGCTCCCCTCAAAAAAATCACAACCATCAATGACTTCCGTGAGCAAGCTACAGTGTTTGACAAACAGTCAGCTTCAACAGTAGAGGTTGTTTCAGCAGGAGAGAAGGCTTTGGTTTGGCTGTACAATGAGAAGTCTGGGGAGGGTCTTGACTCATTAAGATACAAGCGCTTTTGTGAGAAGGTGGCTACTAGCACATCTCATGTAAAGCCAGAGAGTCTGCCACCTACAGCTGCAGCAGCAAAGTATCACAGTCTCCGTGTGTACTACCAAGTGCAGCAGTGGAAGGGAACTGCATGTGAGCTCCTGCCGCAAGAATGGGCATGGGAAGAGAATGATGGGGGGCTTGTCCCTGTCCAGACGGACATACCTCCAGCTCCACAGGAACTGCTACGGGTCATCAGATGTACCTGCAAGACAGACTGCAGCATCCTGAGGTGCACTTGCAAGAAGCATGGCATTGACTGCTCTGTTGCATGTGCAAACTGCAAAGACACAGGGTGTGCAAACACATGTCTTGTTGAAAGTGATGATGAGGAAGATGATGAAGAATAGTGTAAATATAATGACAACATTGCTTTTATAACTTTAAAGTTTTGTAATGTCCACTATGCATGTCTTTTACCTTTCATTGCATTCATAAACCATATTTCCGATTTTCTCTTGTGTGAATATTGTCCCTTTTTTCTCACAAAATGCCTATAATATTAAGAATTTCCTTGTGCACAATCAATTTACTGCATTCAACATATTTTCTAGGTAATTCTGGAAAGTATTTAACCTTTTCTTTGGACACCAGCTAAGAAAACTTCCATAAATCGATTTTTAACATGGGCGTCAATGGGGAATTGTGACGTCATCTATTTCAGCATTTTTCACTATGTTCCCCTACTCCGATTTCTTAGGACTTTTGATATGTTATTACTAACATATTGATGAAACAAAAAAAGTGGAAAGAGTTTGTGTTGCAATTTGTTTGAGGTTGACCCCCTTTTTTTCTTAGATTGCCTGTACTATGCCTCGTGGAAAAGGGACTTCACTTTCAGGAAACCATTCCTCCTGTCTGTCATGATGATTTTGGCTGATCTTAAATAAACTACATATATTGTCTGGTCACAGTGCACAACCCTGCTTATGATAAAATGGTGCCAGGAAACCTCATCCGCAAGATCCTCACTGATGCCAATTGGGGTAAACATTGCTGTGTATCTTCTAGATGCATAATAGCCAGTCACATATTGTATTGTCCATTCTACCTCAGTTGAAGGAGCTGGCCAAAATGCGATGGTGAACGGACCCAAGCGTCCGTTCACCCCATCGCCCCTTCTCCGAAATAGAGTATGAGACTAACGACCACACCGAGGCTAGATTCTCTCCGGGCCCATGTATGTCCCCGCAAGCTCCGAGTACCTCGTTCACCCGTGATTACGCCCACACCCTCCCCCCCGAACCCAAACTGATCAAGTCCTACCCTACGTCATAATTAGACTAACTACCCTCCTAAAAGCAGTCCACCGCATGCTGGAGTTGTCACGCTTCAATTGTCAACAGATCCCACCTGGCGACTATTCGACCAGAATAGAGAGAGCGGCGCGTGACAGCGCTAGTGAACATACGGTCGCACGACTTCAGGAGGCTTCCCGCGTGTGGTTACATACCTGTTATCCGATTTTGGAATCGCATTATCGGGACAAAATTAATGCGTTGATAATGTTGCTCCGTTACCAGCCCCTGCCCCAACCCCGAGGCACATTGGAACGCTGCCTGCGTCCTCGCGCAACACGATCTCAAATACACCCTGCTGTCCAGCACGGTTCGGAAAACCAAAGCCCTTGTCCCCCATGCATTCTGGACCCCTCCTCCTCCCCCACCACACCCAGGACCGTCTTCCCTCCCCCTCGTCCTCCTCCCCCCATCCCTTCAGTCGCCATCCTCATCATCACGCCGTCCACAGCCACCTAAACCTCCCCACGGATCATCTCAGATCCAACCAGGATGTTCATATAACTGAAATTCCACTGTCCCTGTTTTTTCCCCCTCTCCCATACGTTACTTTTGTTTTCCTTTCTTCCCCCCCCCCCCAAACTATCTTTGTATATCACCCTCCATCCCTCTCTTCTTCCACCACTACAATTGACAGGAGTCCTCACTACAATAAAGCCAACAAGACTACCACTGCCTGCCTGCTTCAAACGTAAGACATTCACCTCACATAACCAAACTGAGGCGGTTTTCTCATTCACTCTCTCTCCCCCACCGATTACATTGGGTTCAACTCACTCTGTTCAGTTTACTCTATTTAAAATTAAAAAAGAGAAAAAAAGCCCCCCCTCTGCGAACATAATGAAGCAACTCAAAGTATTCTCACAACTAGGACTTTTCACTTTGGCCCCCTTGTGGCGGGTCACCAAACTCATTTCACTCTATTCAAGGCACCCGCTTTAAATTAAATTAATCTGAAAAAGAAAAGGACTCGCAGACTCTCGAACTGGACCCGGGACTCCCACTGTACTGAGTGGGATGAGGCTACAATGCATGATGCGGACATCGACATAGACGAGAAGTGGGCCCGAAATGGTGGATTGGTGAGTTGGATGGACAGACATCTCTGTGCAAGCCTTTGTATTGCCATTATTGTGTCCTCTGGCTACCCTTCAACTAGATCTGATCCATATCCTTCTACTGATTCTACGATTCTGCCCAGCGCAGTACAAGGATATGGGACTCTCCTCTTTGGCGTAAATAAAAATAACGTTTTTGCTACTCACCAAAACAAAGGTGGGTTGTGTCAATAGAAAGACTACTTTCCTTAGTGGAAGCACTCTGAGCCCCCCACCACACGTATAAACGGTACTTTTTGGCCAAAAAGGGATATTTTTTCACCGGAGGAAAAATATCCTCTATGAGGCAGTTCTCTGGGCAATATCAGTAGAGGGCGCAGCGGAGTAACTAAAAATGTTATTTTTCCGGTGGAAACAAAATCCCTTTTTGGCCAAAAAGTACAGTTTATACGTGTGGTGGGGGGCTCAGAGTGCTTCCACTAAGGAAAGTAGTCTTTCTATTGACACAACCCGCCTTTGTTTTTGTGAGTAGAAAAAACGTTCTTTTTATTTACACTAAAGAGTAGAGGCTGGTCTGCATTCATGCGAGCGGCGGACGTTGATAGTAACATAGCTCTAATGCACGCATTAGAGCTATGGACCAGAGCTACCCTTCAACTTGGATGCTGTCTGCTTTGCATCTCACAGGTGGAGAGGAACCTTTAAACTTTTGCTGACACAGCACCTTACTAAAGGCAACATGTCAGAAGTGGTGAGCAAATCTGATGCCAAGCTGAGGTAGAGGACCACAAGTCATAATGAGTTTTTGTAAAAAGCAAAAGATATCCTAAAAGTATATATTATCATCTTTTTCAAATATATTTTTTAAGACATGCAAACACCAAATACCTTGGTTCAACTGTGACAGCATAGAGCAGCGCCTCCAGAACGTGCACGTAGGAGGCTGTGGACACCCGACAATGGTTAATAATAATAATAATAATAAATGTTAATTATAACGCACTTTATATTTGAAACAAATCTCAAAGTGCTACAGATAAAAAAAGTAAAATAAAAATAAGAATAAAACAGTTAAAAACAGGGCAGCTTAAGAGTCCGACTGGGCAAATGCCTTACTAAAAAGGAAAGTCTTTAGTCCCTTTTTAAAAACGTCCACGGACTCGGGTGCTCTCAGGTGGTCGGGGAGGGCGTTCCACAGCCGAGGGGCAGCTGAGCAGAAGGCCCGGTCCCCCATGGTGCGGAGTTTGGTTCTTGGTTGTTTGAGAGTGTTAGATGTACCGGAGCGGAGGGAGCGGGTGGAGGCTGGGGGTTCAAGGAGTTCCTTTAAGTAGGGGGGGGGGGCGTTGCTGTGGATGCATTGGTGGGTGAGGAGGCAGACCTTGTATTCTATCCTGGAGGAGACGGGAAGCCAGTGAAGGGAGTGGAGTATGGGTGTGATGTGGTCGTATTTTCGCACTCTCACCAGGATCCTAGCAGCACTGTTTAGGATATACTGGAGCCTCTGGATGCTCTTGCTAGGGATCCCGGTGAGAAGTGCATTGCAGTAGTCGTTGTTACATGATGGATCCATGTCCAGGAATCTTTTGGACAATCTTTCTTTAGTCCAGTGTGCCAGATCTTAACATTGTAGGAGCCCATGCATGTCAAGCGCAAATGGACGAAGTGTGCACCCGTTTTATGATGTACTCCCAGACTCATTATCCCCGTTTTTAACTCCAGTGATGATGACTTATTTCCACAGGGAGGGCTACGAGGAATTCTTCGGTGGCCTGGATGGGAAAGGCATCCCACTTATAAAATACTCTGCAGGTTTATGCGATATCCTGGAGGAGGTCCTTCATCAGAAACATGTCTCCTACCAAAACATCTACGTTTTCTCCAATTACATGGAGTTTGATGGCTGTCAAAAGGCCCATGCAGACTCACTGCCAATCCAGCAATCAGGGCTGAGTGGCTGGCAGCTTGCTCACTGCACACACAGGTGTGGGAGGCTACAAGTAGGATAGCTGCACTCATTCACTCATGCATGCTAGAGCACCACAACAGCTTGTTGTCCACCACCCTCCAGATCTCTCTCTCTCCACCATGCGTGTGCGTCCATGAAATCAAACACACACCAATTAAAACTTAAACCGAAATCCTCTGCCTTTGCCTCGTCTTGGTCAGCCTGGCCGGTGGCCTTGCCTGCTCACCATTCTGTCCATTCCACCTATACGAACTATTTCCGAGTGCTGCCACTCTTTCAATGGCGATGTGAGTTTTGAGTGAGATGATGGTGCATTGTGTGCTGTATTTATACGTTAACACATTCCTATCCTAACCTCCATGCATGGACCCCTCCAGAACGTGTTGCAGGGTTTCAAAGAGCCACTCATACACATATTTAACAAGAAGCTGGCTGATCTGCCCACCTTGGAGAAAGTGAAGGCAGCAGTAGAAGGACGCCACAACGTGCTCCTATTGGGAGACTCTGAAGGAGACCGTGACATGACTGAAGGCATCGAGGGCATTAAGAACATCGTCAAGATTGGCTTCTACAGTGTATGTAGTCTACACTGGGACCTTACCATTAGCTTTAGAAACGGGTAGATTCATTGGTACTCCTGAGGACGACAGAGTCTGTCTAGTGTGTGATTTAAAATAAATTGAAAATGAAATTCATTTTTTGTTTTACTGCCCATTATATGAAGAATTAAGACATTTAATTATTTTGTAAAATGACAACCATCTGTGCTGACTTTTTCTGGTTGGAGGACTATGAAAAACTGGAATTTTGTTTTAGGAAAGGTATTTTTGCTTTGGCAGACTTTTTATGCAGGGCGTGGGAAATAAGGCAGAATGTTTGTGTAAAAAAAAAAAGAAAAAAGAAGGGAATATCAACAAAACAAATGTTTATTGTACACAATGCAATATTGAAGCAATTATATGGTGTGTCCTGTAAGTCCATGTGGGCTGAGCGCCTTTGGTGCATGACACAAAAATAAAGAAATCTATCTATCTAAAAAAAAAAATATATATATATATATATATATAAACAAGAACACAATATACAAATGCTTAAAATCCTATAAATACAATTATAATAGAGCTCCGAAGTCCTGACGTAACTCGCTCATCCCGACGATTCCCCTGGTTCGCGGAAGTAATTTCTCTATGGAGAATAACATGGGGTGATCTTAATATAGTCTACTATAAGCGTTGTGGTCCAAAAATAAACAAGCTGTCTCGGCGTTATTGTTAGGGAGGTGTCTCTGTATCGTGGCGTTATTGTTAGGGAGGTGTCTCTGTATCGTTTGCAACAGTCAGTCACTCATATATGATACAGTCTGCTTCTAGCGAAAATCTAACTAATTCAGCAGCAGTAACATTAGCGTTTTCTCTCAGTCAGTTGATTCTTCATATCCATATGAGTGAAGCGGCCGGGGTGACATGTTTATTTTTCAAACACAGTTGTTATATGAGGCGATCTAAAATCGCCTCAATGGGGATTTCAATGCAACTAAACAAATACATCGGAAAAAACCCAATAAAAATATATTTAAAAAAAAAACTAAACAAATACATGAATCTGGGGACTGACGTCCTCTATTGAAAGTGACGTCAGACTTCGGTAATCTATGTCCATATGTCTTTTAAAAACACGTGATTTTGAAAATCACCTACTTTGAATATGTTCAGGGCAAGTAAGGACACAACACAGTGCAGCTTCTTAAATACATTACTCTGGTTTATTCCTCTCAGTTCATGGAGTAATTCACATTAATATTACTTTACACAGAAGAGCAGATAGCTCTCCATGGACAACAGGTGCACAGCCACACCCACCTCTGAGCCCAATTCTAGTTTGACTCAGGCCAGGTTTGACTGCTTAAATCAGTCATCCTCCATCTCACAGTTCTACTATAAATAACACACCAACTAAGCAACCAACACAGCAAGGACGACCTAGACACAGAGACACAGAGAGACAATGGCGACTACAGGAAAAAAGGCCAAATATGATGAAACAACTCGAGCAGAAGGATTCATTTTTAACAGTTCAGAAATAAGAATCAGCAAGAAAAACCAAAAATACTTCAACTTCACCATTCAAACCGGACCAGACCACTACACCGACTGCTGCTCTTTCGACATCACTCACCATCCCGTCATACACCAAATGCAACAGGACAACACCCCAGCCAAACTCACTAAAATAAAAAAGACCATCAACACCTGTAAGTTGAATTGCCTACATTCACTCATTTAACATTTGCTATTTTAAATGCCTATATACTTACAGTAAAATAACTAACAAATATTACCATAATAAATACAATGTGTGCATTTTGTCTTACAGTCACAAATCAAGACAGCATACTGCTCTACAACTACAGCAACATCATGTCCACATCAGTCCCCCACTTCCCCAGAAAGAACCCATCAGAAACCACAACCCTGAAACAAGTATCACGATTTTCAAACCAGCAAAAAGTAAGTAGGCCTACTGAGTTAATTTTTTATTCTAACTACCACAACATAGAATACATTCACATAATGAAATGTAATTCTGAAGGTGGATTCTAACAATAGTTTTTATAGAGTAGGCCTATAAAGTGTTTGTTTTTTTTCTGTTTGAAAAATAAGCACCGCAATTAAGCTAAGATGACTTGATAGCCAATAGGCATAGCTTAACTTGCCAAGACTGCAGTGCAAATGACAATGAATATGCCTATTCACTTTTTCTTATGGCTTCTTAGGCCTCATTCAAACGCCAATCAGACAAATATTTGGTTGTTATTTTTAGGACACCACAATGCTTTTCCAATGGGACACATAGTTTGACCAAACATGTGTTCGATTGCTGGTCTGATCGTTTGTACCTTTGTTAAATTGACGTAGAATGATCAACATTTGCCCTACTCTATGCTGAATTGAAGTGGACTCTGTCCAATACTTTTTTTTTCCCCCTCCCTGTCAATGTTTGGGTTTCCAAGGCTATACAACACTGACCATCTATCACCAATGTTACTCACCGCACATTCCCCACTTCACCGTAATGAAAATTCACCCCTGCACACACGGACTCACACGCACAAACGGACCCATGAACTTACAACTGGTTGACATCACAGACGCCACACACAAATCACAACTCACACTCTGGGACACACAAATAGACACATTGCACATCCTACACCATCACCAATGTCACTCACCGGCGACCGCACATTCCCCACTTCATCACTAACCTTCCACAATCACACCCCTTCACACACCACTAGTCATTCCCCCCTCAATTCACGACGTGCGTCTCCGTCTCCGTCCTCTGCTTCCTGAGATCCTTGTTGTGTCTTTTTTAGTTTATGTATGCTTTTCCTCCAATGCTTTCCTCATCCTGTGGCGCTCGCACTTATTTAAACACATACAAACTCACTCACCTCACAACAGCAGCACTTATCACAGACTGTGAAATATAAAGCTCAAGTTGCAAGAGTTGCGAAAATGGCTGGGAAGATCATGGGCCTGTCTTCCCCCCCGTTGACTCCCCAAGCCATTTTTGAACAGACTGTAGTAAGGCAAGCTAAGAATATAACCTCTGACCCCTCACATGTTCTGTATTCCGAATATGAATTAATGAGATCAGGAAGAAGGTACAGGATGCCACAGTGCAAGTACAACAGATATAAACACTCTTTCATTCCTCTCTCTATAAAAATGTTGAATGGGTAATTGGTACCTTAATGGGGTGTACGCACCAGGGGTGTATTTGTTTTGTTTTGTTGCAACCTTGAACCTTGAGCACCTTTTCGACCAAGAGCACATCACTATTCAATACACTCCATCACTTAGTATTATTAATAATAATAATAATAATAAACTTTTTATTTGTATAGCACCTTTCATACATAAATGTAGCGCAAAGTGCTTCACAGGGCAAAAATAGAATACAATAAAACATAGTATTACATCCATCACACACTCCCAAACACCCCCAGAGCACGAGAGCACTAGCAACAGCCCCACCCACTCCACCACATCATCAACATTTTGAACTCATTGAACTTTTTTTTGCAGTCGGGAGGGACTCTCGTCTCCCGCCCCGCTCCCTTCAAACTCACAGGGCAGATTTGACTGGATGATGCAGTAGCTCATTGTTGTTTGAAATGTACGTCGACATATTTATTTGTGGCTTTGAGAGTTAATCGTTGTGGTTTACCGTTTTAATTAAACTCCGGATGCTATCGTGTTTGTATAATTAAAATAAAAAACTTTTGTTTTTCGTGAATTTGAGAACGAGGATGTTACTGATTTCGATAAAATACGGGTTTATTCCTTTAGAGTTGTATATTGTTGTTGTGATTACCAGACATCCTGGATAGCCAGGTAAGGTTTTTTTTTTTTTTTGCAACTTTTTATTTATATTATGGAAATTGTTTTTTTTTTAATTTTTATGGTTGAAAAACTTTGTTTAAAAAAGATATATAATAAATTCAATCTTTCCGTTAATATGTTGAATTTTTTAGGCTCATTAGGTCAATTAAGGGATGTATTTGAGAGGGGTCCCCCGACCCCTCTCAAATATGTATGTATGTATAAGTATGCTCTCGTTAAATATGATATCCCTCGCAAACACTTCTTTAAATATCTGCAACTGAGGGATTTTATTAGAACTAATATGGGGCAATCCATGCTGGCCCCATCCATGTCTGTGCTAGAGAAAGCTTTGGTTAATGGCCCATTCGGAAGGGGGATATATATCAGATTTCTATGCTCTATTGGTTGACTTTTCTCCGGAATCCTCGGAAGATAGACTTAATGCCTGGAGAACAGAATAGATATTCAGGAGGATTTAACAGTGGAACAATGGAGTACGGCTTGTGCACAAGCTCAATCCCAGACTGGGGATACTCGTCTAAAACTTCTACAATACAATTGGCTTATGAGAGTGTACATCACACCAGTTAAACTCAATAAGTATAATTGTAACATTCCAGATGTATGCACCAGATGCGGTGAAGAAAGAGGCACATTGGTCCACTGTCTATGGTCCTGTCCAAAGTTGATGGAATTTTGGGGGAAGGTCAGGCAGGAAATACAGAAGATTTTGTCAATAATTATTGTACCAGAACCAAAGTTCTTCCTGCCACGGTCTATACCCAGAGGGACAGAAGATAACGCGTAATGAACAAATATTTATAGATATATGTCTTTTACAAGCTAAGAGAATGATAGCATTGACCTGGAAGAGACCAGACAAACCAAGTATTACACAGTGGTTCAGGGAACTGTCTATATGTTTACCTTTGGAAAAATGAGAGTATTGTCATTGTCAGGTCTACACCACACTTCTGCAGTGCACTGTAGTGTATAGCCTGGGAGGTTCACAGACAAATGTTTGGGGTGTGGCTTCTCCATTCGGTGTAGGACATTAACGTGAGGAATGTGAGTAGCCTACTGCCGTATGTGTGTTTGTGCAGGGCAGAACGATGGAATAATGTGCAGTGTTCTGTTTAATGGTCTAACGCATGTGTATCATTGTAACAGCTACAGGTGGAGATGTTGGCCTGTATGACGCCAGTGAAAGACAGTGCGTGTGTTTAGAGTTACGAGACCTGGTAAGGCGATACTTTTGGTTGTGTTGCCTAGTATTATGATTTCTGTTCTGTATTATTATTGTTGTTATTATCATATATTATGCTGCATGAAATGGTGACTGTTGGGCATTATATGGGATATATTGTAAAGAGTTCAGCTGTTTGGTCAATGCATAATGGATGTAGCTATTCTGTGCACATTACTGACTCTGGTTTGTCCATAGGTTCAAGTTGAAACAGCCCTGTAAAGGACTGTGGTCCCTTGCCCTGTAAAGGACTGTTGTCCCTTTTCCTTGTTATTTATTAATGATGTATTTTGTGAAACAACCATTCTTCCACATTAAGTGAGAAAAGATCAGGAACTGAATAAATTGCTTGATAAAGTCACCATATCGGGGGGAGGTGTTGTACCTTACATCCAGGCGCAACTTGAATGTAACCCCTAGAGGGTAGATGCCACACACAAATCACAACTCACACTCTGGGACACACAAATAGACACATTGCACATAGACACATCCTACACCATCACCAATGTCACTCACCGCACATTCCCCACTTCATCACTAACCACCACCAAATCTTCCACAATCACACCCCTTCACACACCACCCCTCAATTCATGCACTTAAAATAGACACCCCACCATCGAGCACTATCACGGGAGAAATTGTAGGAGCACTAATCACTGATAATATTGCATGCACACTTTGCAATCACATCCACAACTCATTTGACCATTTTGACCATTTTGACCTTAAGTGTAAGGCTTAATTGGGTCGTCCACTCACAGTTAACAGTCTTTGTATTGAGTTTGTGCTTGAAATGTACTGTAATTCTGCAAACTGTTAATAAAGATTTCAACCAATCAATCAATCAAACCACAATAAGACCACAAACACCTGCACTAACTGTCACATGACCCAAAGAACTCACAGATTTAACACACACAATTCCGGCACACTAGTTATACAACCCCAGCACATCACTATTCAATACACCCCATCACTCAGTATTACATCCATCACACACTCCCAATCATTGGATTATGAGACGATGCAGGTGTGGGTGGGAGAATATCACCACCTACCGAGGTTTAAGGATTCACATGGGAAAGGGACTTTGCACTGCTGATGTGGAGGACACAGGAGGGCCCTCGGACACCAATGCCTCCGGTGAAGCAGTGAGGTGTCACAGGTGTCAAAAGGCACTGGAGGAGGTGCGTCAGGCAGCAATGCCCAGCAGGAATACCATCACCTGTATCTGATATGTATGAGTGTATTCTTTTAATATTTGATGTCCACCAAAATTTGCGTCTAGATAGATTTCCCGCCATTTTGAATTTTGTTCAAAACACACTTTTTGCTCCTCCTCCTACAGATTTTGTCCAAATCTCACACAAATCGCTACACATGATCTACGGACCTATCCGGTTAAACCGGCACAGTCAGAATTTAGATCTTCTGTATCGTTCGGCCGTAATCGTCTTTGTGTGCTGTATTTGTACGTTAACACATTCCTATCCTAACCTCCATGCATGGACCCCTCCAGAACGTGTTGCAGGGTTTCAAAGAGCCACTCATACACATATTTAACAAGAAGCTGGCTGATCTGACCTTGGAGAAAGTGAAGGCAGCAGTAGAAGGACGCCACAACGTGCTCCTATTGGGAGACTCTGAAGGAGACCGTGACATGACTGAAGGCATCGAGGGCATTAAGAACATCGTCAAGATTGGCTTCTACAGTGTATGTAGTCTACACTGGGACCTTACCATTAGCTTTAGAAACGGGTAGATTCATTGGTACTCCTGAGGAGGACAGAGTCTGTCTAGTGTGTGATTTAAAATAAATTGAAAATGAAAATCATTTTTTGTTTTACTGCCCATTATATGAAGAATTAAGACATTTAATTATTTTGTAAAATGACAACCATCTGTGCTGACTTTTTCTGGTTGGAGGACTATGAAAAACTGGAATTTTGTTTTAGGAAAGGTATTTTTGCTTTGGCAGACTTTATGCAGGGCGTGGGAAATAAGGCAGAATGTTTGTGTAAAAAAAAAAGAAGGGAATATCAACAAAACAAATCTGTTTATTGTACACAATGCAATATTGAAGCAATTATATGGTGTGTCCTGTAAGTCCACGTGGGCTGAGCGCCTTTGGTGCATGACACAAAAATAAAGAAATCTATCTATCTAAAAAAAAATATATATATATATATATATATAAACAAGAACACAATATACAAATGCTTAAAATCCTATAAATACAATTATAATAGAGCTCCGAAGTCCTGACGTAACTCGCTCATCCCGACGATTCCCCTGGTTCGCGGAAGTAATTTCTCTATGGAGAATAACATGGGGTGATCTTAATATCGTCTACTATAAGCGTTGTGGTCCAAAAATAAACAAGCTGTCTCTGCGTTATTGTTAGGGAGGTGTCTCTGTATCGTTTGCAACAGTCAGTCACTCATATATGATACAGTCTGCTTCTAGCGAAAATCTAACTAATTCAGCAGCAGTAACATTAGCGTTTTCTCTCAGTCAGTTGATTCTTCATATCCATATGAGTGAAGCGGCCGGGGTGACATGTTTATTTTTCAAACACAGTTGTTATATGAGGCGATCTAAAATCGCCTCAATGGGGATTTCAATGCAACTAAACAAATACATCGGAAAAAACCCAATAAAAATATATTTAAAAAAATAAATAAACAAATACATGAATCTGGGGACTGACGTCCTCTATTGAAAGTGACGTCAGACTTCGGTAATCTATGTCCATATGTCTTTTAAAAACACGTGATTTTGAAAATCACCTACTTTGAATATGTTCAGGGCAAGTAAGGACACAACACAGTGCAGCTTCTTAAATACATTACTCTGGTTTATTCCTCTCAGTTCATGGAGTAATTCACATTAATATTACTTTACACAGAAGAGCAGATAGCTCTCCATGGACAACAGGTGCACAGCCACACCCACCTCTGAGCCCAATTCTAGTTTGACTCAGGCCAGGTTTGACTGCTTAAATCAGTCATCCTCCATCTCACAGTTCTACTATAAATAACACACCAACTAAGCAACCAACACAGCAAGGACGACCTAGACACAGAGACACAGAGAGACAATGGCGACTACAGGAAAAAAGGCCAAATATGATGAAACAACTCGAGCAGAAGGATTCATTTTTAACAGTTCAGAAATAAGAATCAGCAAGAAAAACCAAAAATACTTCAACTTCACCATTCAAACCGGACCAGACCACTACACCGACTGCTGCTCTTTCGACATCACTCACCATCCCGTCATACACCAAATGCAACAGGACAACACCCCAGCCAAACTCACTAAAATAAAAAAGACCATCAACACCTGTAAGTTGAATTGCCTACATTCACTCATTTAACATTTGCTATTTTAAATGCCTATATACTTACAGTAAAATAACTAACAAATATTACCATAATAAATACAATGTGTGCATTTTGTCTTACAGTCACAAATCAAGACAGCATACTGCTCTACAACTACAGCAACATCATGTCCACATCAGTCCCCCACTTCCCCAGAAAGAACCCATCAGAAACCACAACCCTGAAACAAGTATCACGATTTTCAAACCAGCAAAAAGTAAGTAGGCCTACTGAGTTAATTTTTTATTCTAACTACCACAACATAGAATACATTCACATAATGAAATGTAATTCTGAAGGTGGATTCTAACAATAGTTTTTATAGAGTAGGCCTATAAAGTGTTTGTTTTTTTTCTGTTTGAAAAATAAGCACCGCAATTAAGCTAAGATGACTTGATAGCCAATAGGCATAGCTTAACTTGCCAAGACTGCAGTGCAAATGACAATGAATATGCCTATTCACTTTTTCTTATGGCTTCTTAGGCCTCATTCAAACGCCAATCAGACAAATATTTGGTTGTTATTTTTAGGACACCACAATGCTTTTCCAATGGGACACATAGTTTGACCAAACATGTGTTCGATTGCTGGTCTGATCGTTTGTACCTTTGTTAAATTGACGTAGAATGATCAACATTTGCCCTACTCTATGCTGAATTGAAGTGGACTCTGTCCAATACTTTTTTTTTTCCCCTCCCTGTCAATGTTTGGGTTTCCAAGGCTATACAACACTGACCATCTATCACCAATGTTACTCACCGCACATTCCCCACTTCACCGTAATGAAAATTCACCCCTGCACACACGGACTCACACGCACAAACGGACCCATGAACTTACAACTGGTTGACATCACAGACGCCACACACAAATCACAACTCACACTCTGGGACACACAAATAGACACATTGCACATCCTACACCATCACCAATGTCACTCACCGGCGACCGCACATTCCCCACTTCATCACTAACCTTCCACAATCACACCCCTTCACACACCACTAGTCATTCCCCCCTCAATTCACGACGTGCGTCTCCGTCTCCGTCCTCTGCTTCCTGAGATCCTTGTTGTGTCTTTTTTAGTTTATGTATGCTTTTCCTCCAATGCTTTCCTCATCCTGTGGCGCTCGCACTTATTTAAACACATACAAACTCACTCACCTCACAACAGCAGCACTTATCACAGACTGTGAAATATAAAGCTCAAGTTGCAAGAGTTGCGAAAATGGCTGGGAAGATCATGGGCCTGTCTTCCCCCCCGTTGACTCCCCAAGCCATTTTTGAACAGACTGTATAGTAAGGCAAGCTAAGAATATAACCTCTGACCCCTCACATGTTCTGTATTCCGAATATGAATTAATGAGATCAGGAAGAAGGTACAGGATGCCACAGTGCAAGTACAACAGATATAAACACTCTTTCATTCCTCTCTCTATAAAAATGTTGAATGGGTAATTGGTACCTTAATGGGGTGTACGCACCAGGGGTGTATTTGTTTTGTTTTGTTGCAACCTTGAACCTTGAGCACCTTTTCGACCAAGAGCACATCACTATTCAATACACTCCATCACTTAGTATTATTAATAATAATAATAATAATAAACTTTTTATTTGTATAGCACCTTTCATACATAAATGTAGCGCAAAGTGCTTCACAGGGCAAAAATAGAATACAATAAAACATAGTATTACATCCATCACACACTCCCAAACACCCCCAGAGCACGAGAGCACTAGCAACAGCCCCACCCACTCCACCACATCATCAACATTTTGAACTCATTGAACTTTTTTTTGCAGTCGGGAGGGACTCTCGTCTCCCGCCCCGCTCCCTTCAAACTCACAGGGCAGATTTGACTGGATGATGCAGTAGCTCATTGTTGTTTGAAATGTACGTCGACATATTTATTTGTGGCTTTGAGAGTTAATCGTTGTGGTTTACCGTTTTAATTAAACTCCGGATGCTATCGTGTTTGTATAATTAAAATAAAAAACTTTTGTTTTTCGTGAATTTGAGAACGAGGATGTTACTGATTTCGATAAAATACGGGTTTATTCCTTTAGAGTTGTATATTGTTGTTGTGATTACCAGACATCCTGGATAGCCAGGTAAGGTTTTTTTTTTTTTTTGCAACTTTTTATTTATATTATGGAAATTGTTTTTTTTTTAATTTTTATGGTTGAAAAACTTTGTTTAAAAAAGATATATAATAAATTCCGTTAATATGTTGAATTTTTTAGGCTCATTAGGTCAATTAAGGGATGTATTTGAGAGGGGTCCCCCGACCCCTCTCAAATATGTATGTATGTATAAGTATGCTCTCGTTAAATATGATATCCCTCGCAAACACTTCTTTAAATATCTGCAACTGAGGGATTTTATTAGAACTAATATGGGGCAATCCATGCTGGCCCCATCCATGTCTGTGCTAGAGAAAGCTTTGGTTAATGGCCCATTCGGAAGGGGGATATATATCAGATTTCTATGCTCTATTGGTTGACTTTTCTCCGGAATCCTCGGAAGATAGACTTAATGCCTGGAGAACAGAATAGATATTCAGGAGGATTTAACAGTGGAACAATGGAGTACGGCTTGTGCACAAGCTCAATCCCAGACTGGGGATACTCGTCTAAAACTTCTACAATACAATTGGCTTATGAGAGTGTACATCACACCAGTTAAACTCAATAAGTATAATTGTAACATTCCAGATGTATGCACCAGATGCGGTGAAGAAAGAGGCACATTGGTCCACTGTCTATGGTCCTGTCCAAAGTTGATGGAATTTTGGGGGAAGGTCAGGCAGGAAATACAGAAGATTTTGTCAATAATTATTGTACCAGAACCAAAGTTCTTCCTGCCACGGTCTATACCCAGAGGGACAGAAGATAACGCGTAATGAACAAATATTTATAGATATATGTCTTTTACAAGCTAAGAGAATGATAGCATTGACCTGGAAGAGACCAGACAAACCAAGTATTACACAGTGGTTCAGGGAACTGTCTATATGTTTACCTTTGGAAAAATGAGAGTATTGTCATTGTCAGGTCTACACCACACTTCTGCAGTGCACTGTAGTGTATAGCCTGGGAGGTTCACAGACAAATGTTTGGGGTGTGGCTTCTCCATTCGGTGTAGGACATTAACGTGAGGAATGTGAGTAGCCTACTGCCGTATGTGTGTTTGTGCAGGGCAGAACGATGGAATAATGTGCAGTGTTCTGTTTAATGGTCTAACGCATGTGTATCATTGTAACAGCTACAGGTGGAGATGTTGGCCTGTATGACGCCAGTGAAAGACAGTGCGTGTGTTTAGAGTTACGAGACCTGGTAAGGCGATACTTTTGGTTGTGTTGCCTAGTATTATGATTTCTGTTCTGTATTATTATTGTTGTTATTATCATATATTATGCTGCATGAAATGGTGACTGTTGGGCATTATATGGGATATATTGTAAAGAGTTCAGCTGTTTGGTCAATGCATAATGGATGTAGCTATTCTGTGCACATTACTGACTCTGGTTTGTCCATAGGTTCAAGTTGAAACAGCCCTGTAAAGGACTGTGGTCCCTTGCCCTGTAAAGGACTGTTGTCCCTTTTCCTTGTTATTTATTAATGATGTATTTTGTGAAACAACCATTCTTCCACATTAAGTGAGAAAAGATCAGGAACTGAATAAATTGCTTGATAAAGTCACCATATCGGGGGGAGGTGTTGTACCTTACATCCAGGCGCAACTTGAATGTAACCCCTAGAGGGTAGATGCCACACACAAATCACAACTCACACTCTGGGACACACAAATAGACACATTGCACATAGACACATCCTACACCATCACCAATGTCACTCACCGCACATTCCCCACTTCATCACTAACCACCACCAAATCTTCCACAATCACACCCCTTCACACACCACCCCTCAATTCATGCACTTAAAATAGACACCCCACCATCGAGCACTATCACGGGAGAAATTGTAGGAGCACTAATCACTGATAATATTGCATGCACACTTTGCAATCACATCCACAACTCATTTGACCATTTTGACCATTTTGACCTTAAGTGTAAGGCTTAATTGGGTCGTCCACTCACAGTTAACAGTCTTTGTATTGAGTTTGTGCTTGAAATGTACTGTAATTCTGCAAACTGTTAATAAAGATTTCAACCAATCAATCAATCAAACCACAATAAGACCACAAACACCTGCACTAACTGTCACATGACCCAAAGAACTCACAGATTTAACACACACAATTCCGGCACACTAGTTATACAACCCCAGCACATCACTATTCAATACACCCCATCACTCAGTATTACATCCATCACACACTCCCAATCATTGGATTATGAGACGATGCAGGTGTGGGTGGGAGAATATCACCACCTACCGAGGTTTAAGGATTCACATGGGAAAGGGACTTTGCACTGCTGATGTGGAGGACACAGGAGGGCCCTCGGACACCAATGCCTCCGGTGAAGCAGTGAGGTGTCACAGGTGTCAAAAGGCACTGGAGGAGGTGCGTCAGGCAGCAATGCCCAGCAGGAATACCATCACCTGTATCTGATATGTATGAGTGTATTCTTTTAATATTTGATGTCCACCAAAATTTGCGTCTAGATAGATTTCCCGCCATTTTGAATTTTGTTCAAAACACACTTTTTGCTCCTCCTCCTACAGATTTTGTCCAAATCTCACACAAATCGCTACACATGATCTACGGACCTATCCGGTTAAACCGGCACAGTCAGAATTTAGATCTTCTGTATCGTTCGGCCGTAATCGTCTTTGTGTGCTGTATTTGTACGTTAACACATTCCTATCCTAACCTCCATGCATGGACCCCTCCAGAACGTGTTGCAGGGTTTCAAAGAGCCACTCATACACATATTTAACAAGAAGCTGGCTGATCTGACCTTGGAGAAAGTGAAGGCAGCAGTAGAAGGACGCCACAACGTGCTCCTATTGGGAGACTCTGAAGGAGACCGTGACATGACTGAAGGCATCGAGGGCATTAAGAACATCGTCAAGATTGGCTTCTACAGTGTATGTAGTCTACACTGGGACCTTACCATTAGCTTTAGAAACGGGTAGATTCATTGGTACTCCTGAGGAGGACAGAGTCTGTCTAGTGTGTGATTTAAAATAAATTGAAAATGAAAATCATTTTTTGTTTTACTGCCCATTATATGAAGAATTAAGACATTTAATTATTTTGTAAAATGACAACCATCTGTGCTGACTTTTTCTGGTTGGAGGACTATGAAAAACTGGAATTTTGTTTTAGGAAAGGTATTTTTGCTTTGGCAGACTTTATGCAGGGCGTGGGAAATAAGGCAGAATGTTTGTGTAAAAAAAAAAGAAGGGAATATCAACAAAACAAATCTGTTTATTGTACACAATGCAATATTGAAGCAATTATATGGTGTGTCCTGTAAGTCCACGTGGGCTGAGCGCCTTTGGTGCATGACACAAAAATAAAGAAATCTATCTATCTAAAAAAAAAAATATATATATATATATATATAAACAAGAACACAATATACAAATGCTTAAAATCCTATAAATACAATTATAATAGAGCTCCGAAGTCCTGACGTAACTCGCTCATCCCGACGATTCCCCTGGTTCGCGGAAGTAATTTCTCTATGGAGAATAACATGGGGTGATCTTAATATCGTCTACTATAAGCGTTGTGGTCCAAAAATAAACAAGCTGTCTCTGCGTTATTGTTAGGGAGGTGTCTCTGTATCGTTTGCAACAGTCAGTCACTCATATATGATACAGTCTGCTTCTAGCGAAAATCTAACTAATTCAGCAGCAGTAACATTAGCGTTTTCTCTCAGTCAGTTGATTCTTCATATCCATATGAGTGAAGCGGCCGGGGTGACATGTTTATTTTTCAAACACAGTTGTTATATGAGGCGATCTAAAATCGCCTCAATGGGGATTTCAATGCAACTAAACAAATACATCGGAAAAAACCCAATCAAAATATATTTAAAAAAATAAATAAACAAATACATGAATCTGGGGACTGACGTCCTCTATTGAAAGTGACGTCAGACTTCGGTAATCTATGTCCATATGTCTTTTAAAAACACGTGATTTTGAAAATCACCTACTTTGAATATGTTCAGGGCAAGTAAGGACACAACACAGTGCAGCTTCTTAAATACATTACTCTGGTTTATTCCTCTCAGTTCATGGAGTAATTCACATTAATATTACTTTACACAGAAGAGCAGATAGCTCTCCATGGACAACAGGTGCACAGCCACACCCACCTCTGAGCCCAATTCTAGTTTGACTCAGGCCAGGTTTGACTGCTTAAATCAGTCATCCTCCATCTCACAGTTCTACTATAAATAACACACCAACTAAGCAACCAACACAGCAAGGACGACCTAGACACAGAGACACAGAGAGACAATGGCGACTACAGGAAAAAAGGCCAAATATGATGAAACAACTCGAGCAGAAGGATTCATTTTTAACAGTTCAGAAATAAGAATCAGCAAGAAAAACCAAAAATACTTCAACTTCACCATTCAAACCGGACCAGACCACTACACCGACTGCTGCTCTTTCGACATCACTCACCATCCCGTCATACACCAAATGCAACAGGACAACACCCCAGCCAAACTCACTAAAATAAAAAAGACCATCAACACCTGTAAGTTGAATTGCCTACATTCACTCATTTAACATTTGCTATTTTAAATGCCTATATACTTACAGTAAAATAACTAACAAATATTACCATAATAAATACAATGTGTGCATTTTGTCTTACAGTCACAAATCAAGACAGCATACTGCTCTACAACTACAGCAACATCATGTCCACATCAGTCCCCCACTTCCCCAGAAAGAACCCATCAGAAACCACAACCCTGAAACAAGTATCACGATTTTCAAACCAGCAAAAAGTAAGTAGGCCTACTGAGTTAATTTTTTATTCTAACTACCACAACATAGAATACATTCACATAATGAAATGTAATTCTGAAGGTGGATTCTAACAATAGTTTTTATAGAGTAGGCCTATAAAGTGTTTGTTTTTTTTCTGTTTGAAAAATAAGCACCGCAATTAAGCTAAGATGACTTGATAGCCAATAGGCATAGCTTAACTTGCCAAGACGTCAGTGCAAATGACAATGAATATGCCTATTCACTTTTTCTTATGGCTTCTTAGGCCTCATTCAAACGCCAATCAGACAAATATTTGGTTGTTATTTTTAGGACACCACAATGCTTTTCCAATGGGACACATAGTTTGACCAAACATGTGTTCGATTGCTGGTCTGATCGTTTGTACCTTTGTTAAATTGACGTAGAATGATCAACATTTGCCCTACTCTATGCTGAATTGAAGTGGACTCTGTCCAATACTTTTTTTTTTCCCCTCCCTGTCAATGTTTGGGTTTCCAAGGCTATACAACACTGACCATCTATCACCAATGTTACTCACCGCACATTCCCCACTTCACCGTAATGAAAATTCACCCCTGCACACACGGACTCACACGCACAAACGGACCCATGAACTTACAACTGGTTGACATCACAGACGCCACACACAAATCACAACTCACACTCTGGGACACACAAATAGACACATTGCACATCCTACACCATCACCAATGTCACTCACCGGCGACCGCACATTCCCCACTTCATCACTAACCTTCCACAATCACACCCCTTCACACACCACTAGTCATTCCCCCCTCAATTCACGACGTGCGTCTCCGTCTCCGTCCTCTGCTTCCTGAGATCCTTGTTGTGTCTTTTTTAGTTTATGTATGCTTTTCCTCCAATGCTTTCCTCATCCTGTGGCGCTCGCACTTATTTAAACACATACAAACTCACTCACCTCACAACAGCAGCACTTATCACAGACTGTGAAATATAAAGCTCAAGTTGCAAGAGTTGCGAAAATGGCTGGGAAGATCATGGGCCTGTCTTCCCCCCCGTTGACTCCCCAAGCCATTTTTGAACAGACTGTATAGTAAGGCAAGCTAAGAATATAACCTCTGACCCCTCACATGTTCTGTATTCCGAATATGAATTAATGAGATCAGGAAGAAGGTACAGGATGCCACAGTGCAAGTACAACAGATATAAACACTCTTTCATTCCTCTCTCTATAAAAATGTTGAATGGGTAATTGGTACCTTAATGGGGTGTACGCACCAGGGGTGTATTTGTTTTGTTTTGTTGCAACCTTGAACCTTGAGCACCTTTTCGACCAAGAGCACATCACTATTCAATACACTCCATCACTTAGTATTATTAATAATAATAATAATAATAAACTTTTTATTTGTATAGCACCTTTCATACATAAATGTAGCGCAAAGTGCTTCACAGGGCAAAAATAGAATACAATAAAACATAGTATTACATCCATCACACACTCCCAAACACCCCCAGAGCACGAGAGCACTAGCAACAGCCCCACCCACTCCACCACATCATCAACATTTTGAACTCATTGAACTTTTTTTTGCAGTCGGGAGGGACTCTCGTCTCCCGCCCCGCTCCCTTCAAACTCACAGGGCAGATTTGACTGGATGATGCAGTAGCTCATTGTTGTTTGAAATGTACGTCGACATATTTATTTGTGGCTTTGAGAGTTAATCGTTGTGGTTTACCGTTTTAATTAAACTCCGGATGCTATCGTGTTTGTATAATTAAAATAAAAAACTTTTGTTTTTCGTGAATTTGAGAACGAGGATGTTACTGATTTCGATAAAATACGGGTTTATTCCTTTAGAGTTGTATATTGTTGTTGTGATTACCAGACATCCTGGATAGCCAGGTAAGGTTTTTTTTTTTTTTTGCAACTTTTTATTTATATTATGGAAATTGTTTTTTTTTTAATTTTTATGGTTGAAAAACTTTGTTTAAAAAAGATATATAATAAATTCAATCTTTCCGTTAATATGTTGAATTTTTTAGGCTCATTAGGTCAATTAAGGGATGTATTTGAGAGGGGTCCCCCGACCCCTCTCAAATATGTATGTATGTATAAGTATGCTCTCGTTAAATATGATATCCCTCGCAAACACTTATTTAAATATCTGCAACTGAGGGATTTTATTAGAACTAATATGGGGCAATCCATGCTGGCCCCATCCATGTCTGTGCTAGAGAAAGCTTTGGTTAATGGCCCATTCGGAAGGGGGATATATATCAGATTTCTATGCTCTATTGGTTGACTTTTCTCCGGAATCCTCGGAAGATAGACTTAATGCCTGGAGAACAGAATAGATATTCAGGAGGATTTAACAGTGGAACAATGGAGTACGGCTTGTGCACAAGCTCAATCCCAGACTGGGGATACTCGTCTAAAACTTCTACAATACAATTGGCTTATGAGAGTGTACATCACACCAGTTAAACTCAATAAGTATAATTGTAACATTCCAGATGTATGCACCAGATGCGGTGAAGAAAGAGGCACATTGGTCCACTGTCTATGGTCCTGTCCAAAGTTGATGGAATTTTGGGGGAAGGTCAGGCAGGAAATACAGAAGATTTTGTCAATAATTATTGTACCAGAACCAAAGTTCTTCCTGCCACGGTCTATACCCAGAGGGACAGAAGATAACGCGTAATGAACAAATATTTATAGATATATGTCTTTTACAAGCTAAGAGAATGATAGCATTGACCTGGAAGAGACCAGACAAACCAAGTATTACACAGTGGTTCAGGGAACTGTCTATATGTTTACCTTTGGAAAAATGAGAGTATTGTCATTGTCAGGTCTACACCACACTTCTGCAGTGCACTGTAGTGTATAGCCTGGGAGGTTCACAGACAAATGTTTGGGGTGTGGCTTCTCCATTCGGTGTAGGACATTAACGTGAGGAATGTGAGTAGCCTACTGCCGTATGTGTGTTTGTGCAGGGCAGAACGATGGAATAATGTGCAGTGTTCTGTTTAATGGTCTAACGCATGTGTATCATTGTAACAGCTACAGGTGGAGATGTTGGCCTGTATGACGCCAGTGAAAGACAGTGCGTGTGTTTAGAGTTACGAGACCTGGTAAGGCGATACTTTTGGTTGTGTTGCCTAGTATTATGATTTCTGTTCTGTATTATTATTGTTGTTATTATCATATATTATGCTGCATGAAATGGTGACTGTTGGGCATTATATGGGATATATTGTAAAGAGTTCAGCTGTTTGGTCAATGCATAATGGATGTAGCTATTCTGTGCACATTACTGACTCTGGTTTGTCCATAGGTTCAAGTTGAAACAGCCCTGTAAAGGACTGTGGTCCCTTGCCCTGTAAAGGACTGTTGTCCCTTTTCCTTGTTATTTATTAATGATGTATTTTGTGAAACAACCATTCTTCCACATTAAGTGAGAAAAGATCAGGAACTGAATAAATTGCTTGATAAAGTCACCATATCGGGGGGAGGTGTTGTACCTTACATCCAGGCGCAACTTGAATGTAACCCCTAGAGGGTAGATGCCACACACAAATCACAACTCACACTCTGGGACACACAAATAGACACATTGCACATAGACACATCCTACACCATCACCAATGTCACTCACCGCACATTCCCCACTTCATCACTAACCACCACCAAATCTTCCACAATCACACCCCTTCACACACCACCCCTCAATTCATGCACTTAAAATAGACACCCCACCATCGAGCACTATCACGGGAGAAATTGTAGGAGCACTAATCACTGATAATATTGCATGCACACTTTGCAATCACATCCACAACTCATTTGACCATTTTGACCATTTTGACCATTTTGACCTTAAGTGTAAGGCTTAATTGGGTCGTCCACTCACAGTTAACAGTCTTTGTATTGAGTTTGTGCTTGAAATGTACTGTAATTCTGCAAACTGTTAATAAAGATTTCAACCAATCAATCAATCAAACCACAATAAGACCACAAACACCTGCACTAACTGTCACATGACCCAAAGAACTCACAGATTTAACACACACAATTCCGGCACACTAGTTATACAACCCCAGCACATCACTATTCAATACACCCCATCACTCAGTATTACATCCATCACACACTCCCAATCATTGGATTATGAGACGATGCAGGTGTGGGTGGGAGAATATCACCACCTACCGAGGTTTAAGGATTCACATGGGAAAGGGACTTTGCACTGCTGATGTGGAGGACACAGGAGGGCCCTCGGACACCAATGCCTCCGGTGAAGCAGTGAGGTGTCACAGGTGTCAAAAGGCACTGGAGGAGGTGCGTCAGGCAGCAATGCCCAGCAGGAATACCATCACCTGTATCTGATATGTATGAGTGTATTCTTTTAATATTTGATGTCCACCAAAATTTGCGTCTAGATAGATTTCCCGCCATTTTGAATTTTGTTCAAAACACACTTTTTGCTCCTCCTCCTACAGATTTTGTCCAAATCTCACACAAATCGCTACACATGATCTACGGACCTATCCGGTTAAACCGGCACAGTCAGAATTTAGATCTTCTGTATCGTTCGGCCGTAATCGTCTTTGTGTGCTGTATTTGTACGTTAACACATTCCTATCCTAACCTCCATGCATGGACCCCTCCAGAACGTGTTGCAGGGTTTCAAAGAGCCACTCATACACATATTTAACAAGAAGCTGGCTGATCTGACCTTGGAGAAAGTGAAGGCAGCAGTAGAAGGACGCCACAACGTGCTCCTATTGGGAGACTCTGAAGGAGACCGTGACATGACTGAAGGCATCGAGGGCATTAAGAACATCGTCAAGATTGGCTTCTACAGTGTATGTAGTCTACACTGGGACCTTACCATTAGCTTTAGAAACGGGTAGATTCATTGGTACTCCTGAGGAGGACAGAGTCTGTCTAGTGTGTGATTTAAAATAAATTGAAAATGAAAATCATTTTTTGTTTTACTGCCCATTATATGAAGAATTAAGACATTTAATTATTTTGTAAAATGACAACCATCTGTGCTGACTTTTTCTGGTTGGAGGACTATGAAAAACTGGAATTTTGTTTTAGGAAAGGTATTTTTGCTTTGGCAGACTTTATGCAGGGCGTGGGAAATAAGGCAGAATGTTTGTGTAAAAAAAAAAGAAGGGAATATCAACAAAACAAATCTGTTTATTGTACACAATGCAATATTGAAGCAATTATATGGTGTGTCCTGTAAGTCCACGTGGGCTGAGCGCCTTTGGTGCATGACACAAAAATAAAGAAATCTATCTATCTAAAAAAAAAAATATATATATATATATATATAAACAAGAACACAATATACAAATGCTTAAAATCCTATAAATACAATTATAATAGAGCTCCGAAGTCCTGACGTAACTCGCTCATCCCGACGATTCCCCTGGTTCGCGGAAGTAATTTCTCTATGGAGAATAACATGGGGTGATCTTAATATCGTCTACTATAAGCGTTGTGGTCCAAAAATAAACAAGCTGTCTCTGCGTTATTGTTAGGGAGGTGTCTCTGTATCGTTTGCAACAGTCAGTCACTCATATATGATACAGTCTGCTTCTAGCGAAAATCTAACTAATTCAGCAGCAGTAACATTAGCGTTTTCTCTCAGTCAGTTGATTCTTCATATCCATATGAGTGAAGCGGCCGGGGTGACATGTTTATTTTTCAAACACAGTTGTTATATGAGGCGATCTAAAATCGCCTCAATGGGGATTTCAATGCAACTAAACAAATACATCGGAAAAAACCCAATCAAAATATATTTAAAAAAATAAATAAACAAATACATGAATCTGGGGACTGACGTCCTCTATTGAAAGTGACGTCAGACTTCGGTAATCTATGTCCATATGTCTTTTAAAAACACGTGATTTTGAAAATCACCTACTTTGAATATGTTCAGGGCAAGTAAGGACACAACACAGTGCAGCTTCTTAAATACATTACTCTGGTTTATTCCTCTCAGTTCATGGAGTAATTCACATTAATATTACTTTACACAGAAGAGCAGATAGCTCTCCATGGACAACAGGTGCACAGCCACACCCACCTCTGAGCCCAATTCTAGTTTGACTCAGGCCAGGTTTGACTGCTTAAATCAGTCATCCTCCATCTCACAGTTCTACTATAAATAACACACCAACTAAGCAACCAACACAGCAAGGACGACCTAGACACAGAGACACAGAGAGACAATGGCGACTACAGGAAAAAAGGCCAAATATGATGAAACAACTCGAGCAGAAGGATTCATTTTTAACAGTTCAGAAATAAGAATCAGCAAGAAAAACCAAAAATACTTCAACTTCACCATTCAAACCGGACCAGACCACTACACCGACTGCTGCTCTTTCGACATCACTCACCATCCCGTCATACACCAAATGCAACAGGACAACACCCCAGCCAAACTCACTAAAATAAAAAAGACCATCAACACCTGTAAGTTGAATTGCCTACATTCACTCATTTAACATTTGCTATTTTAAATGCCTATATACTTACAGTAAAATAACTAACAAATATTACCATAATAAATACAATGTGTGCATTTTGTCTTACAGTCACAAATCAAGACAGCATACTGCTCTACAACTACAGCAACATCATGTCCACATCAGTCCCCCACTTCCCCAGAAAGAACCCATCAGAAACCACAACCCTGAAACAAGTATCACGATTTTCAAACCAGCAAAAAGTAAGTAGGCCTACTGAGTTAATTTTTTATTCTAACTACCACAACATAGAATACATTCACATAATGAAATGTAATTCTGAAGGTGGATTCTAACAATAGTTTTTATAGAGTAGGCCTATAAAGTGTTTGTTTTTTTTCTGTTTGAAAAATAAGCACCGCAATTAAGCTAAGATGACTTGATAGCCAATAGGCATAGCTTAACTTGCCAAGACTGCAGTGCAAATGACAATGAATATGCCTATTCACTTTTTCTTATGGCTTCTTAGGCCTCATTCAAACGCCAATCAGACAAATATTTGGTTGTTATTTTTAGGACACCACAATGCTTTTCCAATGGGACACATAGTTTGACCAAACATGTGTTCGATTGCTGGTCTGATCGTTTGTACCTTTGTTAAATTGACGTAGAATGATCAACATTTGCCCTACTCTATGCTGAATTGAAGTGGACTCTGTCCAATACTTTTTTTTTTCCCCTCCCTGTCAATGTTTGGGTTTCCAAGGCTATACAACACTGACCATCTATCACCAATGTTACTCACCGCACATTCCCCACTTCACCGTAATGAAAATTCACCCCTGCACACACGGACTCACACGCACAAACGGACCCATGAACTTACAACTGGTTGACATCACAGACGCCACACACAAATCACAACTCACACTCTGGGACACACAAATAGACACATTGCACATCCTACACCATCACCAATGTCACTCACCGGCGACCGCACATTCCCCACTTCATCACTAACCTTCCACAATCACACCCCTTCACACACCACTAGTCATTCCCCCCCTCAATTCACGACGTGCGTCTCCGTCTCCGTCCTCTGCTTCCTGAGATCCTTGTTGTGTCTTTTTTAGTTTATGTATGCTTTTCCTCCAATGCTTTCCTCATCCTGTGGCGCTCGCACTTATTTAAACACATACAAACTCACTCACCTCACAACAGCAGCACTTATCACAGACTGTGAAATATAAAGCTCAAGTTGCAAGAGTTGCGAAAATGGCTGGGAAGATCATGGGCCTGTCTTCCCCCCCGTTGACTCCCCAAGCCATTTTTGAACAGACTGTAGTAAGGCAAGCTAAGAATATAACCTCTGACCCCTCACATGTTCTGTATTCCGAATATGAATTAATGAGATCAGGAAGAAGGTACAGGATGCCACAGTGCAAGTACAACAGATATAAACACTCTTTCATTCCTCTCTCTATAAAAATGTTGAATGGGTAATTGGTACCTTAATGGGGTGTACGCACCAGGGGTGTATTTGTTTTGTTTTGTTGTAATGTCTCTGTCTATGTGATTATATGTATGCAGCTGTGTCCTCCTGTCTCCAAGACAAATTTCTCCCAAGGGAGACGAAATAAAGACAACCTTGAACCTTGAGCACCTTTTCGACCAAGAGCACATCACTATTCAATACACCCCATCACTTAGTATTATTAATAATAATAATAATAAACTTTTTATTTGTATAGCACCTTTCATACATAAATGTAGCGCAAAGTGCTTCACAGGGCAAAAATAGAATACAATAAAACATAGTATTACATCCATCACACACTCCCAAACACCCCCAGAGCACGAGAGCACTAGCAACAGCCCCACCCACTCCACCACATCATCAACATTTTGAACTCATTGAACTTTTTTTTGCAGTCGGGAGGGACTCTCGTCTCCCGCCCCGCTCCCTTCAAACTCACAGGGCAGATTTGACTGGATGATGCAGTAGCTCATTGTTGTTTGAAATGTACGTCGACATATTTATTTGTGGCTTTGAGAGTTAATCGTTGTGGTTTACCGTTTTAATTAAACTCCGGATGCTATCGTGTTTGTATAATTAAAATAAAAAACGTTTGTTTTTCGTGAATTTGAGAACGAGGATGTTACTGATTTCGATAAAATACGGGTTTAATTTTTATGGTTGAAAAACTTTGTTTAAAAAAGATATATAATAAATTCAATCTTTCCGTTAATATGTTGAATTTTTTAGGCTCATTAGGTCAATTAAGGGATGTATTTGAGAGGGGTCCCCCGACCCCTCTCAAATATGTATGTATGTATAAGTATGCTCTCGTTAAATATGATATCCCTCGCAAACACTTCTTTAAATATCTGCAACTGAGGGATTTTATTAGAACTAATATGGGGCAATCCATGCTGGCCCCATCCATGTCTGTGCTAGAGAAAGGTTTGGTTAATGGCCCATTCGGAAGGGGGATATATATCAGATTTCTATGCTCTATTGGTTGACTTTTATCCGGAATCCTCGGAAGATAGACTTAATGCCTGGAGAACAGAATAGATATTCAGGAGGATTTAACAGTGGAACAATGGAGTACGGCTTGTGCACAAGCTCAATCCCAGACTGGGGATACTCGTCTAAAACTTCTACAATACAATTGGCTTATGAGAGTGTACATCACACCAGTTAAACTCAATAAGTATAATTGTAACATTCCAGATGTATGCACCAGATGCAGTGAAGAAAGAGGCACATTGGTCCACTGTCTATGGTCCTGTCCAAAGTTGATGGAATTTTGGGGGAAGGTCAGGCAGGAAATACAGAAGATTTTGTCAATAATTATTGTACCAGAACCAAAGTTCTTCCTGCCACGGTCTATACCCAGAGGGACAGAAGATAACGCGTAATGAACAAATATTTATAGATATATGTATTTTACAAGCTAAGAGAATGATAGCATTGACCTGGAAGAGACCAGACAAACCAAGTATTACACAGTGGTTCAGGGAACTGTCTATATGTTTACCTTTGGAAAAATGAGAGTATTGTCATTGTCAGGTCTACACCACACTTCTGCAGTGCACTGTAGTGTATAGCCTGGGAGGTTCACAGACAAATGTTTGGGGTGTGGCTTCTCCATTCGGTGTAGGACATTAACGTGAGGAATGTGAGTAGCCTACTGCCGTATGTGTGTTTGTGCAGGGCAGAACGATGGAATAATGTGCAGCGTTCCGTTTAATGGTCTAACGCATGTGTATCATTGTAACAGCTACAGGTGGAGATGTTGGCCTGTATGACGCCAGTGAAAGACAGTGCGTGTGTTTAGAGTTACGAGACCTGGTAAGGCGATACTTTTGGTTGTGTTGCCTAGTATTATGATTTCTGTTCTGTATTATTATTGTTGTTATTATCATATATTATTCTGCATGAAATGGTGACTGTTGGGCATTATATGGGATATATTGTAAAGAGTTCAGCTGTTTGGTCAATGCATAATGGATGTAGCTATTCTGTGCACATTACTGACTCTGGTTTGTCCATAGGTTCAAGTTGAAACAGCCCTGTAAAGGACTGTGGTCCCTTGCCCTGTAAAGGACTGTTGTCCCTTTTCCTTGTTATTTATTAATGATGTATTTTGTGAAACAACCATTCTTCCACATTAAGTGAGAAAAGATCAGGAACTGAATAAATTGCTTGATAAAGTCACCATATCGGGGGGAGGTGTTGTACCTTACATCCAGGCGCAACTTGAATGTAACCCCTAGAGGGTAGATGCCACACACAAATCACAACTCACACTCTGGGACACACAAATAGACACATTGCACATAGACACATCCTACACCATCACCAATGTCACTCACCGCACATTCCCCACTTCATCACTAACCACCACCAAATCTTCCACAATCACACCCCTTCACACACCACCCCTCAATTCATGCACTTAAAATAGACACCCCACCATCGAGCACTATCACGGGAGAAATTGTAGGAGCACTAATCACTGATAATATTGCATGCACACTTTGCAATCACATCCACAACTCATTTGACCACAATAAGACCACAAACACCTGCACTAACTGTCACATGACCCAAAGAACTCACAGATTTAACACACACAATTCCGGCACACTAGTTATACAACCCCAGCACATCACTATTCAATACACCCCATCACTCAGTATTACATCCATCACACACTCCCAATCATTGGATTATGAGACGATGCAGGTGTGGGTGGGAGAATATCACCACCTACCGAGGTTTAAGGATTCACATGGGAAAGGGACTTTGCACTGCTGATGTGGAGGACACAGGAGGGCCCTCGGACACCAATGCCTCCGGTGAAGCAGTGAGGTGTCACAGGTGTCAAAAGGCACTGGAGGAGGTGCGTCAGGCAGCAATGCCCAGCAGGAATACCATCACCTGTATCTGATATGTATGAGTGTATTCTTTTAATATTTGATGTCCACCAAAATTTGCGAGTAGATAGATTTCCCGCCATTTTGAATTTTGTTCAAAACACACTTTTTGCTCCTCCTCCTACAGATTTTGTCCAAATCTCACACAAATCGCTACACATGATCTACGGACCTATCCGGTTAAAACGGCACAGTCAGAATTTAGATCTTCTGTATCGTTCGGCCGTAATCGTCTTCCGAAGTTAGTGGGAGGGGCCTATTTCACGCAAAACGCCCACAACTCACGCACGGAATGTCCGATCCGTCCCAAATCTGAATCGCGTGTGGAGGGTGGCTTCATCAACGCGGAGCCAAAAGCGATTCCATTTTCGACGGCTGCGATGTCGGCAATCACACTTTGCAATTTCCCAGAATTGCCTCTTTCTAGTTGTTTATGTTATTGAAATTATTTATTTTGTTTTTTTTATGTTTGAAAAACTGTTTTAAAAAAATAAACTCAATCTTGTTGTTAATATGTTGTCTTATGTTTTGAAGAAAAAGAAAATGGCGGCTCGGAATATCACTTGTGGAATATTTTGGACAGAAAGTAGCTCATATTTTGGACAGAAAGTAGCTCATAACATGTCTACGGGGGATTTTTTATGAAAAACAAGCTTGGTAGATTGAAAGAGGATAATTCAAGCTTTGACTACAGCTGCAATGTTGGTGAACGCAATTGGATCAGTGGGGAGTCAATGGAGGGTATTGGAAATCTAGATTCATCCCATTGTAAAAAAATCTAGACTTGCAAATTGCGGCTAACGTTGCCCACGAGCTTCACATCAAATATTGTGAACACTTTGCCACCCGCCTGTTGCTGTACGGAGATGGATTCGCCGCACAGACTGGTGTGATTCTTTCATAAAATCTAAGTGTACTCTAGGGCCACTTAAATACCACTTATCTGAGAGAAATTATGACATGTCACATCTCAACCCAGTAGTCTACTTGCCTGCTAATTATTTATTGTTCAACAGTTCCACTCTAGGAATTGAAAATTAAGTCTGTTTGGCACGTTGTATAATTTGATGCCAATACTTTTGTACTTCACCTCAAGATACATTTTGCATGCAGGAATTTTACTTGCGACAGTGTTTTCTACATTGTGGTTTTGATAAGTTTCACACAAATAGCACTTTTTGGCCCCTCAAAGTATGGCTTTTGAAATGCCATATGGCAGCCTTTGTTTGTTTAAGGCACTTTCGACAAACAGACTGGCAGCTAAGTGGTATGGACTTTTTTTAGAGCAACAAACATTTCCCCTCACTCCACGAGTGTGATTGTCGACCACACCTAAACAACCTCAAACTAAAGATTGAGACCTGACACACTGAGCAGCAAGCAGCATTGAACCAACACTGAGCCTAGCACAATGAGCAGCAAGCAGCATTGATTCTTGAACAAACAGAGCCAGAGCTCTCAGGCAGCCTTTATAGTGTCTCAGCTCGTTGGCAGACCAGTCTCAGCTGGTCATCACAGGTGAGTCCACTGCAAGTTATCAGGGAGTGTAGGAGAGGACTCAAGGCAGTTAAGAGCACAGCTGTGGTTGGTTGTTTGGAATAGGAGGGGGAATAACACAGTGTGTCACAACATGGGGTCCAGCGACCTCCAGGGGCCCTTGAAGGGCTTCCAGGGGGTCTTTTAAGACACACACGCACGTACACACACTTATACATTATTATTAATAATAATAATAATAATAATAATAATAATAATATAACAATAATGATATGATATGCTTTAAGATTTATTGGCCTGTTTCATATAGCCCATAAGAAGTATTTGTGTTTTGTGTTAGCATTTGTGTTAGCATAACTTCCTCTTCCTCTTGCTGTGTTGCCAGTTTTGCAAGAGAAACAAGTGGCCTGGTCTATAAAAAACAAGCAAACACATTGTGAGTTTGTGTTGGAATGTGATCTGAATGGTATATATATTTTATTATTGATAACTCTTATTGTGAAGTAACAAGCCCCAGACAGGAAGTGCTTTCTGTATATAACCGTAAATAAATGTGTCAGTGACATTACAGCTGTGAAACTCAACAGGTTGTGCATCTGTTTTTTAAAACGATATTGAGAATAAATGGAAATATTTTGAATATATACATTTTTTACAAGTGAAGATAGATAGGAAAGAGTATATGTGGCATGCGCCTGGACCACTAGGCTAGCGGGCGCCCCTATTTTGAATGTTTTTTTAATATTTTAACAAAAATGGCACAACTTATTTTCGGATGGATGTCCGTGGACAATCATATATTATGGGGGTCCTTGACGTGAAGAAATGTGGGAATTACTGGTTTAAACAACATTAGGAAGCGAGCACAAATAAGAAACACTTTAGAAACAAGCCCAAAAAACCACAACCAGCAACTACTAATATTTTATTTACAAGCGACTTTACAGAACAAACCAACGGTCACTTATAATAAGCAGACATGGCAACACTGGCTGAAGGAAGTGAAGCACACACACAAGTAGCCCCAATACATTCCCGCCAATACAGGTGAATAACTGGTGATGATTATTACACCCATCATTGAATTTTATTTGATATAAAGTGGGTTGGCCATCTCTCGCAGTGCATAGAGAGCAAATACATTGTATTTTATGTATTTATAAGGCCATGTGTGGTAAGCTTCCTCTGTGCCTATCCACAGTTTTAGATCCAAATGTTTGTCTGACGGGTCTGTGAGGTGTGGGGTGACTGTATAGCTTCTCTGTAGAAGCTGAAGAGCTCATGGAGGACTGCAGGTGAACAGTCTTGTGGAACAGTTTGTTGCTGATCATCACCACCAAGGAAAACAGATGCAGCTGGAAATGGTGCATCTTTGTCGGGGCCTCGGCCTCATTGGCGCTAATAATGAACAGAGGGAATAGCGTGGAGAACAAGGAGCCGCTGATGATATATGAGGACGGGAGGGCTGTCAATACAGCCATGGGCAAACCAAAGCCAAAATAGTACGGCCAGTTCCTCTCTATGTTGGCCAGTCTCTGGTGCATCTCGATGCCCCGGTTGAACCAGCGATACTCGAAGCAGTACAGGGAGTAGAGCAGAGACATGTGGAGGAGGCTAACCAGCTGTCCAATGGCAACGATGGGGAAGAGGCTAACCATCACTCCCTGAACGAGGAAGAGAGCCTGGAGTAGCAGATTGAAGAGCATATCGGCGATGACCTTTCCGACACCCGGGAAGGGTGTCCGCCGCGCCTTAGGGCCGGACGCCTCAAAGGCCAGGTCGGCGATGTCCTGGAACCAGATGGCATTGACTATCTTGCTGAGAACAAACAGAGGAAGCACCCAGAGAGCCGCGAACACCGAGGCGAGGACGAACTCCAGCCAGCACCACACGCTGCCGTGGAGCGACGGGTCGCCCATGATCCGCGCCGTGAGAGACCGCAGCAGTGGGATGAACGCCCGATGGAACAGGAACAGACTGAGCCAGAGCACTCCTCCGTTCCACGCACAGCACCGGAAAATCCTACCGGCCAGTTTGGTGTGTTCACCGTCAGGTGTGCGTTTCTCCTCCTCGCTCCGTGCCCGTCTCTGTGCCAGGGCTCCACTGGTGCCCCTTCTCCTCCGCTGCTCCTCCCTTTTCTGCTGGATGCGGGCGTCCAGCTTAGAGATGGTTCCGATCCCCAAAATGGAGTCCTTGATCCCTGCGGCGACTTCGCCGAGGAATGCCCTGCCGCTGTCTGTCATCTCTGGCGGCAGATCCACTGCAGAAGGAATGGGGGTGACCTGGTGGTCAAGTCAACGTAAACTTTGCCAAATCGTTCTTTTCCACCCTTATATATCAAAACAACAAAACAAAACCAACCAAACCATGAGACAACCATGACCATTTATGGAACATTGGGGTTGACCATTTGCCCAAATATGAAGATTGTGTGGTCACACACTGAGAGCTTGAGTAACCAGGGTGATGGCATGAACAGTCACAGTGCCGGGAAGTAACACGACCTGGCTAGCGAGGTCAGTTCATCTTGTAGTCTTCGGGCGGTGTCCACAGCATGGGGAAAGCATCTATCTCCTCTTGCGTGTATTCATTCAGCTTCCTGGGTATCTTCCTGGGCTGAGGCAGCTCCTCCGTCAGGTTAGCCAGGATGTGATCTGGAACGACGCCGTCGGCAAAGAGGTGCAGACGTTGCATCATGGTGCGCCTGTGCAGGTTCCTGGGCAGCATCCCGTAAACCGCCAACTTCACCACGGCCTTGGGGTCTTTGAGGTGGAGCTGGGCGGCCGTGACCTGTTTGAACCCGCCCGGGTAGCCGCTGTGCGACGAGTAAACCTTCTGTTCCCACTTGTTCCCGGAGAAGGCAACGTGTCTGGTGTTCGTCACCACCACGTGGTCGCCGCAGTCGCTCAGGGCGTGGTAGATGGGTTTGTGTTTCCCTTGCAGTCTGACGGAACACATGGAGGCGATCTTCCCCGGCGGCTGCATGTTGGCGTCGATCAGGAACCACGAGCGGGCGAAGGTCGCCCACTGCTGGGTAGATCTGGAGAAACTGGACATTATTTCTCTGGCTATATCTTCTCCTTGGTTTCAAGGTTGATGTCAGTCGTTAATTCAACTTAGCTAATTTACCTCAACGGGTTCCTAACGCAAAGCCAAATTTCCTGAGGAGGCACATCTGAAGCCTGTCCTTATTTTATTATCTGATTATGATACTGCTGCAGAGAACCTATGACACAGCCAACCTTTAGAGGTAGAGGTAACTGCTGGTTGAGTCAAGACTCAGATGCTGCAGTGCTGTTCAAGTAGAACTTAATGGAACGGACGTCCTTCCGATGATTACTAGAGACGGTTTCGATAAGTGATCAACTTGAAAGGGCTGAGGTCGGTTCTGTACTTCTTCAGGATCGAGTTGATGTGCTGTTGAGCTTGCTGGTCACGTCAGTCATCTCACTGTGACATGACTGATCATGCGATGTCACAATGACTCCGCCGTAACCATCACATAGTGTTCCCACTGCAGCCACGCCCAAATATGGTGTGCATCTTCTAGAGTTACGCAAACTGCGTTCACTTCATGGGGCCAGTCCAATGGCGGCTCTCCTAAATAGACTTCTATTGAGAATGGGGACAACCAACTGGGACAAGTCCTGGACCGGAAGTAGGCAGAAATGCATTGAACGCAGGCAACAGCCCAGCTTTAATGATCTTAAATCCGTTTATTTTAGGATTTATTTTTTTGTAATAGTACAACATACACAAAGAGACATTTATTTTGTAAGTGGAGTCTTTCTGCATGTATGGTTGCCATGTTTTCTGGTGGATACTTCAAGAGGGATTCTCTGAGTTCACTGTGTGTTCGTCCATGACCCCATAAATCAAAAGCAGACTTTTCAGATTTGGCCATGACACTGTGAACATCCTGTTCAGACACGCCATCCAGACACAATAAAGGATACTTCTCTTTGAAGTTTTCTCCAGGAATAAACGGTTTTCCTCTGAGAGAAAGGAGAGCCCTGATTTCCGGTAACATAAAATCAAGATTAACTTGAGCAAAATGTAGTAAATATTGTACGCATGGCCTAACACCTTGTGCTGCCATGTGTGATGCTCAAAAATATGTCCTTGTCAGTCCTCAACACTTTTAAATCTGTACATGCCCATACATGGACATGTTTTTTTGTGCCTGATGCCATGACAACACATTTGGAACCCCATATATCAAACAGTGGGTCGGGACCCATTTTTGGGTCACTGATCTTTTAGGGGCTATATCCAGCTATAGTGTAGATGTTTGTCCTAGCACAAACATTAAAAGGACAAAAATAGAGATTTAACATAAATAGCAGGCTCGTCCACATATGACGTAAATTCTCTGTTCATTGTCAATGGAAATGTAATGTTTGTGTAGGACGAAAATCTACACTAATAGCTGAATATAGGACAAAATCACACCTATGTGAAATGAGGGGTGCTCTTGTCATCGTACAACAATTTATGTTAGCGGACATTGCTACATAAGGTAGATAAGGTGGTCCCTTATTGGCCAAGCTCTACCACCAACATGTGATTGGTTAGCCGATTTGCTCGTCTACATATGACGTAAGTTTTCCTTTCAATGTCAATGGCATTTCATGTTTTGATGTTTAATTTACGTCACATTTAGCAGAATTATCAGCTCTTATCATGCATCATCTCATACTGGCCAATCAGAATGCCTGATACGTCATATTTAGCGGAATTCTGTCGTAATTTCTCCGTTCATTGTCAATGGCAAATACTGACACAGATTTAGAGGACATTTGACCTGAATTACCCTTTAATTGTCAATGGCAAATCTTTGAGACGTGTGAGGACAAAAGCTGTTTATAGAAGGGGCCCTTAGAAATACAGATTTGCTCAGACACATATGACGTAAATTATCCATTCATTAGCAATGGGAATTTGCATATGCATTGTATATTCCTGGGTGCCTGCCATGCAATGGCAGAAACACAGGTTGAAATCCGCAACACATACTTACTCATAATCGTCGTAATTCTGGGTGCCTGACATGCAATGGCAGAAACAGGTTGAAATCCGCAACACATATACTTAATAATCGTCGTAATAATTATTAATACGCAAAACTTTGACCTCTATGGCCGGCCGCACGGTTTACCAAAGCCCCACAATATATACATCAAAACGTGCGGCTCGGCCGGGAATGGTGTGCTTGTGCTTTACTTTCCGATTTGCGTTACCGTGCCGACGTAATTCGCAATAAACAACGCGAAAAATACGCTGTAATTGCTTAAGCCTCACCCCTTACAGCTCAGACATCGTACCATGTTAGCATTAGCATGTTAGTTTGTTTGCATTAGCAAGTTAGCATTATCATGTTAGCATGTTAGCATTAGAATGTTGGTGGCAACGTAATGCGCAATAAACTTAGACAAAATACCCTATTGAAAGTCAATGGGGAGACCTGGCTCACATGTAACCAAATGGACCCTTACAGGGTCTGAGAGGCTAAATGTCATGGTGGTCCGTGGCTCAAATGCTGCACAGACTTGGCGAGCTTCAGGCACCCAGTAAAATTTCTTGAATTTTTTCTCTCTCCTCTCTCTCTCCGTCTGGTCAGAGGCCAGCTTATAATGCTATTTTTGGGAGAGCAGCTGCTACTGCATCCAGTGCAGTGCCGCCACCCGACCTACCACCTCTCCTCTCCATGGTAACATACAGGCGCCGCCGCCCGACCTACCACCTCTCCTCTCCATGGTAACATACAGGCGCCGCCGCCCGACCTACCACCTCTCCTCTCCATGGTAACATACAGGCGCCGCCCGACCTACCACCTCTCCTCTCCATGGGGTAACTAACATGAATACTGGAGAACTCGGGTCGCCGACTGTTCTTCATCTTTGCCGAGATTTCTTCCCCTTTCGCCGACTCTTCGTCACTTTCCGGTCCGAGTTCTGTCTGAGAACTCGGACGGAAAGTGACGAAGAGTCGCCGAAACGGGAAGAAATCTCGGCGCTGGAGCGCGCATCTAGCTACTGCATGATGAGCATGCACGCTGATCAGACAGCAGATCAATAAAAGCATGCAAAAGCATATTTACAGTACTACGGCCTTCACAGTGTGTGTGTGTGTGTGTGTGTGTGTGTGTGTGTGTGTGTGTGTGTGTGTGTGTGTGCCAGGAGGCGGTGTGTGTGTGTGGGTGTGCGCGCGCGCACAAAGTGACCTCACAATCTCCGATCATCTTAATATATTTATATACGCTCCAAAAAGCGTTCATATTTTGCGGGACAGACGGATGAGGAGCAGAAATGAAGCGCCAGCATATCGATCCATTTATCACCACGGAGAGCGCCCTGGATGAGGAGATACGAGTCATTCATGGGAGTCAATGACAAGCTAATAGTTGCACAGAGCATTAGCATACGGCAAGCGAAAAGCGAAATGCCAAAAAAACAAATAGGAATCATTCTGAATATTCTTATCTCGTTGGCCTGTAGTGAGCTTCTCACATGCAAATATGTCATTAGCAGTATTATGTTTAATCACAACAACGTCACGTTTACTTTAGCTTAGCTCCTCAGTGTTAGCGTCTTCTGCATTGTTAGCGTTGCCCCGAAACGTGGAGAATAAGGTTGCTATTCAGATGTAATTCAGTCAGGAAGTAGACAGCTATTTTTCTGGTTTGGGTTTGTTTTGGTTATCGTCGTTAGCACAGTAGCTAACATTCAGAAAATTGCAGCTGCAGCTGCTGAAAGTGCCCCGAAACGTGGAGAATATTCGGCAGAATCTTAAGAAGATTCGCCGCGCGACGACTCTTCTTCAGATTCTGCCGAATATTCTCCACGGTTTGACGACTTGTCTTGAGAAGTCGGCAAAAAGGGTAAATCCGCCGAGTGTTCTTGTTACCACTAACATACAGGCGCCGCCGCCTGGCCTACCACCTCTCCTCTCCATGGGGTAACATACAGGCATGGGGAGAGAGTATGTTTCACACTCTGTCCGTTTGTGTGTCTGTGTCCGTCCGTCCGTCCATCCGTCTGTTACGAGCTAAATTCCGGCACCGTTAACCTGGTCGATGCCAGATTTTGCACACACACTCCCTGGATGCCAACGATGAACGTCTGCCCTAAATCTTGCAGAATGGCCTGTTATAACACAACCAGGATGCCGACTTTTGTAAAACACATTCTCGAGGGGCGCTAGCCCCCTCCTATCCACAGGTTCAATGTTTGTTTTTAGTTCAATGTTTGTTTTGTAAACGCATTGACAATGAAGGGAAAATGTACGTTATAATGTGTCATTAACGCCATATTGTCTCTTTATTGTTAATGGCGTTTAATGTTTGTGTTTGTTTTACATCACCATTACATCACATAATCAACATTTAGAGAACAGTTAGAATTTAATATATTTGCGCCCCTCACTTCACACGGATGTGACTTTTTTATATTACTTCAGACTCCAGATTCTGTCCAAAGTTCCTGCAAGTCGTTACACAGTATCTCTATAGTCATGTGCTCAAGACAGATCTGTCCGATATTTCTAACTAATTAGCTAACACTGGCTTTCAAAGTTTGCAGTATTGGCCCGTTTTGAACAAAAAGCCTCAAGTCATGAACGTTAATTTACGTGAAGTTTTTCACGCACTTTCCTACTAGGCTGAGTATCCCACCCTTTTCACATTGGCCTGTTATAGCGGCACCAACAGTTGGATTTTTTGTAAAACACATTTTTGGAACAAAATGCCTCAAATCAACCAATTGCCATCCAAGGCGTAAGAAGAAATGGAACTCTTTTCACATTGGCCTATTATAGCGCCACAACCTGACCTGCCCTGGTGGAGACCTGTGCCCCGAGGGGCACTTTATCTAGTTCCATATTGATCTGACCCCCCATAAGCTTTATTATTGTTTTTTTGTTTTTTTCCCCGCTTGGCCTTTCCTTCTTCAGCGATCCTAGGCCGGTTTCGTGCATGCGTACTGCTGTTCACTTCTTCTATACAGGCGGATTAAAAGGCTGAATAACTCTAAATCTACGGAGCTCTCCATGGTTTTGACAAAACGCGCGATGTTCGGAGGTCTTTTCTGATTGTCCAGTGATCCCGATTGGAACATTGGCGTTTTCTAGAGCAAGGATGGCCTCATTTTAGAAAAAAGTATATATATATATATATATATATATATATATTTCCTCTGCTTTATCATTGATGAAGTTACTTTTGGCTGATTTGGTCATGGCAGTTACACTGTTTCTACACTGTTTCTTATATATATATATATATATATATATATATATATATATATATATATATATATATAAGAAACAGTGTAACTGCCATGACCAAATCAGCCAAAAGTAACTTCATCAATGATAAAGCAGAGGAAAACAAAAACAATCCTCGGGAGCTCTGGAAGCTACTAAACAACCAACTAGGCTGTGGTCAGAAACTAAAAACCAGGTTTACAAACATAAACATCAAATCGAATGACACCAGACTGACAAGCTTGATGTAGCCAACCACTTGAACATCTTCTTTACACAAATTGCAACAATGCTGGTTAACAAACTGCCCTCCCACTCTGGGCGTTTTGGTGTAGAGCACATCAAAGCCTTCTACAAAAACCTAGGTGTTTGTAAAGATGATTTTTAAATGGCAATGGTAACAGGAGGTACGTTTACATAGTAAACCTCTCCATCAAACAGGGACAGGTCCCCCAAGATTTTAAACTGGCCAAAGTAACCCCCCTGTACAAAAAAGGGAGAAAATTAGAACCCGGCAACTACCGCCCTATTTCTATTCTAAGCTCCATCTCGAAAGTGATGGAAAAAATAGTCTATGAACAGGTTGAAAAGTATCTTGCCACTAACAAATGAATTTACGAGTTCCAATCTGGTTTCAGAACATCCCACTCCACTGACACATATGCCTCCTCTATTTGAGCGACCACATCAAACACGAGGTGGATGCTGGCAAATACTGCGGCATGGTCATGCTGGACCTCCAAAAGGCTTTTGACACTGTGAACCACTACATACTGGTTAACAAGCTAAAAGCTATTGGTTTTGATAGCACATCAGTGAGCTGGATGCAATCCTAACTGGAGGGGAGAGAACAGATGGTGGAGGTGAACGGAACCCCCCCCCCTCCCAGTGAGCTGTGGCATTACACAAGGAAGCATACTAGGGCCTTTACTGTTCCTAATATATGTAAACGACATGACATCAGCTTGTGACTGCAACTTGTTCCTGTTCGCAGATGACTCAGCACTGCTGGTCTCGGACAGGAACAAACTGCAGGTTGAAAAGACCCTCAGTTCTGAACTCGGTAGAATCTGCACCTGGCTCGCTGATAACAAACTATCCTTACACCTGGGAAAAACTGAATCCATTCAGCAAGGCAGATGGCTTCTTGGTTAGAGTGGGTGACAATGTTATCACACAAAAACATGAAATTGCCTACGTAGGTTCCATCCTGGAGGCCAATCTTTCCGGTGAAAAAATGGCCACCAACGTAATCAAAAAAGTCAATCAAAGAACAAGATTCCTTTACAGGATCTCCTCACTGGTCAACAAAAACAACTTGAAGACCTTAACAGGAGCCCTCGTACAAGGTTTCTTTGACTATGCATGCACCTCTTGGTACCACAGCACCTCAAACGCCCTTAAAACAAGGATGCAGACCTCCCAAAACAAACTGGTCAGGCTCCTACTTGGCCTCACCCCCCGAACCCACCTCACCCCTGCCCACTTTGACAGGCTGGGATGGCTTAGGGTCGACGACAGAGTACAGCATCTTGCAATGGGTCTGGTCCACAAGATTCGATACAACACCAAGATACCCATGTACCTGTCTAAATACTTCCTTAAATGTAAACGAAGTCCACACCCACAACACCAGAGGGAGTACAACAAACCATGTACAACCCAGATTCGGCACAAACAAGGGACTAAATTATTTTCGCTCCAATGCCACAAAAGTGTGGAACGCCCTACCAACAGTCATTAAGACATGTGAATCCCTTGACTCCTTCAAAAACGCTCTCAAAGGACACCTACGGGCGGCTGCAATTCGAAACTGGCCCCCGTCAAATCTGAATTCCCCCCCCCTTTTCCCCTCACTGTTATATGCTTCTTTTCCCTTTTTGCTTCCTTTATGATGAATTCCTGTTCTGTTCTTTAACTATATAGAAGTGTCTATTTGTACGTCTCTAAATGTTTTGATGAATTGAACATGGTGGACCCTGTTGTAAACAAGTGTAATGCTTAATTGGGTCGTCCACTCACAGTTAACAGTCTTTGTATTGAGTTTGTGCTTGAAATGTACTGTAATTCTGCAAACTGTTAATAAATATTTCAATCAATAAAAAAAAAGACTGCTCGTATTGTCTTCTACTTGCAGACTGCAGTAGAACTGAGGACACTGGACAGGTCAAACTAAAAGTGAAAAATGTGTATTGAGCAGTACACGCGATACAACTCCGTTTTACCTTTAATTCTCGCAAATAATTAATTTCTCATTAGTCATTTTCGCTAATGCCACTTTGAGATTTTGCGCGTGTGCGTCGTTGTGGCGTCGTTGTGTAGCTTCGCCTTGCGCTAATTAAGTAATGTTAAACTACCCTGGTGTCTCTCTGATGCAACCTTGAGTGCACCATTTTTGAGGGGTGCCACTGCCAGCCCCTCCTATGTCCAGCTTTGACACACACACACACACACACACGCACGCACACACACACACACACACACACACACACACACACAGTGCTGGAAAGTAACTAAGTACACTTACTGTACTTAAGTACCAATTTGAGAAATTCTAACTTGGCTGGAGTATTTGACATGTTCAGTACTTTTACTTCTACTCACATAACACTATATGATTAGAAAACTTGAGTTACTTTGTAGTATTAGAAGTATTGTTCTAAAATGTGTATTAAATACTTTGAAAATAGAACCCCAAGTCAACAGCGTGTCACGAACGGTCTGCTATTTTCAAAATAATGTTTTAACAGTTTTATACATCTGCAAACCTGTGAAATGGCGCATTCTGCATAATGGCCACACATGCACGCACGCTACGCACGCCAACTTTCAGCAGCTGTCACAACGTTTCCCAAGGGAGTTGGATTGGAACAAATTCAGAAGTGATGGTACAGTATGAGCACATTTTATGAACAAAAGCTATTGGTATGAAGCATTCATTTTCCAGATTGGTCCAACATTCCTGAACATTCCCGAACTAGGGCGCAGACAAAATAAAAACATCCTAGAGCCAGGAGGTCCCTCGGGGGCATTTACGCATTGGTGTTGAAAAGAATCACACCTGTTGTCTTCGAAGTGAGGGGCGATGATAAGAGCATCATCGTACATCATCAATTTGCTCGTCCACATTATGGGGTAAATTCTCCATTCATTGTCAACGGGAATTTAATGTTTGTGAAAGACAAAAATCTACACTGATAGCTGAATATAGGAGGGGCTGGCTCCCCTCAAAAATCACACAGGTCTGAAGTGAGCGGTGCCTCTCAGCGTGATGATGATTTATGATAAAGTTTTAAAGAATATACAACTACATCAACTACATGACATCATAGGAATCGCCATTGACTTGGCCTGAAAAGTTTATATGGAATAACAAGTTCCGTAAAAAGTCCATAGACCTGACATGGAACCCTATATTTGGGCATGACTGACTCGTGATCTCATCGTGACGAGTGTGAACCCCGCCAAACAGCATAAAAGCAGTGCGTTCTAAGTTTGAGGTTGAGATTGACGTAGAATCGGTAATCGTAATTGTATCGTAAGCTCAACTAAAACCTTCGAGACACATCTGTTGATAACCATACTCAGTACCCTTGCAGTAGTTACCGAAGCCATCACACCCGGTCACAAGAGCAAGCGCTCTGATCGGACGCCACTACTGCAACGCCGGGGCACTGAGCCCAATCAATAATCAATAATTTTCCTCCCAAAACGGCAACAAGGATGGACCGCAAATTCACTGGCATGAAGGAGAGGGTCCGCTCCATCACCGGGGAGAACGTCAAGGGCTTCCTCATGAGGAACCTCTTTGTCCTGTTCACCATCGCCGCGGTCGTCGCGGGCGTGATCCTGGGATTCTCGCTGCGCCCGCTGAACCTCACGGCGATGCAGATCAAGTACTTCTCCTTCCCCGGGGAGATGCTGATGAGGCTGCTGCGCATGGTGATGATACCCCTGGTGGTCTCCAGCCTGGTGACGGGCATCGCCTCTCTGGACAGCACGGCGTCGGGCAAGATGGGGATGCGCGCCGTGGCCTACTACATGGTGACCACCCTCCTGGCCGTCTTCCTGGGCATCGTCCTGGTCGTGATCATCAAGCCCGGAACAGTGGTGGGCGGCGACGGCGTCCCCGAGATCTCCGGCGGCGGCATGGAGCCCGTGCGCGCCGCCGACGCCATCCTGGACCTCATCCGGAACATGATCCCCCCCAACGTGGTGGAGGCCTGCTTCAAGCAGTACAAGACGGCGTACAGGAAGGTCGTCACCGCCGTGAACGTGACCGAGGGCAACGCCACCGTGCTGACGAGCGTGGAGGAGCTGGTGCCCGTGGCGTCGTCCTCGCCCGGCGTCAACGTCCTGGGCCTGGTGGTGTTCTCCCTGTGCCTCGGGCTGGTCATCAGCAAGATGAAGGAGCAGGGCAAGGTGCTCCTGGAGGTCTTCAACGGGCTCAACGACGCCATCATGATGCTGGTCGGCGCCATCATCTGGTACGCGCCCGTGGGCATCCTGTTCCTGATCGCCGGCAAGATCATGGAGATGAACGACCTGTCGGCGATGGGGACTCAGCTCGGGATGTACACGCTGACCGTCATCGTGGGCCTGCTCATCCACGGCATGCTTGTGCTGCCGCTGCTGTTCTTCGCCGTGACCCGGAAGAACCCGTACGTCTTCATCGGAGGACTGCTCCAGGCGCTGCTCACCGCGCTGGGCACCTCCTCCAGCTCCGCCACCCTGCCGATCACCTTCCGCTGTCTGGAGGAGAACAACCGCGTGGACAAGCGGGTGACGCGCTTCATCCTCCCCGTGGGCGCCACCATCAACATGGACGGCACCGCTCTCTACGAGGCCGTGGCGGCTATTTTCATCGCTCAGGTCTATAACATGGACCTCGACTTTGGCCAGATCATCACCATCAGCCTGACGGCGACCCTCGCCAGCATCGGAGCGGCGGGCATCCCTCAGGCTGGGCTGATCACCATGGTGATCGTGTTGGCGTCGGTGGGACTGCCAATGGAGGGCATAACGCTGATCCTCATCGTGGACTGGTTCCTGGACCGCGTGCGTACCACCATCAACGTGCTGGGCGACTCTCTGGGCGCGGGCATCGTGGAGCATCTGTCTCGCGAGGAACTAAGAAACGGAGATTCCGAACTGGGCAACCCCGTCATCGAGGAGAACGGAGAGACTCGTGTGTAAAATGACTAAAAAGAAAAATGGCTGCCAAACCCAGCAAAAAGTGAGACCATCATGTGAGAGCCAAAGGCCCGGATACCATTTCCGTAGATGAAGACTGCATTGGTTCAGAACTTGGTGAAGAAGCAATTAAAGCTGCTGATAGCAGTGTCTGAATAGGGCTCATGTATTTGCTGTACACAGTACACTACAGTAGCTAGCTGTGTCTGTACAACTAATCTCAGGCGCTGCTGGATTGATTTGCATGAAGCTTTGCATCCACATTCCCCAGCAGGCCTAGAAGAACCTCCACCCCGTATTTCCAATGGCAGGACTAATGTAGCCTTTGTGGGGGAAGGTGAACCTGGGACTTGTGTATCCGAAAGGCGCATACGTCACCAGTCGGCTAAAGAACCAGGCCCGATAGGCAAGCAGCACCCTATAGCCTACAGTCGACCCCCTACCTGGAAGCAGAGGAACGCACGGACGAACCCACACTCAATTATGCACGACTAGATTAGCTTTTCTTTTTTCCCCCCCTCTCTCTCTCTCTCTAGTCAAACCATGCCCTTTTACGCCTGCAGATTTTGTTAAGAACTCGCATAAATCTGCACATATCTCTGGAGTCGTGTGATCAATTTTTTCTCAGTCTAATTTGTCACATTCCAACGTGAACGTATAGTGTCCAATCTAGCCCAAACTTGAACTTTTTTAGTAGACCAGTTGGGAAACAATATGTTCCTGATCGCGGGCAGGATAATGGAGATGAATGAGGTGTGGTGCCAGTCGGTCTAATATCGGACACCGACTCGGTCCAGTCGGTGTCCGATATTAGACACAAGGAGAAACAAATACAAAGCAAGGACATTGTTATGGCCCCCGGCCTATCGGGGCCTGGAGGAGATAATCGCAGATACAAAAAAAAAAATCAACTCGAGCACAAATATTATTAATGATTTTTTTTTCCTTTAAAAACAAAACAAAAAATATAAAAACAATTTATAGAAAAGAAAAACCACTACTGTGACAATATTATCCACTACTTGAGACACCTCTTTGAAGACTATTCACAGTATGTATCTTTCATGCCTTATATCAAATAAAAATCTTGTGTCTCTTCTATTTCCCCCCCACTAACTCTAATGTAATTATCATTGGGTTGCTCCTAAAATCAGATGTGAAAGAGAGGTCAAAGAGTATAGCCCGTCATTGATCCTGTCTCCATTGCAATGTTCTTTGATTTTGTTATTTTCATTTTTTTTTTTTAAAGAGTATTATTATTATAATAAAAATAGCAATTCTGTTGTGTAATGTGATTGTGTATACTGTACATGTAGCGATTCACTTGTGACAGGAGGAGTACTGATGGCGGGGGTCACATCGCACTGGCATTTCAGACTCAGAGGCCTCGTGCACACATTTCAAACCACGTGACTTCCATTGGAAAGTCACGAGACGGCCCACGAAACACAGACAGAACAGATCATGTCCGTCCGGCATGTGTGTACTACAAGGCCAGAGCACCATGCAGTCCTGCACTGCGCGCAAGCAGTACAGTAGAGAGAACAGTGAACGGTGTGAGACTTGCTTGCTACCACTGGGTTCCCTCTGATTTGCGCACCAAAAGAGCTACTAACCACCAGTTAACTTGCCAAGTTGCCATATTATGCTTAAAGGTTTTATAAAATCAATCGGATTATCACACAGGGTTCCCCAATTAATTTTCCTCAAGGGCCATATTTTGACTAGCGTACCAGGCTGGGGGCCGAGTCTGCACGCGCGAGGTCGAGGTCTTGCCCTGAAAATTCATGAAAATTCATTTTCAGGGCAAGACCCCATTTGAAAAGGATGCCCAGTTTGACATGAATAGGCTACTGACCCCCATTTAAAATGCCATTTATATCTGGGACACTTAAAAAAAACAAAAACAAAAACATTTTATTTTTTTATTTTTTGAAATTATTCCATGGGCCACAAGAGGCTATTGGGGAACCCTGAATGAAGCGACAGGGTTTCGTCATGTTGCACAGAGTCTCGTTAACCCGATGAATAAAACCGAATTATTAACCAACGTCAACAAACGATCCATGGTGATATATAACTTAAACGCTACACGTGAAGCAACTTGGAGCTGCAGCAGCTATATTCGTGTTTACTCACCAGTCACCACCACCACTGTATGGTATCCATTAGAATGATTGGAAATGGAACATTAATAGCCTATTCTAAGTCCTTTGATCTCCGTTCTCACTTTCACACTGAAACATAGGCGCTACCGTGTTTTTGGGGGGGCTTTTGTCGGGCTTCGGGCTTAAAATTATGGTAATTTTTAGGGTCGGGCCGAGCCTCGGGCCAAACCATCATTTTTGGGCCCGTTGAGAACTTTAGTGGTCGTTGCTTTTTTTTGTTTTTTTAATAAATCATTGCTATTGAACACCCTTCACACCTGTTTGTTAAAACAAATAGAACCAATGGAAAGTATTAAAAAGTGCTCCATTGGACTCTCAAAATATCTGCCAAACCAGGTAATTCCACCCATTCATTTTTTTTCCCCCTATAAATGAGTACTACTGCACACCCTTATGTCTGTTGGTTGAAAAAAATGGAACCAATGGAAAAATATTAAATATAGCTGCAAGCAGTGATAAGACCTGAACCAGTATTGTGTTTAGGGGGTTGCACCACTCAGTTCACACGGGTGTGATTTTAGTTGACAGTGAGTGTGAGAGCCATGAACCTCATGAGAAGACAGTCCAACAGCAGCAGGTGACAACAGAAACCAACACCGCCCCCCTCCCATTGTCATTCTGTTATGCTTGTCTTAAGTTTTAAGTTTGTGTAAGTTTGGCAGAGGAAGTGTAGCGCCTAAGGATTACATTTAGATAAATTGTGGGATACAAATGTATTTTAAAAAAATACTATATTTGTGTAATGAAGGTGTTTATTGTGTACATTGCTATAATAAATAAATAATCTGTTTGTCTATGGTTGTGTGTCTTTGATGATGAACAAATGAAAATGAAATCATGCACTAAAACTGCATGCCAAGACCATGCCAAAACCTACACCTTGTGCCATAAATCTTAATATCACTATACATTCTCAGTTCTCACACTTTTTGAGTGGTGCAACCACTCCAAGGAACAGCAATGTCCGTGTTGTTCACCTATGTGTCCGCCTATATGTATGTGACGTTAATGAGCATGAGTATGGCTATTAGTACCAGTAGGGGTGCTGTTGTGCCAGAAACAGAGAGAGAGATAGTGATGTACTGTTGCCTGCTAATGAGAGAGAGAGAGAGAGAGAGAGAGAGAGAGAGAGAGGAGGGGGGGGGGGAGAGAGGGAAGTTGCACCACTCAAACGGGTGTGGTTTTTTTACTAATAATGTGCTAAACATTCGCCTCCAGATCCCACCCACTACTGATGTCAACTCCCCCCCGACCAGTATTCTGGCTCCCCTACATCAGTTTCAACCTTTTCAGACTCCATCATGGCCCATAGCACTTACCCTACCCCCTTAGCAGTGTTGGGGAGTATTAAGCTACATGTAGCTGAGCTACGTAGCTTAGCTACATTTTGCTGTAGCTTGTGGTATTTTAGCTACATTCATATTTGTGTACCTCGTCAAGTAGCTCAGCTACTTTTTGGGTCATTTTTTGTAGCTTAGCTACTCAAGTTACAAGCTACAATTTTGGGTCTCCCAGAGGGGAGGAGGGGTCTCCCAGAGGGGAGCAGGGGTCTCCCAGAGGGGAGGAGGGGTCTCCCAGAGGGGAGCAGGGTGGGAGGGGTCTCCCAGAGGAGAGCAGGGTGAGGACGAGGAGGGGTCTCCCAGAGGGGAGCAGGGTGGGAGAAGGGGTCTCCCAGAGGGGAGCAGGGTGGGAGGGGTCTCCCAGAGGGGAGCAGGGGTCTCCCAGATGGGAGCAGGGTGGGAGGAGGGGTCTCCCAGAGGGGAGCAGGGGGAGGAGGGGTCTCCCAGATGGGAGCAGGGTGGGAGGAGGGTTCTCCCAGAGGGGAGAAGGGGGAGGAGGGGTCTCCCAGAGGGGAGCAGGGTGGGAGGAGGGGTCTCCCAGAGGGGAGCAGGGGGAGGAGGGGTCTCCCAGAGGGGAGCAGGGGGAGGAGGGGTCTCCCAGAGGGGAGCAGGGGTCTCCCAGAGGGGAGGAGGGGTCTCCCGCATGTACATTCTCAATTTAATGCTGAAAAATAAAAAGTAGCTGAGCTACTTTTCCTATGTAGCTGTAGCTTTACAAGCTACATTTCTCCAGGGGTAGCTATGTAGCTTGATCAAGCTACTGCCATGGTGAGCTACTTGTAGCTTTACAAGCTACGCTTTCAAAGTAACTTCCCCAACACTGCCCCTTAGATAGCACTTTTGTAGCATTTGATACAGACTTTGTTATGTAGACAGCACTATAATTGCATTGTATGTAGTCAACCCTGAGTGAGTACGTGGACCTAGACACACATATATATATATATAAATATAATATAATGTAATTGAGGTCATAAAATAAAACCTAAAAGAAAAAAGAAAAGAAAATTAATGTCATGAAACCCTTAATTTACAATTTAGGCATTTATCAGACGCTCTTAATCCAGAGTGATTTACAGTAAACAATGGTTGTTTGTTTAATTATTAAGCACATTGAATTGCCTTGTTGTTGAAATGTGCAATACAAAGAAGCTACATCACAGTCCACTTGTTTGAGCCAGAAAACCACAGAAAATCTACGGAATGTTAAAAGTTCAGGTTTTTCGGGTGCAATTGAATTGACTGCAATTTATGTCACCAATGACGATCCCTTTAAGCCTTGACATAAATTAACATTAAGCCAAGACAGAGAGTAATTGCCCCAGTTTGCCTGGAGAAAACCAGTTAGTTTGCCTGGAGAGAACCACATTTTTGGACACATTGTTTGGACACATTTTTGGATAAAACATTTAGCTTATTAGTTCTGTGAAACAAAACAACAAACAAAACCTGTATTACTAGTTAGTTTCAGTGCTTAAGTGCTCCTTTGCATGGCTGTTGTCAGTATTAAAACAATTAACTGTAATTAACGATCATAAATATACTGTATGGGTACAGCAGGGAACAATATTTCTGGCTCATTGTTGAAAACGTTGCCTGATCTTAGTGATCTATCATGTGATCTATCGTGTCAATTATTGTTGTATTAATGCAATCAGAAATGTTCCCATAAATGTTCCCCCTTCGAACACAGACCACAGGTTTGTTTTTCACTGGCGGGACAATTAAATGACAATGCAATGCCTAAATATATCAATCAATCAATCAATCAAGAAAATAATGCGTAATGACTTATTATTGCAGAGGCCTTTTCAGGGATTAGAAATTGCCCTTGTGGTTTAGTTAGGATAGTTCCCCAAATGAGTGTGTAGTTGTGTAGTCTACATTTTAAAGTTTGCTGTTGCCTGCCTTAATTTGAAGGCCATTCCTTACCACTACCCACAACCCTTTAATATGTTGTCTTTCTTTCTGGAAACAGATTTCATCTGCACAATGAATGCATATCTGCAACAGACTACCAGTATGTGGGGATATGAACATGTTCTTTTCAAATTGAATTCAGGTAACTAATAAATCACAAATGAATGTCACTATGGAGTATGGAGTTGAATGGAAAGAATTATCCCTATAGGCTAAGTGACTACATCTGCTTTAGAGGGGAGGGATAAATCCCTCTCAATATGTCAAAGGGTCAAATGTTGACAGAATGTTACCTACTTTCATCTATAGAATACACTCTAACATATATATCTTGAGAGTATTTATTGAGAGAAAGGTCTACTACTGTATGAAGTTCTAGAAAGACACCAAACAGATGAAGGCCCATTATATGCCAATATTTTCTTTTCCTTGATAATGCAGTGCAAAAAAAAAAAAGAGAAAGAAAATGTATATATCTGCCTTCTGTCATTTATCTTTGCATTCCCACATATTTTGCACATAGTTTGTTAGTTAGTTAGTTAGGACATAGTTAGGACATAGTTTGAATGGTGATTAATCATTCCATTTGACAGCCCTAATATATTGTGAAAGAGGAAAGATGGTACAGTAGGCCTATATCTAAAATAGCAGATCTACAAGCTCATAGCGCGCCACCGAGTGGCGCGCTACGAGCTTGTAGGTCTGCTATTTTTGAAAAATCGAAGAACGACTGAATTAAAAAAAATCTGATCTCAGGTCAGAATGGGTTCATCAGACCAGTGTGTGTCCAGTGGAAACCTCGTATGAATCTGATCTCAGGTCAGAATGGGTTAAATACTATAATAAATTTGAGAGTGACTTTGTGGGAGACACAAACCGTACTGGATTAATTTTGAGATTGGGTACCGGGAAAAAAATGGTATCATCACTGGACAGTGGACACCATCAACAGATGCTGATTCAATTTAATTATATTTTCAGTTTGTATATCATTACAGAATAGCAGTTGTTTACTGACTTGATCTCATATTACTCTCACTCAGTGATGGTAACTCAATGGGAAGCACCCTATGATCCGACGGACCATTGCTCCGAAGGAGCATTGGTCCGAGGTGCGCTGGGGGTCGGGAGAGGGTGGGTGGTTAGGTTTAGGTGTCTGCCCCGGGGGAGGTTAGGGTTAGGGTGAGTGTTTGAGGTAGGTTGTCGATCGGACCAATGGACCGTCGGCATATTGACGCGGACCCAACTCAATGACGTCAGCATCAGCTGAAGCCGAATCCCCATCACATCATATTTCCATGGAACGCCGTCATGAGATACTATGCCATAACTGTGACCATTCTCTAACTATATGGTCCTGCGGCAGGGGAATGTGATCTCGCTGGTTAGACCGGCCTGCGTTTAATAATAATTTCCCCGGAGACAGTTATTAAATTAACCTTTTGACTCCAAGGACAAGAGAAATAATCATACTTACCCATTAAATGAACTATGATAAAAAAAAATTATATAATATTTTAAAGCAGGGCAGTGCAGTGGGTACACAGAGAGGATTGGATCAGCAGGATGTTGATTCCTGACAACTGCCAATTATGTGTCCTTATTAGCACTTAAACTATATATACGTCATTGACCGAAGTCACCCAGGGGTCTATACTAAGCCCGCTCCCTCCAAAAAATAGATCTGCAACACATTGCAACTTGGTGCAGTCTGAGCTTGAAGATCTGCTATTTATGCTGAATGTTTGCCCCCCAATAGGGATGATATAGGGTTCATCTATCTATAAATGTATCTCTATAATACAACGGGTATTGCATAGCCGGGTGGGGCATGGATCTCCAACTTCCGTCGTTACGGACTCTGTGCTCTACAGCCGGGCACCTAGTCTAGTATGGTTAATTATCATTGTGTTCTATCAAAGTGTGTGAGATCCCGAATCGCTAAAAGGTTAATTTATACTTTGTGTCACTCAACAAACTGAACAAATAGTTGAATAAATGTTGTTGAATGAGACTAATATTAACAGTTATGTCAATTACATGTGAAATAATAAGAGTATGCATGACGATAGCCTGCTGCCCCCCCCACACACACACACACACACACACACACACACACGCGCGTGACTATTCTCAATTTCTCATTGCTGTGGGACAATGAATTTGAGGAATGTCTTCCTGTTAGTCAGTCGATACACCAGGAAATGTATTTCGAGTTACTGGTTTGGTTGGTATAGATGTTGTGCGAGTATAAAAGCTGGCGTTAAGACGCTTCACCTTCACAACAACAACAACAACACTGACAACATGAAAGTCCTACTGCTCACCGTGCTGATGGCGCTCCTCCTCTGTAGCACGCCAGGTGAGTACACTTGTAGTTAGATAAGAAGTATTTCAGTTTTGTGGGTTGTTTGTGTGCGTGTATGTAATAAGTGTACTGTATGTGTGAACAAATATATACATGTATGTATTAAATATCACAGATTTAGTTGCGAACGCAGATCATGTCTGTGTGTCTGTCTGTCCCGCTATACGTCCAAATATGGATTGTGTTGCATCAATACGTCCAAATATGGAGTGTGTTGCATCAATCACAAACAAATCACTCAGCTCCATATATGGGCACAAAAGGGGCCAGGTCCACATATACAGTAACAGCGGGACAGACACACAGACAGACAGACAGACAGACATGATCTGCAGGGTCTCAGCTGCATTCGCTTCCCGCGTTTGCGCGTCTTACTGGTTATACAAGTATTTGAATAGATTATTGAATGATATTTAGTATTAATGGAAAGGGGGTGGAGGGAGCAATAAGCCATGCATCTTCTCACTCCTTTTTTATTATTTTGGTACGGCATGTTATTTGTTATTTGAAATTGCTTTATTCAAATAAACATTTCAATCTAAAAAGAAATATCTATCACCCATTCTTGAGATAAGGGACAAAACTTTTTTCAAACTGGATTTTTTTTTTTTTTTAAGATACATTCAAATCAAATAGATGTATTTGTAGACACAGGTCTCAACTACCAATCTTGAGAAGGAACAGGTTTTTCGCATAACATTTCTTTCTAAAATGGGACATTTATGCACTTAATACCTGATTCATGTCAACTCCGTCAGACACACTAAAATCCCTTTTAATTGAATTTTATCATTTCAACAATAATATAAAGTCCTCAGTTATCTTATAATGGCTTTCAGTAATCAAGTTAAGTAATACAAATCTTTTAATATTATTTTGTTCCAATATCACACTATTATGAAATATCCAATTTCTCAAAACCGTCATTTCAACCTTTATTTTCAATATTATAACATGAAAACCATGTAAAAAAAAAAAAAATCATCATTACGTATCATTTCAGTTGGTGTTTCAATACATAAGCACAAAAGATTTGACAGCGAATTTTCTATTTCTTTGGAAATTAACAAAAACATCACGGGACGAACGTCTGACGGAGTTGACGAACATCTGACGGAGTTGACAAGTTTAACTGATTTAGGTTCTAGACCACCTAGGATCTTGATTCTGGTGACTAATCCCACATTTTCAAGGATGAGGAATACAGTGGTACTATTTAGATTTGCCCTGTGAACATGGCAGCCATTTTTCAAAATGGCCGCCAACTTTCTGTTATTTCCCAATAACTCAAGTTCTACACCACCTAGGATCTTGATTCTGGTGACTAATCATACATTTTCAAGGATGTGGGATACATTGGTACTATTTAGATTTGTCCTGTGACCATGGTAGACATTTTTCAAAATGGCCGCCAACTTTCTGTTATTTCCCAATAACTCAAGTTCTACACCACCTAGGATCTTGATTCTGGTGACTAATCATACATTTTCAAGGGTGAGGAATACAGTTGTACTATTTAGATTTATCCTGTGACCATGGATGGTAGACATTTAAAAAAATGGTGGACCTGCTATTATTTTACCAATTTACTCAGGGAATATTATCAGAATAATATAAAATCTGTGAATACATTTCTTACCAAGAATTTTCTTCACCAATGTTTGTAAAGGTGTCTACTAACATATCCCACATTGGTTTCTATTTGACCACCCTAGGGGCATGTTTGACAGCTGCTGAAAGTTGGGTACCATCAACAAACAATATAAGGCTAAATGTTTTAAATTTCATTATGCTTTAAGTAGCATGTCAAACTAGGGGCTTTTCATGATTCTGGATCCATTCCAAGCATTAGTTTTGCACAAAAAACACTACGTTGGCTAAAAACGGCCATAGCCATCATCACAGATGTGATGAGGTCAGCACATGTCGGCACATTTGGGCAAGTGGCTATGGCCAAACTAGGGGGTCTATGGCCAAACTAGGGGTCAAACTCCTTGGGCTAAATTCGGTGAGGTGAACAGTGAGCAGTGAACAGTGAGCGAAAGACTGAAGACAGAAGATTTGGCTTCAGGACCATCAGGCAGGATGTGCAGACACTGAAGGCATCAGTGTCTTTCTCTGTGTCCCCAGCATGTCAACCAAAGCAATGTTACCAAATCAAAGGAGCCTTCACCTCATGTCACCTGGGGCTGGGTGAGCAATCGTATCCTGTATCTAAACTCACAACTAAATACAGACACTTGGCCAGACTGCCGTTTGAAAGGGTCAAACCCCTCATCCTGATTGGGGAAGACCACCCCACCTAATCACACCAACCGAACAAGTGAGGTTGGGGCCTCCAGGTGGGCCAGCAGCCATCTGCACAAGACTGGGCTGGACCCTGCAGGAAAGCAATCTCCAGCCAAGACAATGTAAGTTGACTATAACAGAGCCCCAGAACACAGAGCTCAGGAGAAGGATGGAGAAACACTGGCAGGAGGCCACCAAGATACAATGCCCCAGAGACCCAGAGTGTGCCACCACTGGCAATAAGGAGATCAACTGCTGCAGCAAAGATGTCATGAAAGGCAAGTCTCCACCAAAAAAAACCCTGAACCTAATCGGGGTGTCAAGAGACCAAAGTTTCTCCCCCACAGTTCCCTGCAGTGGCCAGTGAAGTCAAACTGTGCATCTGTACCTGAAAGGGGCAAGTCAAAGGCCAGAAAGCCCACCTCCTTTTAATGTCCTGTCAGTAGAAACTCAACCTGCACCTGAAATAAGCCCTTACCTCTCCCAGAGAAAGATCATCCTTGAAAATGTAATGATTAGTCGCCAGAATCAAGATCCTTGGTGGTCTAAAACTTGAGTTATTGGTAAAATAACAGCAGGTTGGTGGTCATTTTGAAAAACAATGGCTGCCATGGTCACAGGACAAATCTAAATAGTACCACTGTATTTCTCATCTTTTAAAATGTATGATTAGTCGCCAAAATCAAGATCCTAGGTGGTCTAAAACTTGAGTTATTGTAAAATAACAGCAGGTGGCGGCCATTTTGAAAAAGAAATGGCTGCTATGGTCACAGGACAAATCTAAATATTACCAATGTACCCCACATCCTTGAAAATGTATGATTAGTCACCAGAATCAAGATCCTAGGTGGTGTAGAACTTGAGTTATTGTAAAATAACAGCAGGTGGCGGCCATTTTGAAAAATGGCTGCCATGGTCACAGGGAAAGTCTAAATTGTACCACTGTATCCCTCATCCTTGAAAATGAGGTCTTAGTCACCAGAATCAAGATCCTAGGTGGTGTAGAACTTGAGTTATTGTAAAATAACATCAGGTGGCGGCTCTTTTGTAATATGGCTGCCATGGTCACCACGAGACAAATCTGTGATGGCCCCATAGCCAAAAATGTTCCTTAAGGCATGCTCTAACTGTGTGCCAAATTAGAATACTGCCCATTATTCAAAAACAATAATTTTATTGTTTTAGGAACACTTTTGTCAACTCCGTCAGATACACGTCAACTCCGTCAGACACAAAATCTGACGGAGTTGACGTCTGACGGAGTTGACAAAATGGCATTTGTTTTCATCTTAACCCTCTTTAGTACAATGTAGCCATTTTGTTTTTGCTTAATTTTGTTAGCTAAACCTAACCCCTAAACTAAAATAATAAACATTATTTTTGAATTCTTAACAAAGATCATAATAATGTCCTGACGGAGTTGACATGTAAAAGCTGTGACCACATTGTTATCAACATTGTTTGTTTAAAATATCAAACAATTGAATGCTTGTCAGACCAGGTACTCCACTGTTGCAACAAATATAAATGGGACTTGGAAAAGGAGTCTTCAGGCTAAATCTGTCGACAATATTTTCTGATTAATTTAAGACTTTTAAAAAAACCTGACGGAGTTGACGGAGACGTGGGACGAACATTTGATATGAGATATTTAATAGAAAATATGAATTAAAATTAACTGTGTATATTATTTGCTATGTTGTTGACAATCTACTTTAATTTAGTATGTATATTTATGTGATTGTGACAGTATTAGACACTTTTTTGGCAGTTTGAAATTGTGGCCACTTGCTGGGGACAGGCTAAATACAGGCCTTTTTGGGTACAGGGCCTGCTTTTAACTAATTCAGATGGAATATGAAAACAATTATAATGAAATTAAGGGCATAATAATACACAACTGTATTACACTTAACTTTGCAAGTGCTTTTATTTTTATGAATTAATTTATTTTTTACATAAAATAAGGCTCTTATGTGTGGGACATGTTTTTTCCACTTTTGTCCCTCATCTCAAGAATGAGTGCTATATATTATTGTTATTTCCCTTCTTTATAAAGCTTTATTGTGCATAGCTAATCAATTTAGTAACTTTTCATTTGTAACTTTAACATTTATTACGTTCATCGAACATGTATTTGAGAGGAAAGTTATTACAAAATAAGGTGTGATGGGTCCGTCTACAGCGGCCCCAGGGCTGCTTTCTGTCTTATGGTGATTCTTAAACCCCACTGTCTGTGACCTTTAGAAAGTTCACCCTGATGTTTCTTTAACAACAAGAAGTTATAGTTATAGAGGCGATCGATGACCAAGATTAATGCCTTAATTGGAACCTGTTTTCACATTATGTTTGGGCCTTCCTTCCAGTAAACATGCTCAAATGCTACACCTGTTTGGATGCAAATGACGACATCTGTAAGTCGACTACTGAGTGCCCGGATTCCAGCAACTTCTGCATGACTCACTGGGGCTGTAATTACATTGCTTTCTCTCTATATTGTATTACTATTACCATTGTCATTCTAGAATTAAATGATATGTGCATAATTACAATCATAATGCAGTATTAATATAATCTAGTGAAATAAAAATAAAGGTTAAGACGTCTAATTTTTCAACATTTTTGTTTTTGTTTAGTTTTTTATATAATTTGTATTGTGTTGTGTTTGTACAGATGACCAGCTTTTCCGTACATGCGAGGAGGTTTGTATCCCATCTATTGACGTTGAGTGCTGCGATGAAGACCTGTGTGGAGATCCGGAGGACATTGAGGAGTATTAACCCATTCTGACCTGAGATCAGATTCATACGAGGTTTCCACTGGACACACACTGGTCTGATGAACCCATTCTGACCTGAGATCAGATTCTAAAAATGTCAGTCGCTCTTCGATTTTTCTAAAATAGCAGACCTACAAGCTCGTAGCGCGCCACTCGGTGGCGCGCTATGAGCTTGTAGATCTGCTATTTTTCAATAGATAAAGCATAACATGATTCTAACACCAAAATGGGTGCCCGGTCAGAATGGGTTAATCAGTGACAGACAGCAGCGTTCAACTCTGCCTTTCACTTTCCGTTGAATCATGTAATCATCTATGCTATGATGTTTATCTTCCTAGCATACGAATTCAACACAAAATGTTTTTTCATTGGCATTTCAATTAAACACCTCTATGTTTCCAATAAAAAAAACAGAATTAAAAATATTTTCCAATGTTTAGCATGTCATTTAATTGAATGCAATTTTTTTTTTAACAATATATTTATTGCATTTTTTTTTTGTACAAACAGACAATACAACAAACAAAACAATACACAATACAGACAATACAATTACCCAAAATGAAAAACAAACAAAACAAAACAACAACATACAGTACGTACATAATAATAATAATAATGGCACTCGAATGGCAACAATACCAGAGTCAAACTTGATTCAGTTGCATGCTCTTTTCTAAATGCCACAAGAGATGCCACAGGCATGTACCGTAGACAGATATTTTTTTATGAATTAGTACTAGATTAATGGCATGCTCTTGGCACACATGTGGGATATGCATGCACAGAAACTGGCACTTCACATTCCCTTCCCCTGAAGGCCTACTAGCGCGTGGGTCACTAGACTGTCAGTGACGGTCAGACATAGAGTTTTAGGAGTTGGTTCATTAGAACTCAGGTTTGAAGATACAGGACAACCAGATACGCCTGCTCCCTGTTAACCCTCTCGTACACCATACTGTAAAGTCTTCCTTCCTATTAGCCCGAAGCCTGAATGCACTATTGCTCTTTGACGTTGATGATTTTTTTATAAGAAAGAGTATATTTCACGGCACTCTGATGGATATGTTATACCTTCACCAATGAGTGACTGTATGTATGATTCTGAGTACAGTATGATTCTATCCAGGCTCAAGTAATAATGTTCCTGAAGCCGCAAACTTTGAGTGAAAACACCCCAACATTTGGCAAAATATAAACATTCCGTGGAAAATAGCACAGATATTGTAGCTATTTTCGCTACTAAAACACAATGAAGTACTGTCCTATATCCGTGGTTAATCTCTTGTCAGTGAGTGTAGCAGGTAAAAATCAGCAATTCACCCATGAGTGGCCCATCCTTATCACAGAGATCAGATCAGAGGTTTGAGGCATATGCATTTGGAATGGTGGGATTAACTCACTCTGCTCATCTCAAGGAAGGGAAATATTAGACACTGTCACATGCTGGCAACCTGGACCATTACCTGGAATTGTAAGACAACATTGCAAAGAATCTGACACAACCTGTCTCACAAAAGAAACTAGTCAATGCTTGTAATTCGTTACAATCATGATTCATGCTCAACTTTAAAGATTCTCCAACTGGTCCAGAATAATGCTGCTGTGCATATGCTGACAGGAATAAGAAATAGAGATTGTACACACACGCACGCACGCCCGCCCGCCCGCCCGCCCGCACGCATTCGGAAAGACAGTGCGTTGGAATTCCACTTTGTCCCCATTTCTCTCATTATAGCTTCTTTGCACTGTTTCCCTGTAAAATCCTGAATATAATGTAAAGTCCTTTTATTCACCAACAAAACACATAATGGTCAAGCACCATCATTTCTTAATTACCGCGCTATTGGATTAGGGAAGGGATTTCACTCTAGCATTAATCCGAGAAGACATCAGGGCGAACGGGGCTGGGCTCTTGTTTCCCTCTCTGTATCAGTCTGTCTGTCAGTCAGCACACTGCACACACAGTTTGCAAAGACTGGCTTGTAAACAACTCAAGGAATAAGGAATATAGAGAAACAGTTTATCCGAGATGAATCTCTTCTGCTTCTCACTGGTAAGGACCTATCCTTTCTGTCTCATGCGTCCCCCCCCGTCTGTGTACAGTAGTAAAATCATCAGTGTCACCGGTTGTGACATTGGGTGAAAGAGGACGAGTGTGGCTACAAAATTACCGAAACCCATGCGTGTAAAGTGAATATTTTGGCCGGGAGGACGATTTGTTCGGAGAATTTCGCTACAGTCTTCACAGTGGCTTCTCCCCCTGACCCGGTCTCTCTCTGGGCGTGCGGCACTCAGACTACACACACTTTGAACTGTGATAGCGGGCAAACCGTGCAACGTATTCGAATTCCGTCTGAACCACGACAAAGTGGATGGCCTCCTGTGCTGTTTGACGTTTAAATCGTGTTTCTGCGTAACAGTATGCCAGAGCAATACCGCATTTCCCCATTGACTTTGAATGGGGGTTTTTGGCGTCGTTTATTGCGAATTACGTCGTCACGGTAACACAAATCGGAAAGAAAAGCACAAGCACACCATTCCCGGCCGGCCATAGAGGTCAAAGTTTGGCGTATTGATTATGACGATTAAGTATGTGTTGCGGATTGTTTCTGCCATTGCATGGCAGGCACCCAGAATAATAAAACTTTATTTGTATAGCACCTTTCATGACATGAAATGCAGCTCAAAGTGCTTTACGGAGCAATGGAGAATTTTTTTTTTAAAGTAAGGGTTTTCAGATATTTAGAAGCTTGTTTTACAAACGGCACAATCGTAGGGTCTTAACTTATTTACAGGCTGTGTGTACAGCCATACAACCACGGGGTCTGAGATACCTGAGATAATAATATAACAGGCATTGCCTGCCATTGGCATTGGCATCGAGTTAGGTCACCCGAGACTGACATCATAGATGGTACGCCAGGCCTTATCCTTGTATGAGGATTTCGGATTTCTCCCCCTTGTTCCTGACGATGGAACGTGCCATCGTTCCATTGTCCCCATGCAAGGAGAAGGCCTGGCTCGACTTTGGTCACCCGAGGCTGACGTCATAGAAAATATGCAGAAACCGACGTCGCCACAGCTGACGTGCGTGTGTGCTTGCGTGCGTGCGTACGTACGTGCGTGCTTGAGTCGGACATCGCCATTTACAATTTAGGCATTTGGCAGACGTTCTTAATCCAGAGCGATTTCCACACATTATAGCTTGACTCCCTAGTAATTATGCGGCATGACGTTTAAATGGCATGACTTTGAAGAATACTGGCTAGTATAGCTTGCTACTAGCATTGTATATATGGGGAAGGCACTGATTGAGGTGACATAAAGTGTAGGCTATTAGCAGAATGCTTTTATACGCCATGTCAAATAGCAGCACCTTCCTGCTGAACCTCACCATGTTGTTTCACACACTTGGACTGACGCACGTTAGGAACAGATCGGCGTTGTTTGCGTCCAGATGTTCCGCAGCTGTGAGGTGGCCATCAGCGGCTGCTGCTCCTGGTGACATTAGAAATGTCACCACCACCTGTGCGCAGTGTGCCAAAGCCAGAGCAACCCCGAGAAAGAAAGAACTGTCTGAAAAGAATCTGAGCCGTCACTTTGTCGACTACCGCAATGTGAAGCTGCGCGCAGGGTCCGGCGGGAAGGGGGCTTGCACCTTCCACAGCGAGCCTCGTAAAGAGTGGGGCGGTCCCGACGGAGGTGACGGAGGCGACGGAGGCAACATCGTCATCAAAGTGGACCGTGCTGTCAAATCCCTGGCGCAGATTGCTCCAGTGTACAGCGGAGAAAGCGGCCGACCGGGGGGCCGCAAGAACTGCTACGGTCGCAACGGCCAGCCCACCTTCCTCTATGTGCCGCTCGGCACGGTGGTGAAGGAACAGGGGAAGGTCGCAGCGGACCTCTCCGATCACGGCCAGGAGTTTGTGGCCGCGTTCGGAGGGGCCGGAGGGAAGGGGAACCGCTTCTTTCTGTCCAACGAAAACCGCGCTCCGACGGCGGCCACGCCGGGAGCGCCGGGCCAGGAGAGAGCCCTCCAGCTGGAGCTGCGCACCATGGCCCACGCCGGACTGGTCGGCTTTCCCAATGCGGGGAAGTCGTCGCTGCTGAGGGCCATCTCCAACGCCAGACCCGCGGTCGCCGCGTACCCCTTCACAACCCTCAATCCCCACGTGGGGATGGTCGAGTACGGGGATCACGAACAGGTGGCGGTGGCGGACATCCCGGGCATAATCCGCGGGGCCCATCTGAACCGGGGCCTGGGCGTCTCCTTCCTGAAGCACATCGAGCGCTGTCGCTTCCTGCTCTTCGTCCTGGACCTGTCCGCCCCGGAGCCCTGGACCCAGCTCCGGCACCTGCGCTACGAACTGGAGCAGTACGAGCGTGGTCTGTCTGAGCGGCCGCACGCCATCGTAGCCAACAAGGTGGACCTGCCCGAGGCCCGCGCTCAACTGGAGACACTCAGGAGTCGCGTCGCCGCCCCCCAGAGGATTATTCCTGTGTCTGCGCTTACGGGACACAACACAGATGAGTTGATCCTCCACCTTAGAGAGCTGTATGATGGCAACATCCAGGGTGTAACGCAGGACAAACACTGATAGTAGGAATTGGATTTTTGGCTTCCATATAGGACCTCCCAAGAACTGAGTGTGACTGTCGCACTCAAATTTAGAGCTAGACCAAAGATAGAGATACCATCTGATTATTGACAACCTCAGGTTTCCAATGGGACCAACCCTGTCATGTCCAGTAGTGGGACAGATTAAATGCCCTGTACTTTCAATCAATCAATCAATGAGGACCTGATGGTCAAGGCTCTTAGCTTACAATTTACATAAAGCTTACAACAAATACAGGGTTTCAGATATATACTTGTTTCACAAACGGCACAACCGTAGGGTATCTCTTATTTACATACAAATAGATAGATAGATAGATAGATCTTTATTTGTCATTGCAACGTGTACATCAAAATTAAAAGTGCAAACCAATCAGTGCAATATATCACAAAAACAACATACTGTACAAGCTAAAACAAAACACACATGACTTCTTGTTATTGCACAACCCCAGCAGCACTAATGCACAAACATGTAATTTCAGCTGTTATTGCACAACAAACCCTTATTGTACTTATGATAGCAGAGAAAACTAAAAAGTGTCGCAGCAAAAGATCATTATTTAGCAGCATTGAGTGCAACTACCGCTGTGGGATAGAAGCTGTTACTGAATCTGTTGGTCTTGGACTTGATCACTCTGTACCGTCTGCCTGATGGCAACAGTTCAAACAGTGAGTGATGAGCGGGGTGGGAAGTGTCTTTCATAATGTTCAGAGTTTTTTTTATGACAGCGGTCTCTGTGTAGTTCTTCCAGTGTGGTGAGAGGGCAGCCAACGATCTTCTGTGCTGTATTTATGACCCCCTGGAGCTAATAATGAATAATGTTATTTACAACATTGCAATGTTATTCACAACATTACAACCAACCGTACAACCAAGGGGTCTCTTTTTCAACAACATAAATGTAAACATATGGACGGTTGACGTGGAGCTCCACATATGGAGCCACCCAAGTTATTTTGAGTCTGACATCATACTGACACAGATTAGACGGCATGCACCGTATGTTGGCGTAGCTGTGACAAAAACTCCATATATCGCTATGGCTGAGGCATTATGGCATTTGAGGGGAAAACGCCACACGTCACAGAGGAATCGCACCGCTGATCTGATCACACAGAAATCCATTGTTGACATACGAAGAGCAAACAAACATCTGTACTGCACCAGGCGCAGATTATACAAACCTCTGCTGATTGGCCAGGTCGGGTATCCCACTGACGTCCCCGGGAGACAATCACTGTCTGTCCATCAAGAAGTTCTGTGGACCAATCGCCATGCGGATCCACTGCAGGACCTCCCGTTTGCTCCTCCCCTTCCTAGAATCCACGTCCCGCCATTGGCCGCACGGCCGCTCGTCGTCGACCATCTCGGCCAATAGCGGAACGGCGCTGCCGTGCAAGCGCGTCCTCTCCTCGTGTCGTCGCCCGCAGAGCACAGACACCGGCCCCGCCTCTCGCCCGCCCGCGACCGACCAGGTGGCGGTGTTAGGCCACGCCTACCCCCGCGGCGACTTCACCAACGTGACGGAGAAGATCCTGACCAAGGTGGGACGGAACCTCCACAACCAATCGCATCATCCCCTCTGGCTGGTCAAGGAGCGAATCAAAGCACACTTCCGCGGTTGCTACGTCGATCGCCACGGCAGCCCTCTGTTCTCCGCGCACGACAACCTCAGTCCCGTGGTCAGCGTGGAGCAGAACTTTGACAGTCTGCTGATCCCGGCCGATCACCCCGGCCGGAACCGAGGGGACAACTATTACATCAACAGGTCCACCATGCTGCGCGCTCACACGTCGGCCCACCAGGGGGAGCTGGTGAGGTCGGGGCTGGACGCGTTCCTGTTGGCCGGCGACGTCTACCGGCGGGACGAGGTCGACGGCCGCCACTACCCCGTGTTCCACCAGATGGAAGGCGTCCGGCTGTTCTCCGACCGCCAGCTGTTCTCCGACGAGGTGGAGAACGGGCGGCAGACGGCGGACCTGTCGCTGTTCGAGTCCGGGGGTCGCAGGACCCCTCACAAACAGGAAGCTCACACGCTGGAGGCCGCGAAGCTGGCGGAACGCGACCTGAAGGAGACCCTCACGCGCCTGGTCGCGCACCTGTTCGGAGAGGAGGAAGAGGCGGAGGTCAGATGGACGGAGTCCTGCTTTCCCTTCACCCATCCCTCCTTCGAGATGGAGGTGCGTTCCGGCGGCGACTGGCTGGAGGTGCTGGGGTGCGGCGTGATGGAGCAGACGGTGCTCGACGCGGCGGGCGCGTCCGACAAGGTGGGCTGGGCGTTCGGGCTGGGTCTGGAGCGCCTGGCCATGGCGCTGTTCCGCATCCCCGACATCCGGCTGTTCTGGAGTCGGGACGAACGCTTCCTCGCACAGTTCGTGCTGTCCGACATCCACCAGCCCGTTCGCTTCCGGCCTCTCAGCAAGTACCCGCCACTGCAAAACGACATTTCCTTCTGGCTGCCGGCGGTGGGGGAGGGCGGGCGAGCCAGCTTCAGTCCGAATGACTTCTACGAGCTGGTCAGGACGGTGGGGGGGGACCTGGTGGAGAGTGTCACGCTGCTCGACGACTTCACGCACCCCCGGTCGGGTTGGAGGAGCCTGTGTTTCCGCGTGGTGTATCGCCACACGGAACGAACTTTGACCCAGGAGGAGGTTCGCACGGCTCACCGGGAAATAGAGAGGCAGGCCGAGACACAGCTAGGAGTGCAGGGGAGGTACTGACCCCAACCTCACTCCAACACACGCACATGTCACATGCCAGTCAGGATATGGTTGACATGGCTGTCAGGAGCATTAGGTGTGGTCTCAGTAATATTTCTGCAGTCACAGATCGAGGAGAGTTTGCGTGGTTGAAAGAATGTGCGAGGATGCCTGGGCATTGGGAGGAAAGAGGATCAGTACTTTCCATGGCGAGTGACAGTGCCACGTCATGTGGTTGATGTAGCGTGTGGCGTTTGTTGTAAACTCTAAGTACTGGACCCTCATCTGGTTTGACAGACAGGTAGTGTGTGCCGGCTGGGTGGTGTGTGACAATCCGGTTGAAATATACCTTGGTACGGCGGCGGCGGTCGCCTGGCCCAGGAGAACAATAACGCGACACGAGACAGTATCACGCCTAAAGGTTCACAAAGTTTATTACACACATATAGGAAATATAGAGTTGGATCCTAATGACGCTTGAGACATAACAACCGCTACTGCAGCAAGCTGACCTTGCTGTCTGAGATGTCTCCAGTAGCTAACTATAAAGTATGCTACAGTTCAGGCAGTACATAATACATTATTATCAAGTACACTGTGCTCTCATGTACAAGTACACAGCCACGGGCGATCAGATTACAACAGCGTTGACCACACGGTGGCACTGGTCAAGTCCCTTATCTTCCTACCATGGATGTTTGCACACTGCAGGGAGCATGCTTGCCTTACGAGGCCCTGGGCTGGTTTTTAGTCGCATGGAGGGATTTGATCTAGCTGTTCTCCACATGGCATAACATTTCTTCAACCAGTGATAACTAAACAAACTAGAAATGCACTCTGTCGAGGTGCCAACTTGTGCCTTGCACACAAGTAGGCCCTGTGGCCATACGTGGCCTACTTGTGTGCAAGTACTGCTACTAACTAATTACTTGCGCAAGCAGAGCGCGCAAGTAATAGTTTCGCCCGGTCCGTATGCACCGTCCCAGCCAACCCGCCACTTTTGATGCGTATGCAAATAAAACAGCAAATTGTGCCTGATTTGCTGCCTGGGACCAGATTACATACATGACCATATTTCTTACGTCATCATTGAGAGCTAGTCATACATATACTATGTGTAATTTGTAAAATAAAATAGCAAATTGTGCCTGATTTGCTGGGACCAGAGTACATGGTGTGTATATGTATAACTAGCTCTCAATGATGACGTAAGAAATATGTGTATTAAAGGACCCAATGCCAGAGTGTAATTGGTCTTCGATTGTGACGTAATGACGATATGTTTTAGTGTTGGGAGGATTAAAGGTAATGCTTCTGTGTATACATGTATGTAACCTGGTCCCAGCAAATCAGGCACAATTTGCTGTTTTATTTGCATACGCATCAAAATCTTCGATATGTACTTTGCTCAACCAATCAAATAATTTATATGGGGTGATCAGCCAATGTTTGTGTTCACACAAACACACAAAGCTGGGCCTAGTGCCCCTCAAAATAAATAAATATATATATATATTGACCATTGTCCATTGACAATGAAGAGAAATTAGTTCAATGTTTGTTTTTAAAACACCATTGACAATGAAGTGAACATTTACGTCATCTTTTCACCGTTACATCACCTAATCAACATGAGTTAGACTTTAATATATTAGAGCCCCTCACTTCACACGGGTGTGATTTCCCCCCCCTCACTTTTGGCTTCAACGTTTGCGTTTCCACAGACACCAAAAAGCTGGGCATAGGGATGGGGCTAGTGCCCCCTCAGAAACAATATATCGCTGCTGAAGCCTCTAGAAGCTGAACCTCTGGCTGGTAGAGTGGCCAACTTTATCCAGACTGGGGTTGCAGGCAAACCGGATCATAGGAGGAGGGCCACACAAGAGGATGAGGGTGGCGTCGCCGGGTGGAGGCAGGTGGTCCCTCACCATCTCGTCGCTGATAAAGCCTCGGCTGTATTCCCAGTCCTCGGGCGCCCGGTCCACGGTGAACCACAGCTTAAAGCGCTCAGGGTCGGCGGCCGCAATCTCCTCCAACTCCGGTCGAAGCAAGATGTCTTTCTCGGTCTGGTTGGCGAAGAGGAGGTGACACACGGTGGTGTCCCAGGGGTCCTTCGCCACCGCCGTGATGATCTGCAGCATGGGAGTGATCCCCGTACCTCCAGCGATCAAGCCCACTCGTGTGGCTTTCTTCATCACAGCTGGTGACTTGCTGTCCTTTCGGATAGCAAACGTACCGCGGCCCTTGTAGACGATCGGGCCACCGGGCCCTCTGAAGTCGACCGTGTCGTTGATCTTGAGGCTCTCCAAATACTGACTCATCTTCCCACCTTCGGGGTGCCTGGGATGGACGTCCTTGAAGTAAATCTTCACCACCAGATCCACGTAGCCTCTGTCGTCGTCGCCGGACACGGGCGTGTACGGCCGACCGACCAGCTTCCCGTCTATTTTGGCGGACAGATAGACGTGCTGCCCGACGGGCAGGCCGAGGACGTGCTCCGGAGACGGCAGAGCAAAACGGAATCTCCTCGTGTCATGGCTGACAACCCGCTTGTCTATCATCCGCAGTGCAACCTTAACGTCTGGGTCCTCTAACGTGAGGGCTGCAGGCCTCTTCTTGGGGAAGAGCAGCCCAGACATGAGGCTGAGGATGGAGTCAAAGCCACCCCGGATCGGACCAACGATGTAAGGCAGCATCTTCGCTTCAGAATCAGAACCTGTGGGGTCCGTTTGTTTATCGGTGTGACAAAGAGCAAGCTATAGGCCTACTGTACAGTGTATACATGGAGGGGAGCAGGGTTCAAGTATTTGAATACCACTGAACCACGAGAAAGTCGCTGTTGTCATGTGCTGTTTGACGTTTTAAAATCACTATGCCAGAGTAATGTGGCTCTAAAGTAACGTGACGTTTTCTCACATCATGGCTGATGTCACCGGGGTGACATCAGCAATGTCAATTGGTTCAGATTAGTTATTGGTTGTAGATATTCTTTGCCCTGTTCTGGAGAACAGCTGGCTCAAATCCCTCCATGCCCAGGGCAGTCCAGGGCCTCGTAAGGCAAGCACACTCCCTGCAGTGTACAGTCTGTACTGTACTTCATAGTACTGTACTGTACAGTAGTACTGTAATGTAGTTGTTGAGCGCCACTTTGTTATGTGGTGTGCAGTTGTGCACGGCAACACGTTGTGAAGCTTGTAGATCTGAGAAGAAATGCTGTACTGTACTGTACTCCTCCCTGGTGTGCGTGCGCGCGTGCATGCATGCACGTGCGCTCTACTGGCCAATTTATACACAGTATGCATACATAAGATAAGATAAGATATTTATTGTCACTGTATGAGACATACAGCGAAATTCCGTTTAGTGCAACCATAACATATAACAGTATCAACAGAGAGAACACAACGGACCAAGAAAAAACACTGATGGGGCAACTTCATGGCATAAAACGGTTAGCCCCGTCATAGTCCAGTCCAGTCAAGTCATCTCAATCCATTAATAAGCATTCTAATGCACCGTTAAAATAGTAGTAAAATACACCAATAAAATGATAAGTAGATCAAATAAGGGGGACCACACAATCACAAATTGGGGGAATTATACTTTATATACTATATCCTATTGCATTTGTCCATATGCTATTGCACTTGCCCATAGTCTATATTGCACTTGCCAGTTAGGACAGTCATATGCGTGTGTGTGCGTGTATGCGAACCGAGCAGTGTTTTCACTGTGCACGTGTGCGTGCACATATGTGAACTGAGCAGTGTTTTCAGTCTTTAGGCAAAAAGATGTTGGACAGCCTGTTGGTTCTGGCCTTGATGACCTTCTTCAGCCTTCCGGATGGAAGGGTCTCGAACAGGTGGTGTCCGGGGTGTGAGGGGCTTTAAGGCCCGCCTGTGGAGACGGCTTGAGTAAATGTCACTCAGGTGTGGTAATGGAGAGCTGATGATCCACTGCGCTGTCTTGACCACTGGCTGTAGGTCCTTCCTGTCCACATCGGTGCAGCTGGAGTACCAGGCTGTGGAGGTGTAGGTCAGGATACATATAAACACATAGGAGATTCCGCATAGGAGATAAAAAGAATAAAATCACATGTGAAGTGAAGGGCGCTAATATATTAAAGTCTAACTCATGTTGTGTAGGTGATGTAATGGTGACGTAATACAAACGGTGTCAAGACAAACATTAAATTCTCCTTATTGTTAATGGGATGTATTGTTTGTGTTAGTGACAAACATTAAAGGACCACTTTTCAACCTATCTTCATATAATTGGTCCTCACTAATGTTGCTTGCTCTTTTCTAATGGTATCTTTATACTCGGCATGGCCTAGGTTGTAAAGAATTGGGTGCCGGCTGACACTCATGATGAGCGCCTCATCCGTTGCCTCCAGTTGTATGTCCTCCTGTGACATGCTTGTCCTCCTGTGACATGCTTGCCTGCTCTCTGATATATATTGATTGTGCATTAGCACATGTTATTGCTTAGTTTTTATATATTAGGTATTAGCCTTTATTGGTTGCGTTAATAGACACTCCTGTTCTTCCAAACTGCATCGTTTTAGTCCACAATATTATTATTATTATTATTATTTTTGATATCTTTAGTTACTAGTCACTTTGAAGTTTTGATCATCATTACAAACCATACATTAACATCTTCACCCCTATACATTTTAGTCATTTGAAAATAGCCGATCAAGCTCACAATGCGTTTGATGCATACAATATACATGTAAAAAATAGCAGCCTTTATCTAGGCAGCAAGCTTGTCTAGGCTTAGGGTGTATGATGCATATGCCCACCACAGGGCTCTGGTCAGGGAGCTTGGACTCAAGGATGACTCTTGATGGTGTTTGTTAATTTTATAGGTTGTTGATAGTAGTACAGACATGCAGGGTTGGTCATAAAGTGAATGGGATATCATGTTAAGCAACAACTTGACACTGAATAGCTTCCCTCCAGACATACATATGGCCTATGGCTATGGTGGAAAGTGTCTTCTCACACAGAAGATTTTCCGGTCATTCTGTGGGGTTTCTTGATCGTCAGGGAGATCGTCAGGGAGAACTCCAGAATTCCACAAAGAGTCGAATGCTGTCTGATCTGCTCCAAAGTACGGCGTTGGATGAACGGGCTGCAGCCTCCCAGCCCTCTTGGGGTAATAGTAGAACGTCGTGTCATATGGAACAGCATATAGTGGTGGTCGTGGATGCACCTGAAGTGCAATTTGGAAGACGTCACTTAAAGGGTCCCCTGGTCTGAGATGAGCATACGGAAAAATTGGAAATGATTCGGAAGGCCAGCAGCTCTGTCGTCAACAATGACAATGATACCCCGGCCTGCCACCTGCATGATGATGTCTAGCTGTGCTTCTTCAATAACACATTCTGTAGCTTCTGTGTCTGTATGCATGTAAGATGCACAGTATACACAACTTGGGGTCCTGAACAACTGAGGGTGCCCATACAGGGGGCCTGCACTAAAATATGAGCCAGGATAATTACAAGGTGCCTGAAAAGCCTGCACACAAAGGGCAAAATAAATGTAACTATAGGGAATTTTCTACAATACACTTGATTCTCATTCTATAATAAAATATTGGATTATTGGTCTCCCTCAAAATTAAATCAATACCCCTGAGATGTAGAAAAAGTTTTACTTTTACTACAAAAGTCATGAAATGAATCCATTAAGTGACTCACCACATGTGAAAGACAAAACATAAACGTACCCGCGGCCAAGGGCCTTGACACTGCTGGTTTCAAGTTGCCAGTTCATTTTGGTTTGTCTGGGCAGAGGAAGACGTCGGTTAGTGACAGTATAGTTCAGAATCGGCAAAAAAACACGATGGAAACCACAATTTGCTAACATGATATGACCTGGCAAGGTTTATTGTTCTTTTTAGCAGTATGAAGCATTACAATATGAGAGGTATTATTAAGCTATTATTAGTAATACTTACACGCTGTCTCAAAAGGTACTGCTCCGAAGTAAAAAAAACTGGATGCTCTTGGCAGGTGGGGTGTGTAAAACTAAATGCAAGGAGCTGAGATGAGGCTGACTGGCATACCTGAGTGAACTACAGGCATGCCTACTGCGTCCATAGCCATGAGCAATGTGTTGGACAGCATGGGTCCTCTTGGTGTGGAAGAAGCTAGGCTAAGCTTTTTTGGACTGACTCTTGCTGCCACACGGTGTCCATCAGATTTGGGCTTTCTTTCAAAATGTTGTTTTTTGGCCTCAATTCGGAGTCGGATGAAACAACGAGTTATTTTTTTAATCACTCCATGGCATGGCAGAAGGTTGCTGGTCAAAGCCAGTGAGACTCTCTTTCCAAGACTGCCAATTCCATACAGGACGTGCGCCTGAAGAGATGTTGCAATTGTTGTATTAACTCAAACACCTCTGGGGAGGGACGGCAAAGGGCGCCAGGGAATAAAGAATTCAAAAACAAATATACATTTAAACATCACACAAACTGTGTGTACAATGTACAAACTGTACAACAGGGCTGGGGCGATATGGACAAACATTATTTTTTTTAAATTAAAGAACTCAACATTGATATTACCCATTGTATTGTGATTTGACATTTTTTTTTTAAATTCAAAAAGGGTTTCTTGATCGTCAGGGAGAACTCCAGAATTCCACAAAGAGTCGAATGCTGTCTGATCTGCTCCAAAGTACGGCGTAGGTTGAACGGGCTGCAGCCTCCCAGCCCTCTTGGGGTAATAGTAGAACGTCGTGTCATATGGAACAGCATATAGTGGTGGTCGTGGATGCACCTGAAGTGCAATTTGGAAGACGTCACTTAAAGGGTCCCCTGGTCTGAGATGAGCAGGATGAGGAGGCATACGGAAAAATTGGAAATTATTCGGAAGGCCAGCAGCTCTGTCGTCAACAATGACAATGATACCCCGGCCTGCCACCTGCATGATGATGTCTAGCTGTGCTTCTTCAATAACACATTCTGTAGCTTCTGTGTCTGTATGCATGTAAGATGCACAGTATACACAACTTGGGGTCCTGAACAACTGAGGGTGCCCATACAGGGGGCCTGCACTAAAATATGAGCCAGGATAATTACAAGGTGCCTGAAAAGCCTGCACACAAAGGGCAAAATAAATGTAACTATAGGGAATTTTCTACAATACACTTGATTCTCATTCTATAATAAAATATTGGATTATTGGTCTCCCTCAAAATTAAATCAATACCCCTGAGATGTTAATGTTTTACTTTAACTACAAAAGTCATGAAATTAATCCATTAAGTGACTCACCACATGTGAAAGACAAAACATAAACGTACCCGCGGCCAAGGGCCTTGACACTGCTGGTTTCAAGTTGCCAGTTCATTTTGGTTTGTCTGGGCAGAGGAAGACGTCGGTTAGCGACAGTATAGTTCAGAATCAGCAAAAAAACACGATGGAAACCACAATTTGCTAACATGATATGACCTGGCAAGGTTCATTGTTGTTTTTAGCAGTATGAAGCATTACAATATGAGAGGTATTATTAAGCTATTATTAGTAATACTTACACGCTGTCTCAAAAGGTATACTGCTCCGAAGTAAAAAAGCGGGGATGCTCTTGGCAGGTGGGGTGTGTAAAACTAAATGCAAGGAGCTGAGATGAGGCTGACTGGCATACCTGAGTTAACTACAGGCATGCCTACTGCGTCCATAGCCATGAGCAATGTGTTGGACAGCCTGGGTCCTCTTGGTGTGGAAGAAGCTAGGCTAAGCAAAGGGCGCCAGGGAATAAAGAATGTTCTTCACGTGGTTGTGAATTCAGGTGCAGTTGCAGCAGATCCATCTTCCATCAGCTCCTCCACTCTGACTGTGGTCTTTTTTATTGGCTCCAGCTGTGTCCAGGAAATCAACTACTAATTTGTTGTCGTCATCCTGGTAGCTCCCACTTTTCACTGACGGAGCTCTTTATAGTGTCCCTACCGGGGAGCTCGGCTGCCACTGATTGCTGAATATGAAATGAATGAAAATCGCTGGCATCATTTCACACTGGTTGAGGAGGAGATTCGGTACGTGGCCTATCACACGGCCGAGGTAGTGTCTGAAGTTCAAGGCTGTGTTTGGTTTGACAGCGTGTCTGGTCATCATGGCAACGCACTCACCTTGTTGGGGGTTCCCAGCGAAATCCCACAATATATACATGGATTATTCTTATTTAGATAAATGACAGCTTTCTAATAACAATTCACATTAATTTATCAAGGCAAATCAGCAACACCTCAACAGTGCCACAGGCTTATTACCTCCATGCCGTGCCCCATTGATGAAATAATTTGTTTAAAAGTAGCCCAGACCACATATTGAGTGCATGAATTAATACATACATTAATGGTCGACATTTCTGTATTATAAATGTGTTTTAGTGGTCTCATAAACTATTCTAATATTTTGAGATCTGCTTTTTTGATTTTCATGAGCTGTATGCCACAATCATCAAGATGAAAACAAAAAAAAGGTTTTAAATATTTCACTTTATGCACATTGAATCTAGAATATATGAAGGTTTCACTTTTTGAATTGTAAGAAGAAATAAGAAAATACATTTCCACAATCTAATTTTTTGAGAAGCACCCGTATATGCCTATCTATATTTCCTTCAGTGTAACTGTGCTCCCTAACAATCAAGTTCACATCAGGTGCTGTTCGAAATGCAGGTGGCTTCCGTCTTTTAATTGGTGCAAGATGTGCAAATATAGTAGGTATTGCATCGTCCCTTTTCTTGCCCTTTTTAGTTATGAACTGATCTGCCTCAAAGTGTGCCTGTAGAGTAACGGTTGTTTATTTTTAGATACACAAAGGTACGCAAACACTACACATCAACATTTATTACAGTGTCCTCAGTCCTCACATTACCTCACATAGCTTTCTCTTGTTGGCATTTTCTGGCATGATCATACCCATCCTTCTCACACTGACCAACCACCTCGACAGAATGCAGTCAGTCAGGTCTTAACTTGAACTTATGACACATGGAAATAATATGTAAGTGTTGTTGTTGTAGTAGTAGTAGTAGTAGTAGTAGTAGTAGTAGTAGTAGTAGTAGTAAACATAACACAAGGATTTAGGGCCTTGGAAAAGTTGGCAATATATCAATGATTATATATAGGCCTATAGATATATAGATAGATCATTTTATCATTCAATTACTGGTAGCTTATTATATAATTTAATATCAACATTATAAAACTGTCAATACAATAATATACGTATGTCATAAATTGGCTGCTGGTCATTAACTGACTCACAATTTCCCATTGCTGTCATACACTGGTGGTAGTATTTGTCATCTTGAATTGATATTCTGATACCAACCTTCTGGTGTTCTCTGAAAGAAACAAGGTATCTGAAAGTAGAAAAAGTAGAAAGATTAAAAAAAAAAAAAACTCAATCCTACAACCACACACAGTGAAGAACTATAGCCATTTAGGGTTCATCGTCATGTTGGCTTGTGGAGAACATTTTTGTCAACATTCCATTTTTGCCACGGACATACAAGATGAGTGGACAATAATATTCCCAGAAATACATGGATATTCCTGAATGACCATAATCGGTCTGTAACTCTTGAGTGTCCTAATGTCCAATGTAGTCTTAGTACTTTGTCAAATGTTTTATTTGCAAAGAAAGACCCCTTTACTTTGAGTGGTCAAATGGAACCAAGGGTCCATTTAAATAACACATTTGAGAAAGTACTAGACTACTAGTGGACTAGTAGGCCTACACTTCAGTGACTGAAAGAGTGAAAGGCTTTTTATGGTCTTAAATCCCTTTATTTTAGAGCGTTTTTTTGTAATAGTACAACATAAACATTACAGATATAAATGGTAAATGGTGTATTTATATAGTGCCTTTATCCTAGGCGCTTTACATAGATTGTGCATTACATTCACCCATTCACACACACATTCATACACCGATGGCGGCAGGAAACCATGCAAGGCACCAACCAGCACATCAGGAGCAATTAGGGGTTCAGTGTCTTGCTCAAGGACACTTCGACATTAACTCTGGGGGAGCCCGGTTCGAACTGGCATCCTTGCGGTTGCCATCCAGCCACTCTACCCCTGAGCCACTGCCGCCCAGTTGTCATTTTGCATACCTACCAAAAAATGGTGAAATTTGTGGCGTGCTCGTTCATAACAATGTATTTCAACTCCAGTCTGTCCCTAATCAGGCTCTCCAGTAAGTGTGCAGCTGTGCGCTCAAGCGCTTCCAGGACCACGTGACCGGGCTGTTTTCTGCCCCCTCAATATTGCAACTCTTCTATTGGTATGAACGACAAAGCGTGTGGACCTACTAAAATACCCGCATTAGGAGCTCCACATATAGAGCCACACGAGTCATTTGTGTCTGACATCATACTGACACAGATTGCACCGTATGTGGGCATAGCTGTGACGAGAACTCCATATACTCTATGGTTATGGCTTGAACCATCGTGACCAGAGCTGGAGGGGGAAACGGAATCACACTCGTGGAGCAGGGACCTTGGAGTAGCAACGTGACTGATTCTCTTCGGGGGAAGTACAGGACAGTGAGTCTCTAGTTCTCATAGGTAAGACGATCCATTTGGATAAGTCCTATATTGAACACCATCGCAGAGTGTCTTGAATCAACCAGCAAAATGATCTAAGCTATAGTTTTCAGTCAAATATAATGTCTCTGCATGTCTACATTTGTGTTGGTGGACCTTCTACAGGTCCAGGCGGCACCTGGAGAGGTGAAATGCTGTTCCAAACAGCGGCATAGCTCTACACTCCTTCACAATCGCAATGTTACGCAGGATGTCCATGAATGCTTTCAAGCTGCACACGCGGACGCCGGGTAAACGACTACTGGGTTCATCTAGCGCAGAAAGCAAGACGAACGTGAAGACAGAGGAGTCTACGGAGGAGTATGCATTTGTGGAACGACTGATCCCGCGATCACGGGTCCCCGCCCCTCCCAGACACCACGGCCCCTCCCCGTCCGGTTGGGTCCCTCCGTCCTCGCCACCTCCAGACCTGCCCTACGTGATCCGTCGCTCTCGGATGCACAACATTCCCGTCTACACCGACGTCACCAACGGCAGCCGCAAGACGACCCTCGTGCGGAAGGTGGAAGGGGACATATGGGCCCTGGAGAAGGACATCAAGGAGTACTTGGGTGAAGCCACCGGCAGAGATTTACCGACACAAGTCAACGAGGTGACCATGACTGTCCGCGTCAAGGGCCATTACGATTCAGAGTTGAAGGCCTGGCTATCGAAAAAGGGATTTTGATGAAGATTTGTGGAGGAACCGATCCAGCTGTACAGTTCTTCTGATAGAACAGATGGCCTCCAAACGAATACAAAAATTTGAAAGATTACCTTGTACACAGCAAACTAAAAGAGACAGACAGACCGATATGCAAGACCTAAACAACAGGTGAAAATCACACCCGTGTGAACTGAGTGGTGCAACTCCCCTCTCTCCCCCTCCTCTCTCTCTCTCTCTCTCTCTCTCTCTCTCTCTCTCTCTCATTAGCAGGCAACAGTGCAGCACTCTCTGTTTCTCGCACAGCAGCGCCCCTACTGGTACTCATAGTCATACTGGTGTTCATAGTCACATAGGTGAACACATAGGTAGGTGAACACGGACATTGCTGTTCCTTGGAGTGGTTGCACCACTCAAAAATAGAGTGGGAATAAATGGTGGGAATAAAACAAAACATACAGGCTAATACTAGTAACTGTGTTTATATAATTACATGTAACAAGTGCAACCTAGAATATGTGTGTGAAACTAGAAACACAATAGAAGATAGATATAATATAAATAATGCAAAAGAAACAACATTAATACTTATTGTACAGCATTTCATGATACATGGATGGCTTTGGAAGTTTGTGGATTGGAATCCTGGATACCTGGACAGAATTGGAATGCAAATTGAAGCAGTGGATATTAATATTAAACACCACATTTCCACAAAGGCCTGAACAATACAATTCATAATTAAAATGGAAAACGGTGGAGGAACCAAATCAACCTTTAGAAAGCCGTTGAAGGTATTGTCCAAATTATTAAAAATATATAAAAGGGGAAAAAGATTCGTATTATATCAGCAATATATACAACTTTGATGAGTGGCAGTCATTCAACGGAATAAATTAAATGGGAAGCAGAACTAAATATAGAAATTACAGAAAAGGATTGGATACATATGTGGAAAATGCACCAATCATCTACCAATTCACGGATATGGAGGGTATTCTCTTGGAAAAATCTATGCAGATTTTGTATAGGCCTAACACCAAAAATCAAGAGCAATCAGTTAAAGCAACAGATACAATGTTGGAGAGGTTGTGGAGATGTACATGTGGATCACTCACATGTGTTTTGGAAATGTCCCAAAATGGATGATTTTTGGAAAATGATACATGATCAGTTACAAAAGATATTGGGATATGAGGTGCCTATGAGTGTGATGTTTTGTATTTAGGAAACTTGATGGGGGGTAAGATTCGAGGAGAGGATAGATATCTGGTAAACATTTTATTGGCGGCAGGAAAGAAAGCTATCACAAGAAAATGGGGACAGATGGAACCTCCAACACAGGGACAATGGGGGACAGATGGAACCTCCAACACAGGGACAATGGGGGACAGATGGAACCTCCAACACAGGGACAATGGGGGACAGATGGAACCTCCAACACAGGGACAATGGGGACAGATGGAACCTCCAACACAGGGACAATGGGGACAGATGGAACCTCCAACACAGGGACAATGGGGACAGATGGAACCTCCAACACAGGGACAATGGGGACAGATGGAACCTCCAACACAGGGACAATGGGGGACAATGGAACCTCCAACACAGGGACAATGGGGGACAGATGGAACCTCCAACACAGGGACAATGGGGACAGATGGAACCTCCAACACAGGGACAATGGGGACAGATGGAACCTCCAACACAGGGACAATGGGGGACAGATGGAACCTCCAACACAGGGACAATGGGGACAGATGGAACCTCCAACACAGGGACAATGGGGGACAGATGGAACCTCCAACACAGGGACAATGGGGACAGATGGAACCTCCAACACAGGGACAATGGGGGACAGATGGAACCTCCAACACAGGGACAATGGGGACAGATGGAACCTCCAACACAGGGACAATGGGGACAGATGGAACCTCCAACACAGGGACAATGGGGACAGATGGAACCTCCAACACAGGGACAATGGGGACAGATGGAACCTCCAACACAGGGACAATGGGGACAGATGGAACCTCCAACACAGGGACAATGGGGACAGATGGAACCTCCAACACAGGGACAATGGGGACAGATGGAACCTCCAACACAGGGACAATGGGGACAGATGGAACCTCCAACACAGGGACAATGGGGGACAGATGGAACCTCCAACACAGGGACAATGGGGGACAGATGGAACCTCCAACACAGGGACAATGGGGGACAGATGGAACCTCCAACACAGGGACAATGGGGGACAGATGGAACCTCCAACACAGGGACAATGGGGACAGATGGAACCTCCAACACAGGGACAATGGGGGACAGATGGAACCTCCAACACAGGGACAATGGGGGACAGATGGAACCTCCAACACAGGGACAATGGGGACAGATGGAACCTCCAACACAGGGACAATGGGGGACAGATGGAACCTCCAACACAGGGACAATGGGGGACAGATGGAACCTCCAACACAGGGACAATGGGGGACAGATGGAACCTCCAACACAGGGACAATGGGGGACAGATGGAACCTCCAACACAGGGACAATGGGGGACAGATGGAACCTCCAACACAGGGACAATGGGGGACAGATGGAACCTCCAACACAGGGACAATGGGGGACAGATGGAACCTCCAACACAGGGACAATGGGGACAGATGGAACCTCCAACACAGGGACAATGGGGGACAGATGGAACCTCCAACACAGGGACAATGGGGACAGATGGAACCTCCAACACAGGGACAATGGGGGACAGATGGAACCTCCAACACAGGGACAATGGGGGACAGATGGAACCTCCAACACAGGGACAATGGGGGACAGATGGAACCTCCAACACAGGGACAATGGGGGACAGATGGAACCTCCAACACAGGGACAATGGGGGACAGATGGAACCTCCAACACAGGGACAATGGGGGACAGATGGAACCTCCAACACAGGGACAATGGGGGACAGATGGAACCTCCAACACAGGGACAATGGGGACAGATGGAACCTCCAACACAGGGACAATGGGGGACAGATGGAACCTCCAACACAGGGACAATGGGGACAGATGGAACCTCCAACACAGGGACAATGGGGGACAGATGGAACCTCCAACACAGGGACAATGGGGACAGATGGAACCTCCAACACAGGGACAATGGGGGACAGATGGAACCTCCAACACAGGGACAATGGGGGACAGATGGAACCTCCAACACAGGGACAATGGGAGGATTTGATTCAGGAGATACATCTCAAGGAGAAACTGACACACCGTCTGAGGCTACAGGAAGAAAACATGGAGCACAAATTGTCCAAATGGACAACATTTAAATATAACAGCAAATGCCTAGAAATATGTAATGTAACAAGCAAGGTTTGAAACGCAATGTCGATTTTATTTTCTTTATTTCTTTTTTCTTTTTTTGCTTTTTCACGTTTGTTTTGTACTGTATGTTTCGGTTGTCATTGTTCAAAAAATAATACATTTTTAAGTGATAAAAAAGAAAGAAAGCCATTGAACCTCCAAATTGCTCTCAATTACAGGAGATTGATACTCCAGGGCAATAGAATAAACACAAAGAGCCATTCAGATTCAAAATCAGACCATCACTGCCGATGGCCTGATATTGACACTAATGGGCTTGACACCAATTGGTGTAGGTACTAGGTAGACATGCTTAATCCCCTCAAACGTAATCACACTTTATGCATTTGACTACATTAAGCCAGACTAGATCTAAATATAAGATTTATAAACTTTTAGTCATTCTAGTAAGACTAAAACATAATTGCCCAGACTCTTCTTCAACAAAGATGGCGAAAGCAAACATATGCTTTGTTCTGTATACTTACCCATACAATTGTATGGTACAAAACACTGAAGTCCTTAAACCAGAAACCTAACCTCAGAGGAAGCCACGGGTGATTTGTAACCCGCGTAATGGGTGATTTGTATCCCGCAGCACGGGTTGGACTAACGGGAGGTCTGACTTAAGGGCAGTCCCCGACAAAACCATGACATATCACCTACAACTGTATTTGATATTTCGGTGGATCTGTCCACAGACCCCCATCCCGTTTTATGCAAGGAAGCCGCATACAAGATTGGTGCATTTAAAATATCTCGAACATAATATGTTCGAGATATTTTAAATCATTATTTTTCAATTTTGAGATGTTGTGCTATTTTACTTCCTAAACATTCTTTCAAACTAAATCAAAAATAAACATTCGGAATACACATTTAGATGTTTATTTTAGTAGTTTATTTTAGCCAATGACAGCTCGTTTTTCTGGGTGAAAATCTACCCTCTCTATGTTCATGATTGGTTGCTGGTAAATGGTGCATTTATCCAAGGCGCTTTAAATAGCTTGTGCATTACATTCACCCATTCACACACACACATACACACACATACACACATACACCGATGGCTGCAGGAAACCATGCAAGTATCATACATATTTGGAATATGTATGATACTGCATGTCCGGAGGGAAGTCGGTCAAATTGGCGGTTGTCCTAATCGAAGTGTGTCAATGGATCTCCACATAATGGAGATCTCTGTAGTCCCTGAGTGAACCGCCAGAGCGCCAGCGGTCAGTACTATGACGTCATGAGGACGACATCGAGCATCTCCATATGCGGGCATACGAGGGACACGGAGGCTTGTAAAAGCCCCCCGAGGTCGGCCACCATAGTTGGTCGAAGAGTGCGTGGAGAGGCGGAGTCCCTCCCTCCACCCATGCCGCTGTTAGCCTACCTCAAGAGCCTGTTCCTGCCGCAGCTGCTGATCGGCTTCGTGTTCGTAGCGAGCGGCCTCGTCATCAACCTCGTCCAGCTGTGCACGTGCGTCCTGTGGCCCGTCGACAAGCAGCTCTACCGCCGGATCAACTGCCGGCTCGCCTACTCCCTCTGGAGTCAGCTGGTGATGCTGCTGGAGTGGTGGTCGGGCACCGAGTGCACGCTCTACACCGACCGGGCCACGGCGGAGCGCCTCGGCAAGGAGCACGCCGTCGTCATCCTCAACCACAGCTTCGAGATAGACTCCCTGTGCGGCTGGACCATGTGCGAGCGCTACGGCGTCCTGGGGAGCTCCAAGGTGCTGGCCAAGCACGAGCTGCTGAAGGTCCCCCTGGTCGGCTGGACCTGGTACTTCCTGGAGATCGTCTTCTGCAAGAGGAGGTGGGAGGAGGACCGGGAGACGGTCGTCGGAGGCCTGACGCGGCTCCGGGACTACCCCGAGTTCATGTGGTTCCTGCTGTACTGCGAGGGCACTCGCTTCACGGAGACGAAGCACCGCATCAGCATGCAGGTGGCGGAGAGCAAAGGCCTGCCCCGGCTCAAGCACCACCTGCTGCCGCGCACCAAGGGCTTCACCACCACGCTGCGGTGCCTCCGGGGCACCGTGAGCGCCGTCTACGACGTGACGCTCAACTTCAGGGACAAGCAGACGCCCACGCTGCTGGGCGTCGTCCAGGGCAAGAGGTACATGGCCGACATGAGCGTGCGGCGCTTCCCCGTGGGGGAGATCCCGGACGGGGAGAAGGAGTGCGCCGACTGGCTCCACGAGCTCTACCGGCAGAAGGACGCCCTGCAGGAGCACTACCAGAGGGAGGGCTCCTTCCCCGGGCCCGCCGTGGTCCCGGCCCGCCGGCCGTGGACGGCGCTCAACTTCCTGCTCTGGGCGACGCTGCTGGTGTCGCCGCTCGTCCGCCTGGCGTACGGCGCGGCCGCCAGCGGCTCGCCGCTCCCCGTCGCCGCCGGCTTCCTGCTGTTCCTCGTCGTGGCCAACGTGGCGATCCGCCGCCTGATCGGCGTCACGGAGGTGAAGAAGACGGGCTCCAACTACGGCGACCAGGAGGCCGAGAAACTGAAGTAGTGACAGTAAACACTGCAGCCTTTTGAAACTCTATACCACTTGTGCAAGTGATTGGCCAGTAGCCGCTATCATTTTTTTTTGGGGGCGGAAGTTGCGGGATTTGGGCAGAAGTACCGCTCAAGGAAATGACGTTGTTGACACAAAATATGTTTACATCTCTGTGAATGAAACAAGTGTTGTGTTTTGTCGAAAAGATATCGTATGCGGGGAATACATCTTCCGCCGATACCATCTGCCGTCTCTGCCTTAGGTTGTGACCAGGCTTTTCTCTTCGCAGATGAGTAAGCCTGGGACCGAGGCTAGGTGGCATTCGGGGCAAACGCTCTTGCCAGAACATAATTCACTATTCTCCTCTGCCTATCGGGTCGCAACACCCGGTGTGTGTGTGTGTGTGTGTGTGTGTGTGTGTGAGAGGGGCGATATTTTCTCAAGACTCTCAGCTGACTGAACTCACTACATGTGTGTAATTTGAAACCTTCTTGCCAAACATGAATCCAAGTCTTATCGAAAAACAAAACACCATCCATCAAACAGAGATACACACACATAGTTCACTTCACGCCAGAAGGGTGCAGTGCACCACCCTGTGGCACCAACTTGCACTGCATACTGACTGTTACATAGTGTGTGTGTGTGTGTGTGTGTGCATGCATGTCCCTCTCTCAAAACGATATTTTTTTCCAGGGCCAGATTGGGTATACTTGGCCCCCCTAGGCATGGGCCTGGGGCCTGGGGCCAGGGGGGGGGGGCTGTATTTTCCAGGGCCGGATTGGAAATTAGGGGACCCCCGATTCTTTTTTTCTTTTTTGCATTTTCTTTCCTAGCTTTTTTTTTTGAGAACAAGTACTTTGTGATATCACTGAAATCAAAAATCAAAGTCTTGAGTGAGAATTCTGAGTGAGAAAGTACCTCACACTAAAACGCAGTTTTCTCAAGAAAGATTTTTCTGAAACCAAACTTTATTCAACGGCCATAACTTCAGAACCAGTCTATATAAATGTCCATTTGACAGTATTTTCTGATTCATGGAGTGATAATTTGAGATATCTAAAATCCCCTTTTTGTCTCTAAGTATGTCAACAAAACGAAACGATAATTTTGAACCTGGCTTTATCCGATCTTCAGATTTATCGTAAATTAGCGCATATAATGCCTAATTTGCATATTTAAACATATTTCAAAAAAATCTCGACTGGAGAAGTTTCATTGTGATAGCTATTAAAACTTTTTTCCCTATCCCCCCCCCACACACACACAAACACACACACACAAACACACACCGTGACGTCATGTGGCAGCCAAGTCTATGGACTTTTTATGGAACAATTTATTCCATTCAAACTTCCAAAGTCCAGTGTGTGAAGAACCTTCATGTGAGGAGGAAACTTGTTCTCGAGTAGAGCCATCTTTTTCCGGTCATGGCTGAGCTTCCTGGCCCTCGCCCTGAGATGTTTCTCTACGCGGAGCTGTATGTGCGGCTCGACGAACTGCGGCGTGAAGAAGAACCTCTTCTTGGCGTGTGCTCAGTTCATGTACCAAGGAATCTTCGTTGCTCTTCGTCCGCAGTTGTTTGGCGTCCCACGGCGCTCCCGACCTGACCGTGGTCCCCCCCCCAGTTCTCGGGCACGTCAAAGAACTCCTCCTCCAGCGCCGGTCGTTTGGCGGTCGCGTGCAGCTGGTCTGCGTTGTTGCCCGACGGCGCCCCGCTTGACGGTGCAGAGCCGGGGGGGAGACGAATGAAGACGCTTGCCCGTGTAACAGTATTATATAATTACACAAAATAGGACACAAATAAGTGCTTTTACCTGATTCTCCATAGTTCACGTGTATAGGAATACAGTACATAGTGCATTAAAGGTCACAGCTCCTTTAAATCTCCTCCTTTTGCCCCCTGTATAAATGTCCTGCGACACCCCCACCTCTTCCTTCTGTACTTCCGTCTTGGAATGAGGTGGGTGTCTTTGTTGAATTCTCCGTGTAAACATGATAAGCATTGTACTTGCAAATTGATTCATACAGTGTTTGTTTAACCCTGTTTAGAGAGGAGTTGTTGCACTACGAAACTAACGTGGAGACGTGTCTTTGTTATTCTTTGTCAGAATAAAGAGAGGTTTCCAAGGACAGTTCTGGGTCCGTCTCATGTCTATTCTACTACACAACGCAGAGAGAGACAGATTACACCGGTTACACTCGTTTAGATAGGAATGGCATTTGGCCGAGCCTTTAGCAAACGGCGAGCGAGTGTCGAGCTGACGTCGCCGAGGAGATCCTAAACGCGCTTTGAAACTGCTTGCAAAGTGTCGAAATGCGCCCCGTCGAGGTCACTGCCATCTTTGATGCTGTGCCAACTGCATCAACAGCTCTGGATTAAGAGCGTCTGCTAAATGCCTAAATTGTAACAGACAAACTGGGTCAGACACTTTGGATCCATATTCCGCCTTTGGACTTAACCTTTTCAAACAAAGACGTACCGTATATCCTGTATGTACACGTTGTCACCATGACTCAGCCTTAACCGTATAAGGAGTTCCCAATGCAGCTACGCCCAAATATGGAGTGTGTCGTCGTCACGGCATCAGGCGCACATAAATCTGTCAGCTTTATGGGTACAAAACAGGAGCATTCACACCAATGTCACAGCATAAAAAAGCCATTTAATGTCAGGTTAGACACATACAAATGTAATGCTTATATGGTTATAGTTGATTGATTGATTGATTGAAGACTTTGGTACTACTGTATTTCGATGCCACTACTTTTGTATTATTACATCGCTACTTTTACTCAAGTATAAAATCAGATGGCTTCTTCCAGCACGGATCATATTTTGGGCCTATAAGAGGCTACGTCGTCCAAAACAATGCCGTCTGTTCTAGCCTCCGTCGTCAACAGCGTCGTCCACAACGCGGCGGCACTGAGGACCGCTCCGTGGAGAACTCCCGCCGTCTCCGCGCTCCTCCTCCTCCTCCTCGGACCACGTCCCGTCGGAACGCCGCGGGTTTTGGCGGCGGGCAAAAAGGACCTGGTGAAGAAGGAGCATCTCCTGGTGGTCCTGGACGAAGACGAGCTCCGGGAGCAGTTTGTCCGAGGCTCCGGCCCCGGCGGTCAGGCCACCAACAAGACCAGCAACTGTGTGGTGCTCAAGCACGTCCCCACCGGCACCGTGGTGAAGGTACGGCTCTTCTTCGTTGATGAAATAAGCACTTAGGATTTGACAGTGTAGATAGAAGGTTCTATAGTTTTAATAAATTTTGACCTGAGATCAGATTTTAAAAAATTGTCTTCTAAATCCTGACAGTTTTCTGAAATGTAATTGGCCGCCATGAACCCCCATTTGAAAATATGTTGTTTCCAGGGACCTCCCCAGAAGCCAATATTTGAGTTAAAATGTTAGCTCTGAAATAATGTATGTTCAAAGATTTGTGGCACATTTTCACAATTTTTTTCAAATGCTATTTTTCAATAGCTAAACCTATAACATAATGCTTGAAACACCAAAAACGGGTTCCCGTTCTGAATGGGTTTAACTGAATACATTGTTCTGCTCTCCCCCCCCCCCCTCCCCTACAGTGTCATCAGACGAGATCACAGGCTCTAAACCGACAACGAGCGCGGGAGATCATGAGAGAGAAATTGGACGTTTTATTCAAAGGAGAAGAAAGTGAGATCGTAAAGAGGAAAGACGAGTCCGTGCAGAGGAAAAACGAGAAGAGGAGGCAGGCAAACGAAACGCTGGAGAGGAAAAGACTGCTTAAAGAAGCACTTGAAGCCGGTAGTAAGCCAGGGAATGAAACGGACTGAGGATGTGTATATCTATTCTACGTCCGAGCATAGACATGGCAACGCCCCGCCTGCCTCTGATTGGCCTACCGACACTGCCCGTCTAGCCTGTCCTCCGAGATTCAAGTAGAAGAGGCAAACTAATATTGTTTGTGCCGTTTGCTTTGATTGAATAATTGATTGAAGACGTATGTACTCTGATTTGATTTGGCTGTGCTCTAAATTAAAGTGTTGGTCAAGGTATTAATCTAATTATAGTATACTAATACTGTTATACTAAAAAAGATAAAGATCAGGGGAAAAGAGACCTTTTTACAGTACAATAATGTTTCAAGTGTACACGTGTTTACAAATAAACTGCTGGGACACTCAAGCCAGGCTGCGCAGCATCGGCATACCTTTACCGGGCTCCCGATCTTTACACACAAGCTATAAGGTATGTCAAATAAGCTTATTGACTTAAGAGCCAAGCTGCACCGAGCGCACACACATGCGCGCACGCAAGCACACACACAGTGTACGTTCGCCGACTGACATGAAAGTTCGTGCACAAACAGGCAACCACGACATGCACATAAACTACTACACTGGTCAAACCAGGAAGGATGCATATATATTTTTTCTTTTTTTAATTGTATTGTCTGTTGTACAGACAATACAAGCAGCTATAGGCCTGCTCGATTTGGTTTAATACACGTAATTTTGTTCCCAGTTTACAAGACTTTGATAATGTGTCAACCTGTGTAAAGGTTTGGCACATGAATTATAATGAGAGACCGTTTTGTGTTCTGCTCTCTTTTTCTTCCACGCGCACGCGTAAACACACGCAGTCATAACACACATGCACGCGCACACACGGACGGGCGAACGTTGATTGACAGACAGACAGCTACGCATCCGCGATATGCACATATAGACATGAACACAGTCGTCTATAAGCCAAACCCACTAACCCAGGATATGCAATATGTATACGTGTGTGGGTATAGACTAGGCTACACTGCGTGTCTCTACTGTTTGATTATACATGTCGTATTGTTTGTTTTTGCTTTTTTTTATCGCGGCAAGACATGTGTTGATCATTATGTTAACCTTGAGATGTCTAACACGCATGAATCATGAGACTGCATTGCTCTGTTGTTGCTTTAGTTTTTGGTCCCCCCCCCCCCCCCCCCTTTTTTATTTTCTTTGTTTTCTTTGTTTTAATTTTTTCTGCCGTTTGTCCCATTTAAATAAAGTAGGTGCAACAGAGATTGATTGATTGATTGAAATATGTATTAACAGTTTGCAGAATTACAGTACATTTCAAGCACAAACTCAATGCAAAGACTGTTAACTGTGAGTGGACGACCCCATTAGCCCTTCACTAAGTCCCTCCCCAACTCATCCTTGTCCAATAGGCAAGTTATCAGCTAAGAAAGCTTGACCTGCATAGCAACTGTTGCTAAACTATTTGGATTGGCATTGAACAATCGCCTTTTGGGGTGGGATTTAGTGAAGGGCTAATTAAGCATTACACTTGTTTACAACAGGGTCCACCATGATCAATTTGGATCCCCTTACTACACATTATTATGTATAAAATTAATAAAGTTAACTAATTTACTAATATTAAATACCTGGTGGATAGAAAACGTTTTTTCTTGTTGTTTGTTTCCCCCCCCCCCTCTCAATCTGAGAGGATGCTATAAAGAGGTCTAATTTTGATCTACTTTATTATTGTTGTTCTCTTTCTACCCCAAGAGGGCGCCAGTGGTTCAACTTCATTTCACTTCACTTCAATAACTATAATTTAAAAAGGGGCTGAAACACATCCGTTACCCTAAGGTTTAAGTCTATATGTTTATATGTAAACAAATGTAAAATAACTCGGTACACATAGGTACACGGGGGGTGGATGGATAGGGTTTTTTTTATTACTGTTTTGTCTTGTTTTTTGTTATGTGTTATGTCAAGCCAGACTAGTTTGTCTGTTTTTCTATGGGTTTTTTTGTGGGGGGTGGGGAGGCCCTGGGGGGAGGAGATTGACTACTTTCTTTTCTCTATATCCTTACTCTGTGTACTATATTTTCTACTATGTAGGTTGTAGGTTCATTACTAAGCTGTTATTGTCCTATTGCTATGACAGGCCTTATTACTCTATTTAAAACGCATCTTTTTTAAACCGTCATAAACCCTATAAACGTCTATCATGGTGATTTTGGGTTTTCCCGTTAGGATCGTTACCTGGAATGTTCGAGGCCTGGCGTGCAAAAGTACTTTCTCATCTTAAAAGTCTTTCCACTGATATTGCCTTTCTGCAGGAGACACACCTTCGCACTGATCGGATCACATTAGGCTCCGCAAACCCTGGGTTGGACAAATATTCCATTCTAATCTTTCATAGTAGGTCCAGAGGCGCTGCCATAATAATACACAAACGCCTTAAATTCACTTCAGATCAATTAATCTCTGACCCTGGATGCCGCTATGTAATTGTCTCAGGGACCCTCCATCAAACACCTGTTGTATTAGTTGACATTTACGCGCCAAACTTTGACATGAGGACAATGATGAGGACAATGCTGCTAGCGGAGACGATGCCAAATTGGAGGAGTCCTCCCTCTCTCTCTCTCTGTCGTTCTCACGCTGCGTAGCCTGCGTCCTGTGCGTAATACTGCTGGACACATTGCACGGCATGTGGTTGGTCCCTCTCCCTCTCTCTCTCTCTCTCTCTCTCTCTCTCTCTCTCTCTCATTATTGTTATACCGTATGCTGCTGGCTACCATAATAATATGGAGGTCTTAACGAAGCCCTTTTTCCAATTTATCGAATTATGAATTAATAATGAATTTATTAGTGATTTAAAAATGCAAAAACGCACCCAGGGCGCAGTACCCCCCGCGGGGGGCAAATATCTCACAACGGGTAAGGGCTAGTATAATCTATTCTACAAAATCTACAAAGTCTTTCAACTACGCAACTTTGCAACCACTCATGTTTTATCCTTCCCCAGGTTACCTGAAAAAACTATATTGGAATCTATGATGTCACCCTCAGACTCCCTGAATAACATCTACTTCCATCTGCAATGCTCTTATCTCTTCTAAATTAACCACTACTACTGCTACTTTTATGCAATAAGTTGCAGTCCCTCTTCTTGTTTTTAGGATTGATTTTAAAAAGCTTGTTTATAAAGCTCTCAATGGTCTCGCACCTTCCTACCTGTATACATGACTGCCTGCCTAAATATGTCCCAAACCGCCCCCTCACTCAGGTCTTCCACTGCTGGCCTGCTCACTGTGCCTAATAAAATGGCAAAGCAGCTTTTTCTGCTTCTACGGCGTGGAACAAACTCCCACTATACCTTTGACAGGCAGCCTCTGTAGATATTTTTTAAAGCCATCACAAATGTGATGATGTCAGCACAATTGGTGCACAAAGTGGGCATGGCCGTTTTTTAGCCCAATGAGTGTTTTTTTTTGTTGTATTCTTATTATTATTCCATCACAAGCTCGATATGTCCTTGATATTAATATAAACAAGTATGTCTCCGCGATTCTCCCGCGAATCGATTGCTTATGAGCTAACGTCCCGTTCACAACATGGGGTAATGTTTGCCTCAAAACGCCGTAATCTAGTATTAGGCCTATGTCATATATCACCGAACGGGTATGGACTAATCATCATCATCATCATCATCATCATATCATCATCATCATCATCATCATACTATAATTCAGCGAATGTCTGAATGTCTGAATGAATGAATGAATGAATGAATGAATGAATGTCACTGACAGCGTGTTATCTCATCATTGGCTGCACCACTCCCACTTTTCACACAGGCATGGACCATAATTATATGGAGGTCTTAACGGAGTCCTTTTTTCGATTTGACACATTAATGATTTATAATGAATTTATTAGTGGATTAAAAAATGCAAAAATGGGTATTGTACTGTCAATATGACATGAATATGAATGCAAAGTAGCGGTCCATGTGTGGACAGGCTACCTGTCGCCGTTGTGCATGGTGAGATGTGTGCAAACCGTGTAGTTTATCAGGAGAAGAATACCAAAGGATGCAACATTTATTAGTGAATTAAAAACGCACCGGGCGCAGTACCCCCCACGGCCACAAGAGGGGGGGGGCGAATATCTCACAACGGGTAAGGGCTAGTAATAATAATACATGGGTTGGATAATTTGGAAAACAGACTCTTTGTTCTTTCTTGGTCTTTTTCCTTGTCCATTTGCTGAAAAGGTATAACCGTTTTGGACAAGGGTTTCCACCTGACAGACAGCGACAACGATATGCAAACTTTCTTTTTTATTGCTTTTTTTTTTTTTTGTAGGCAGCCAAAGCATCAGCAGTGTCACAGATTGTCAACATGTTGTCAGGCAGCGTTCCCTGCTATACGGTGTTCTTATACTTGGTCTGATCTGTCCTGATTTTTATGCTTAATTATGCATGCTCTTCCTGTTATTACCTCAGAGGAGGAGGAGGAGGAGGAGGAGGAGGGCGGACATGAATACTAACAAGATATTATATCAGAGATGTCATGAGATATCAGACAGGCTGTTTCCAGCCTGAAAACTGACTGATAGTGATTCTCATCACTGTGGATGACACTAGGGCCCTGAACAGGGGTCCTCGACCATGCATGCTCGCTTGTGGTGGGCATTTTTTGTCAAAACTCCATTCTTGGAAACAAAAAAGCCTTGATCAATAATCAATAATGTTACCAGAAACACATCAAGAGATAGCCCTGAATGACCATAACAGGTCTGTAACTCTAAGAGTGTACAAACTGAACCTATAATGGATTGTCTCGTCCATGTCCTGTTTCTAAATTTGAATCGTGAAAAAGTAACAGTTTTGGAGAATACCAATTGACTCGCCTCTTTACCAACTCGCCCCCGCGAAAAGATAACTCGCCCCAAAGTCGTGGATAACTCACCCCGGAAGCGTGGATATCTCGCCCAGAAGCGTGGATATCTCGCCCCATGTTTATTTTTTACCATATATCTCATATTTTAGAACATGTTACACACCGTTACAAAGGCTCAGTGGCCTTGTGGTTAGAGTGTCCGCCCTGAGACTGGGAGGTCGGGCTGGGTCATACCAAAGACTGTAAAAATGGGACCCAATGCCTCCCTGCTTGACACTCAGCATCAAGGGTTGGATTGGGGGTAAGTCCCTGCGACATACTAGCGTCATGTCCAGGGGGTGTACTTGTACATCAAGCTGCCTCACGCTACAGAAACAGGAGATAGGCTCCTGCCCCTATGGGCCTCATGGCTCGGCAAGGCTACTTACTACTACTACTGAACATTGTTGTATACCATTTCCATAGATAGCTGTTGTTCTGCTGTTGTTCTCTCTGTTCAAAAGTACAGGTAAAAATACCTCTATCTCTCGCTCTGCTCTCTCTCTCTCTGTTACGTCGAAAATACAACGGTTTAACCAGGCGACTTGTCCGGACTTTTGTGTGTGACTTCGCCGGATATTTCAAGGTGACTTCGCTGGGCTTTGGGGTGGTGTGTGTGTGTGTGTGTGTGTGTGTGTGTGTGTGTGTGTGTGTGTGTGTGTGTGTGTGTGTGTGTGTGTGTGTGTGTGTGTGTGTGTGTGTGTGCGTGCGTGCGTGCGTGCGTGCGTGTGCGTGCCTTCCCTTCACAACATGAATAACAATGGGCTGTCTGGTGGAATGCCTTGTAAACAAGTGAACCTAATGAAAATCTCTCATCGGGGGAGGGGAGGGGAAGCTCGCCCGCCCGCCCGCCGGGGGGGACAGGCACCGCATAATGTGGCAATTAATTCCGGCAAATGAGTTATGAGAGACTTATGCGAGGCAATATTGGCCATTACAGTTGGGCTGATTGCATTAGGACTGGGAGATAATAGAGATGCTGCTGCTAGGGACATACACACACACACACACACACACACACACAGAGAGAGAGAGAGAGAGAGGGACACCCCGGTGTAGCACTACTGAATGCGACACACAGCAAGGTCCACCTAGTGCTTTACAATTTTCCCACGTTTTGCCTGTTCAGCACTTGTGAAATGTTTACTTTTATTTCACAGCAGCAAAGTAGTGTAGTGAAGCATAATGAGGTATTGGTTGGTTAAAGTTTGTTTTAGAATCATAATTATTGAACTTGTCAAGCTGTATAGTTTGACATAGAATGTTTTGCCTTTGCTTTCTTTTTTTTTTTACTCTTTAGATTTGATTTGGGACTTTTTATGCCTTTATTGATAGTGAATAATAGTCAGACAGGAAAGGGGAAGAGAGATGGCAGATGTTGGGGAGTGACACGCGGCAAAGGCTAGTCGGGCTCGGGAGTCGAACCCGTGGCACGCCGTCGTCGGCTGGCTTGGCAGCCCGGTGCCCCGATAGTTGAGCTAACCGTTCGGACGTTTTGTCTTAAAGGGGGGGGGTGTCACGGCCCGAGATTAACATTGCTGATAAGGTATACATCACGTGGTCTGAATGAAAATGGTTTCAAACGGCACGTGACTATATCTCAGGCTCTGACGTGACCTAGCATCTAGGCGAGCTGAGTGGCTATAGCGCACTAAAGGCTACTAGTTTTGAGGTCACATTTTATGTGAAAGTCTCAACCAATTTTTTTTTCGCTCGAAAATCTTCGTTACAATTGTTGTGATATACAACATGCTGTGTACTGATACTTGGTATACTTGTACGTGAGCTGTGTTAGAGCACGCTGAAGGCCGCGTGCTGGCAGGCAGTGATTCGTGATGTCTAGTCAGTGACGTCATTAGGACATGAAGTATCCAAGCTATATATGCTGCTGTATAAGTAATAAACATTGTGAATGTTTTAATGTGACCAAGTCTTCGTGGCATGTTGATATCTTCTCCCGGGCTAGCCTGTCTGTCTGTCCGCCGCCGAACCATGGAAATGTCAACCGAGTCGTCACACATGACCAGAACCAGACGAGGGTCCAATACTTAGAACAGAGAATCGTAACAACAATGACATTGAGTTGACGTGTAAGTTTTAGGGTAAACTGTTGCATAATCGCAATTTCGCACTCGAGTCCCATGCCCCGGGCCATCTAGCTCTCTGTAACCCCGCTAACATGCCCTCAACCACGGCTAAGTTCAGCCTGCTGCAGAGCCCTGTTCACAGGTTACATCACTGCCTGTCTATAGCAGCACTGCACCGGGCTAAAATGCATATCCGTCTTCAAATATCTTATGTATACCACAACATTGTTCAAGTGAACTGTGTGTTTATGCTTGTTCATTGTAATAATCAATATCGCTATGATGATTTATCGCCGCGTCGCTCCGCATGACAACATCAAAGTCTAGCCCGTCTGCCCCCTCTCACCGCCGGGGCACAGAGCCTATTCTGTTCATGCAGGCTGCGCAAGCACACACGGGGGACGTATAGCCTCTCTGGTCCCCGCATTGAACTGGGCATGTGTGTACACACACACACACACACACACACACACACACACAATAAGAAACATTGGAGATTTTTGTGGAGGAGTTTTCACCTCCTCCATCACCCCCGCCGGCAGAAAAGAAAACAGCGATGAATACGAGGAAGAGGACGAGCAGGAGGTGGAGGGAGAGAGAGAGAGAGAGAGATAGAGAGTGTGTGTGTGTGTGTGTGTGTGTGTGTGTGTGTGTGTGTGAGAGACCCCCCCCATATCGGTCAGGTTACTTGTGCTCACGACACGATGAGCCTGCAGTGCAATTGCACCGGTGTGCAATTTGCTCACTTTGCCCCGACTCATGTCTCCGCAGCGAGCTGGTGGTCATGCAGGCTGCTCTCAGCCGGTCGGAACTCTAAATGTGTGAAAATAAAATGTATATATCGCACTCAAATGTGTTCGTTTTACCAACATTGTTTGTTCACGTGAAATGTTTGTTCATGCATAATGAATTCGCGAGAACCGCGTGTCCCGGGGGCCGCGGTGAGCCTTGAACTCTGACCCGGAGACAAGGCACATCAAAACGGGGAGACTGCGAGAGGAGGTGGGGGTTGGTGTTGGGTTATTTTTTTTTCCGGGGAACTGCAGGGGGCTCAAGTCCCACGTTCCCCCGGTCACCAACACCCACTCTGAGAGCCATCAGCGCGCATACGGACTGTCTGTGGTACCGCTGTTATCCTTCCTTCAGTTACGCACCGCCATTCTCTCCCTCCGTATCTCTCTCTCTCTCTCTCTCTCTCTCTCTCTCTCTCTCTCTCTCTCTCTCTCTCCCTCTCTCTCTCTCTCTATCTCTAATAATAATAATAATAATAATAATAAAACGCATCACAGCGCGACAACTTGTGAAGATTAGATCATATTCGAAGAAACTAGCATTTAGGAACCACTGGGAAAAAATAACAAGTATCCGTGCGCAACTTGGAGCTCTCCAAATAGCCACATTCAGAAGGCTGTCTGCTTGTGATTCTAATGTCTCTGTCACCACCAGAAGTATGATGAAACGTTCATCTCATTAATCATTGACATTATTTAGGCTATAATGATCAACTTGTATGGGTGATCATTTCAAAGCAACCACATATTTAAAGGGGGTGTCAGTGATTTCAGTCAAAAACCCTTAGGTTTCGTTTTTGCCTTGGGACACAAGCTTTCATCCAATCAGGATAGAGAACAAAAACGAAACCTAAGGTTTTTTGACCCCCCAGAGGTTAACTGGGGACAGGGAGGAACTCCTTATATGGTCAGCACACTCTATAGTAGAGAGGATTATCACAACAAAACAAAAAAATAAGTGATATTTGAATTAAGTGAAATCACTTACTCTACCTTTAAGGCAACTTTACAGAAAAAGAAGCCCAAAGTCGCTTATAATAAACAGCAGCGCACAGCAGCGCACGGATCGCTTTTGTGTCAAATCAAATTTATCCATCTATCCATCTTCAATCGCTTATCCGTAGTCGGGTCGCAGGGGCAACAGCTCCACCAGAGTGCTCTAGACTTCCCTCTCCAGAGCAACATTAGTGACTTCCCCCTGGGGGATTCCGAGACGTTCCAAGGCCATGCAGTGAGTCGATGTGTTTCCTCCAACTGCGCCTTGGTCTGCCCCGGTTCATAATAGCAGATAGCGAATATAATGAACACATGGACACTCCCGAATGCTAAAATATGCAGGAAAGTGGCATGCCATACGTGTGTGCGTTCATCACGACTTCCATAATTATGAAGGGCGCATAACGAGGTCACGGTTTGAGCAAATTAAACAATACCACCTGAAAACAAAAAAAAACACCTGTATAATTGGGCTCTATATCTTCCCTTCTTTCCTGGAATCCTGTCTCGAAGCAGACCAGAGGTAGAAAACCCTGATGTCATCGCTATAGGGACACATGCATCAGTAAGCAGGAACTGGGGATGGCAATGAAGGACCGGGACGGACGTCTGGCGTGTCATTGTGAAATCCATGAGGTCGAACAATGATGATGATGATGATGATGATGTGTGCGTGCGTGCGTGTGTGTGTACAAGATAAATGCTCACTCAAAGCTGCCACTGAGCTCCCCCCCTCTCTCTCTCTCTCTCTCTCTCTCTCTCTCTCTCTCTCTCTCTCACACTCACTCACTCACTCACTCACACACACACACACACACACACACACACACACACACACACACACACACACAATGTGTCTGGCTGCTGGACTCTACAGAGCGGAGAACTTGAAAACGCGGCTCTGTTTATACAACCGAGGCTCTTTGCAATCCAATTCTGGGCACACACACATACGTACAGCGGCTGACTGTATCCCCTTGCAGCCGTTGTCATGCCCCTTCGATTATTTCCACAGCACTGGGTTTTTGGCAGGAGAATTACACATTCAGAGCATTTCTTTCTTTCTTTCTTTCTTTTTTTCCCCCGTCCCAAACCCCCGTCCCCCCACAATGTTGTCATTCTGACAATTCCCCCATTCAGCAATGAACTATATCGCAGCCTGTCCTCACACAGCCCCTTTCGGGTCAGTGGCTCTGAGTGTACCGAATGGAACCAAATGGAAACCTGCATGGTTCCATTGGTGCGCTCTCAGAGCAGTGGTGTAAATAACTAAGTACATTTACTTAAAGTACTGTACCTTTTGTAAAGTACTTGTACTGTAGGCTACTTGAGTATAGCCTAAAGTACTAAAGAATTCCCAATAATTCTACTTCTACTCCACTACATCTTGGATCCAAATATTGTACTTTTACTCCACTACATTTATTTTACAGCTTTAGTTACTAGTTACTCTGTATATTTGGATTATTATTACAAAACATACATTAACCACTTCAGCATATACACATTTCGGCTTCGATCTATACAAGCTTGCAATGTGACGCTTTGCGACACATTTTAAGCTTGTAGATCTGCTATTTTCTGTGTGTGCACACAGTGGGAAACTTTAAATGGGACATTCTGCATAATGAGTACCTTTACTTTTGGTACTTTAAGTACATTTAGATGCCAAGACTTTTGTAGTTTTACTCAAGTACATTTCGAATTCCGGACTTTTATTTGTAACAGAGTATTTCTATATTTCAGAATATTTTACTTAAAGGTATACTGTAAGTGATTTCACTTCATTCAAATGTTTTTTTTTTCGTTTTTTTTGTTGATAATCCTCCCTACTATAGAGTGTGCTGACCATATAAGGAGTTCCTCCCTGTCCCCAGTTAACCCTTGGCATAAAAAAAAACGTAGGTTTCGTTTTTTTGGCCAATCAGGATGAGAGGGGCCTTCCTCCAATCATGGTCGAGTGGGGGCGGGCCTTAATGCACCTGCTGTTGGCCTGTCCCCCCACTGTAGAGCGTTACCGGGCAGACCAGGGTTTTTTCCAAATCTCCCAAATCACTGAATGCTCCTTTAAAGGTGTTATGACATTCATTTTATTTTTTATTTTTTCTTTTAGGTTTTATGACCTCAATTACACCCAAAAAAAAAACCCTGAACTTTGAACATTTTGTGGATTTTCTGTGGTCTGAAGTTTTCTTTGGGGTTCGGAAGCCTTTTGAGCTACAATGAAAACAGGCAACACAGTGAAAACAGTGACATCTGCTGGCAAATCCCATTGACATATATGGGATTTGCAGGCTCTTACGTCACAAACTACCGGCAAATCAGAGCACCTGTTTGAGCCAGAAAACCCCAGATCACAGAAAATCTACTGAATGTTAAAAGTCCATGTTTTTTGGGTGCAATTGAGATTAGAAAACCTAAAAAAAACCTTTTTTTAATGTCACAATCCCTTTAAAGTAAAGCATTTGAGAACTTTTTTCCACCACTGTCTCTCTGAGTCAAATATACACAGAGGATAAAACATTGCGGTGTGCACATGGGCCGGCTAATATCAAAGCGGGGGGCCGTGAAATGGAAAAGGGATTAGAATCAATGAACCACACAAGAACACAGTCTCACACTCATTGGTCTGTGGACTAAACCCGAAATGTGTTTCTGGGAAAGGCTAAAGGGATATTTCACTGTCAGACATGGCTGGGGTCAATTTAAAGTCTATAATAACCAGGCTTTCGTGAGCGAACCAGACAGTTTGTATAAGTTGCTCGGGTATTGTATAGAAAGGGTCTGAATGTGAATATCACACCTATATGATATGATAGTAACAGTTTTCAGAATTGCGTCACGCGTGTTGGGAGGAAAGACAACGGAGTAAAAACGGCTTTCAAAGATTTGACAAGTCAAGAAAAACAGTGCATATATACAAATAAAACAAGAATAGTTATAGAAAATAGGACTTCCACACTCGGCCTTGACTCAGAATGTCTGTCGAAACGAATTGCTTTGAATAAATGTATTTAGATAATATTTAGATAATGAAATAGCAGATCCGCAAGCTCATAGCGCAGCACCGAGCTTGTAGATCTACTTTTATTTTATTTTAATTGTGATTCTTTTTTAATATTTGCTTCTGTATTGAATATTTGCTCCTGGAACAACATATTTTCAGATGGAGGTTCTCGGCCTCGGTTCTCGGCCAGTGGTTCTCGTTGGAGAACCACTGATATAGAATCTGCGGGACTTTCAGAAAACGGTCATGATTTACATGAACATTTGGTATAGGATCTGGTCCCAGGTCTCGATGGGTTACACGTGAAAAGATCAGCCAATCCATCACGATTATGTTCAGTTTGATCACGTCGCTTTGTCATATTTCACGTGTCGGACATCGCGGGGGGTGAGTTTGTGCTGCGTTGTGGATCCATACAAGACACACAGAGGACAGTATAGGGTCGTGAGATGAACCCATTTAGACCTGAGGCCGATTCTACAAATTGTCTTCTAAATTTCTACCTATCTTTCTATGTCAGTAAATATTTGAGTTAAAAACTTTCACTCTGAAAGAATATATATTAAAATATTTGCGCCACATTTTCAAGATTAAAAAAAAGAAAATAGCAGATTGACATAATGCTTAAAACACCAAAAGGGGTTCCGGTCCTATTTCTTTTTTCGTTTTCTAGTATAAAGCAGTTCTCAAAATTACACAATAAACATTTATCATGAAACATGCGTAAGCTAAGAAAGTAACAGTGGAATGTAAACTATACATCTATACTACTATGCTATACATCTGTACTATGACTAGATACAATGCAATTATAGTGCTGTCTACATAACATGCTATAAGTCTGTATCAAATGCTATCTACATGTAAGTCTACAGAAATGCTATCTAAGGGGGTGGGGTAAGTGCTATGGGCCATGATGGAGTCTGAAAAGGTGGGTTTTCAGACTCACACACACACACACACACACACACACACACACACACACACACACACTGCAACAGCAATAAACAAGCCGTTTACTGCCATAAGTTCATGCACTTTTTCATGCTTCATGCATTTTTTATGTAACTTTTGTTTAATGTGTAATACATGCGTGCGTGCGTGCGTTGCCAGATCGTTTGAGTACATTTATTTTTTATTTTTTTCAGCACTGACTATGAATCATGTTGTGTATTATATTGTTGTCTCAGATAGGCTCAGATAGAGGAAAACAGAGATGTGAGACAGAGATAGACAGAGAAATAGAGACAGAGATAGTGCTGGAGAGCATTTTAAATGTAATACAGCACAGATAGAGGTTAACACCTTCCTGGATCAAATCTCTCTCTCTCTCTCTCTCTCTCTCTCTCTCTCTCTCTCTCTCTCTCTCTCTCTCCTCCATCCTTTGCATTTCCTTTTATTGAGACGGATTACTGGGCAAGCAGAAAGGGAGAAGCGGTGTGTGTGTGTGTGTGTGTGTGTGTGTGTGTGTGTGTGTGTGTGTGTGTGTGTGTGTGTGTGTGTGTGTGTGTGTGTGTGTGCGTGCGTGCGTGCGTGCGTGCGTGCGTGTGTGTGTGTGTGTGCGTGTGTGCGTGCGGGTGCGTGCGTGCGTGTGTGTGCGTTTGCGTGTGCGCTAGTGCGTGTGTGCGCAAACTGTTAGTGGGAGAGGGGACTGGGTGTGTGTTTTGGGGTATTATGGTCGATGAATTCCCCGAAGACTTAGGGCTATATCTTGCAATTTCTTTACTGTTTTAAAAAAACATTTTAAAATAGTTAAAATAGCCGATCACAATGTCTCGATGTAGATCGGCTAGTTGAACTATTGTAAAGGGGTTATTTTGAATAGCAAAAAAAATGGCAAATTAGTTTAGGGATAAGGGTGGTGCAAGATGGAGCCCTAAAAGTCCAACATGATCTCAAAATCCCAGTGAAAATGAGATAAAGTGAAGCAGTTAAAACCGAGGGGAGGATATGGTTCTGTGTTTCCACCTCACAGAACCCCCACAAAATACAGACAATGTGTGTTGTTCAAAGAGCCCCACTGCTCATCTTTTGCAGACTTCTGAACCCAAATCCCATTGTGATGTTTCCAAAACACTGGCCATTTTCTTGCACGTTGTACCTCAGTGGGGCTTTCTCTTTTCTCTCTTTCTTTTTGCTATTCTTTCAGCTGCTGTTGAGTAGTCATGGCTGCCAGTTCCCACCTGATGTTGTGTGGGAGTTCTGACTGCTCCAGACCGTACTGAATAACTGCTAGCTCGCATAGTGTCTTGAGGCTAGGACTGATGTCTAAGACATACAGGTCATTAGGGGTGTCGTCTCTTCCAAAGAGGATGATACACTCTCCCACCATGCAACAGCACATCCTGGACGTCGGAGACGGTCCTTTCCCCTTGGGCTCAACCTTCTTCCAGGAGAATGTCTCTGGACTGAATTTCCACAGATCATTGAAGTAATTGTAATTGTACTGGTTGTCCTGGTTACATTTGAAGCCACCAAATATGTACAGCTCTCCATTGCAGGTAAAGGCTGAAGGACTCCAGCGATCTTCTGGAAGGAGCTGTACAGAAGGAGTGCTCAGCCAGTGGTTGGTCTGTGTCAAACACTCTGAAGGTGCTGTCCGAGCCCCCAAATACAAACATCTTTGTCCCGATGATGGTGGCAGAGTGACGGTATGAAACAGGAGGAGTTCCTCTGGTGTTAACTAAAGACCAGACCATTGTGGTGGTGTCCAACTTGTACATTCTCAGTCTGCGTTAATCCTCCATGAACATACATGCCCTTCCCCAAAACACAGGCTGAGTGGGACGACCTCACCTCTGGAACAGTCCCAGAAACGTGTGGTTTGTACCATCTGTGGGCGTCGACATCAAATGCACGAAGCAGGTTGCTGCAGTACTTGAGGTACTCGTTCCCACCCTAGAGGTAGGTCGATATCTTCAATCAGCACGGCTGTGTAGCCATAGCGCCTGGAGGGACTCTCAAGGTGAGGTTCTCCTCTTCCAGGTGTCACTGCAGGGTCAACTTCCTCCAGAGAAAAGTCAGGGTGTTGAAGACGTGCGTGTCAATCTGATACTTGTTCTTGTCAGTGTTCAATCCAAAGTAGTACAGCTCGTGTCTCACCGCTATACAGCAGCATGAGTACCGCACCTGGGGGGACAGGGCCTCTTATGTTTCGGCCCCCAAACTCTGGAATGAACTCCCAAACCACCTCAGAGCTTCTCCCTCTCTCCTCTCCTTCAAAAACTCACTCAAAACCCACCTCTTCAGGATAGCTTTCCCCAGCTGAGGCCTCGTTTATCCTTTTATCTTTTTAACCCTGTGCTGTTGTTGTATCTGTTATGTTTTGCTTCTCTTATTAAAGTCCGTTCCTAGTGTTCCTATGTAAAGCGCTTTGGGTATTAAAAAAAAGCGCTATATAAATCTGAGCTATTATTATTATTATTATTATGATCACATTTATTTGGTAATCCTTTCTGGTGCAACGTCCAGGAAAACATTTTTAACACAACAGTTAATGGGGGAATTGACGTAAACCTCTGCTCCGTGGATGAATGAAGAGCTCGAGAGTCAAAGAAAATTCTAGAGCTCTTAGAATTTTTGGTGGAAAGAGTCTTGGAAGATAACGACGGCCTTGAAGAGAGCTGTGCTGAAGAGTTGAGTCCCGGAGAAGTTGATTCCAACTGCGCTCTCTCTGAGGCTGCAGTGCTTTTTTTTTTATCATATTGGCTGGATTGTGCGTGTCATTTCGGTGAGGTCACATAATAAGTATGACATCAGGGACCATCGGAATCGGACCAGGAGCCAAAAAACGTGATCGGGACATCCCTAGTATCAATATTATATCCATATCATGATGATATTAGACTGGATATTGTCTGTGATTTGGGATATTGTACTATTGTGATATTAGTGTTCTTTAGTATAGTACCTTTTCTTTCCTTTATGTGAGTGATAACCCATTTTTACCTGAGGACGATTCTACAAATATCTTCTAAATCCTGACAGTTTTCTGAAAAACCCATGTTTCTATGTCAGTCATTCTCAAACTATTTCATGCCAAGGACCCCCAAGATTAATATGTAATTAGCTGCGGACCCCCATCTGAAAATATGTTGTTCCAGGGACCCCCCCAGAAGCAAAGATTTGAGTTAAAATGAACGTTGGCTCTAAAATGGCAGATATATATGCTCGTAGAGCTTGTAGATCTGCTATTTTTTCAATAGCTAAAGCATAACAAAATGCTTAAACCACCAAAAGGGGTTCCCGACATCCCGCCCCAAAATTGACCCAAACAGCAGACGAACCAACAGAGCAAACTACATGAAGTGACAACATGAACTCAACTCAACACGACTCAACAGAACTGAATTAAAAGACAACGCTGTCCATTCCAACCAGAACAGAACAGAACTGAACTAAAAGACAACGCTGTCCATTCCAACCAGAACAGAACTGAACTAAAAGACCAGGCTGTCCATTCCAACCAGAACAGAACTGAACTAAAAGACAACGCTGTCCATTCCAACCAGAACAGAACTGAACTAAAAGACAACACTGTCCATTCCAACCAGAACAGAACTGAACTAAAAGACAAGGCTGTCCATTCCAACCAGAACAGAACTGAACTAAAAGACAACGCTGTCCATTCCAACCAGAACAGAACTGAACTAAAAGACAACGCGGTCCATTCCAACCAGAACAGAACTGAACTAAAAGACAACGCTGTCCATTCCAACCAGAACAGAACTGAACTAAAAGACAACACTGTCCATTCCAACCAGAACAGAACTGAACTAAAAGACAACACTGTCCATTCCAACCAGAACAGAACTGAACTAAAAGACAACGCTGTCCATTCCAACCAGAACAGAACTGAACTAAAAAGACAACGCGGTCCATTCCAACCAGAACAGAACTGAACTAAAAGACAACACTGTCCATTCCAACCAGAACAGAACTGAACTAAAAGACAACACTGTCCATTCCAACCAGAACAGAACTGAACTAAAAGACAACGCTGTCCATTCCAACCAGAACAGAACTGAACTAAAAAGACAACGCGGTCCATTCCAACCAGAACAGAACTGAACTAAAAGACAACACTGTCCATTCCAACCAGAACAGAACTGAACTAAAAGACAACACTGTCCATTCCAACCAGAACAGAACTGAACTAAAAGACAACACTGTCCATTCCAACCAGAACAGAACTGAACTAAAAGACAACGCTGTCCATTCCAACCAGAACAGAACTGAACTAAAAGACAACACTGTCCATTCCAACCAGAACAGAACTGAACTAAAAAGACAACGCGGTCCATTCCAACCAGAACAGAACTGAACTAAAAAGACAACGCGGTCCATTCCAACCAGAACAGAACTGAACTAAAAAGACAACGCTGTCCATTCCAACCAGAACAGAACTGAACTAAAAAGACAACGCTGTCCATTCCAACCAGAACAGAACTGAACTAAAAGACAAGGCGGTCCATTCCAACCAGAACAGAACTGAACTAAAAGACAAGGCGGTCCATTCCAACCAGAACAGAACTGAACTAAAAGACAACGCTGTCCATTCCAACCAGAACAGAACTGAACTAAAAGACAACACTGTCCATTCCAACCAGAACAGAACTGAACTAAAAGACAACACTGTCCATTCCAACCAGAACAGAACTGAACTAAAAGACAACACTGTCCATTCCAACCAGAACAGAACTGAACTAAAAAGACAACACTGTCCATTCCAACCAGAACAGAACTGAACTAAAAGACAACGCTGTCCATTCCAACCAGAACAGAACTAAACTAAAAGACAACGCGGTCCATTCCAACCAGAACAGAACTGAACTAAAAGACAACACTGTCCATTCCAACCAGAACAGAACTGAACTAAAAGACAACGCTGTCCATTCCAACCAGAACAGAACTGAACTAAAAAGACAACGCGGTCCATTCCAACCAGAACAGAACTGAACTAAAAGACAACACTGTCCATTCCAACCAGAACAGAACTGAACTAAAAGACAACACTGTCCATTCCAACCAGAACAGAACTGAACTAAAAGACAACACTGTCCATTCCAACCAGAACAGAACTGAACTAAAAGACAACGCTGTCCATTCCAACCAGAACAGAACTGAACTAAAAGACAACACTGTCCATTCCAACCAGAACAGAACTGAACTAAAAAGACAACGCGGTCCATTCCAACCAGAACAGAACTGAACTAAAAAGACAACGCGGTCCATTCCAACCAGAACAGAACTGAACTAAAAAGACAACGCTGTCCATTCCAACCAGAACAGAACTGAACTAAAAAGACAACGCTGTCCATTCCAACCAGAACAGAACTGAACTAAAAGACAAGGCGGTCCATTCCAACCAGAACAGAACTGAACTAAAAGACAAGGCGGTCCATTCCAACCAGAACAGAACTGAACTAAAAGACAACGCTGTCCATTCCAACCAGAACAGAACTGAACTAAAAGACAACACTGTCCATTCCAACCAGAACAGAACTGAACTAAAAGACAACACTGTCCATTCCAACCAGAACAGAACTGAACTAAAAGACAACACTGTCCATTCCAACCAGAACAGAACTGAACTAAAAAGACAACACTGTCCATTCCAACCAGAACAGAACTGAACTAAAAGACAACGCTGTCCATTCCAACCAGAACAGAACTAAACTAAAAGACAACGCGGTCCATTCCAACCAGAACAGAACTGAACTAAAAGACAACACTGTCCATTCCAACCAGAACAGAACTGAACTAAAAGACAACACTGTCCATTCCAACCAGAACAGAACTGAACTAAAAGACAACGCTGTCCATTCCAACCAGAACAGAACTGAACTAAAAGACAACGCTGTCCATTCCAACCAGAACGCTGGAATGGCATCAGAACACACAGTGATGTGTTAGGCCTAACAGCTTCTGAAGATTACATCAAGGTGTTTCAATTCATCACCTAGATCTGCAATAGACAATTCACAGACTGGCGTATTCGGAATGGCAGCGTTTCGGAATGCCGGTGTTTCGCCGGGGTTTCAGAATGGCGGTGTTTCTGGATGGCGGTGTTTCGGATTTGACCAGTGCAGTAGGCTAACAGGAGTCTTCAATGTCTGTGCGACACTCTTGTATGATCAATAAGATTCAATATTAAAGCGGGTATGACACGCCCCTCGGGAAGCTATTAAGGCTATTAAAACTAGCATCTAGATTGTGACGTAAGGTCGGGCCAGCTCAATTTGACCAATGAAATTGATCTTGTATCTGGGCTAAATGGCAGAGCGGCTCTGGGCTCTGCGAGTTAGCGTTCCTGGTGGCTATCAACTCATGCTAGTGGTTTTGAGGTCACTTTTAGCTTCATAGCTGGGTGAAAGTTTGGTGGAAAAATTATTTTTTTGCTCGAAAATCTTCGTTAGAATGATATTGAGTTGACGTGTAAGTTTTAGGGTTAACTGTTGCATAATCGCAATTTCGCGTGACGGGTTCCATCGTACCTATCTTGTCTATCTGTCTCCCCCCCGCTGACTCGCCCTCAGCCGGCTAAGTGCTGAACAGGGCTCACGGAGCCCGGAGCTTCACGTAACGTTACCACTGCCTGTGACTACTCTAGCGGCACTGCGGACTGCGCCGGCCTAACCTGAGTCCGCCCCTCTCTCTCTCTCTCTCTCTCTCTCTCTCTCTCACACACACACACACACACACACCATGTTAGACGGACTAGTCACGCGAAATTGCGATTATGTAACAGTTTACCCTAAAACGTACACGTCAACTCAATGTCATTGTAAGGAAGATTTTCGAGCAATAAAATATATTTTTTATGATACTTTCACCTAGTATGACGCAAAAAGTTACCTCAAAACTAGTAGCCTTTAGTGCGCTAGCCACTCAGCTCGGCTAGATGCTAGGTCACGTCAGAGCCTGAGATATAGTCACGTGTCGTTTGAAACTGTTTTCATTCAGACCACGTGATGTACCTTATCAGCAATGTTAATCTCGGGCCGGGACACTCCCCCTTTAAGGTTTTGATACCTTAGATACTTTTTTGTGATATGACCATTTCTTAAGGGGCACTAGTCCCTCCTATATTCAGCTATAGTGTACAATATTTTCCTAACACAGACATTAAATGCCATTGACAACGCATGGAGAATTTACGTCATGTGTCTGAGCAAATCGGCGTTTTTTGTGCTAACACAAACATTAAATGCCATGAATGGAGAATTTACGTCATAATATGTAGACGAGCAAATCGGCTATTTTTGTCCTACACGAAGATTACATTCCTATATTGACAATGAATGGATGATGTAAGATGATAAGAGCGCCCCTCACTTCACACAGGTGTGATTTATATTTTATTAAAAGCAAACAAACAAACAACCAACCCCCGGGGGGAGTATAAAGAGACTGAGACTGAATCGGCGCGATAGCCCCGCCCCTCCCGCTGTTCATGTCAGTGGAAGTTGCTCAGTGGCGTTTTGAAGCACCCGGAAGGCCAGGGTGCCAACGCGCTCAATGTTAAAGCCCAGCTGCACGGGGTTTCCTCGTCATACTTCCACGGGTCCGCCTGCAGTCCCTCCTCTTACCACTAGGGCCCAGTGCTTCAACGTTGGAGAGCCTCACTGGGGCCTTGGTTCGCACAGATATTACAAGGAAAGGAACAGAACGTGATGTACTGTATGTGTTACAATACAAGTGAGACAAACAAAACGGCGGGTGCCCATTTTTCCAACGCGTGATTCCTGATCCCTTTCACCCAAACGTTCCAGGCCGCGAGCACCCAACATTATACTTGAACCTGGGGAACCCCCAAAATACTCATATTTGAATCTGGGACACCCATCCCCCTGCCACCACACCCCCATCCGAACGCAGGCACGTGCACGTGCACACACACACACACACACACACACACACGCACACGCACACACACACATACAGTGGAGGGTAACCTCGTAGGGGCTGTATTGAGTGTTAAACTAATTAGTTTACAAAAAATAGCACCTGGTGATTAATGGGCTGTCAGCAGAAATAGGGTATTTGCGCGTGCATGTGTCTGTGCATACATGTGTGCGTGCATGCATGCATGCATGCTGTAGGCCGTGGATGAGACCTTGGGTTCCAACTAACGAATTCATTCCACGGAGTTCATTTCTTTAACATGATTACTTAATTAACTACAAGCCTGGCCAGCACTCGCACTTGTGTTGTGCGGAGTGTGCGTGCGTGCGTGCACAGTGACAGTCGACTATGTGGGGTAGGCCTACGTGTCTAACACATATCACACAAATTCAGGTTCCCGCTGAGAGTCTGTGACAGCTGCTGAAAGTTGGGGTACCATTAACAAACTACACACACTACACACACACGCATTGTTTGGCAAACCAAACAATGCAATTGCAACCACAATGTGCATTGTATAATATATATATCAGATATCAACAACTTGACACTGAGACAGCTGTACACTGAGAAGCAGTGTACATATATGGGGCTTCCACACTGATGATGTCAAAATGATGATGTCATCAATAGAATGTAATTCTTGTCTAAAATATGGAGTTCCAAATGGTTCCGGACTGACCTCTCTACCTACTCACAACGGGTACGGCACAGGTGCATGGGAGAGATAACAGGGAAAGAGAGACCGACACAGACAGACAGACAGACAGACAGGCAGGCAGACAGAGACAGACTCTCTAGACAGACAGACAGACAAGACTGTATCTTTATCGCTAATCTTAGCATTATTTGTGATCACACGTCACGACAATGGAGACGGCGGAACCCAGACTGATCCTCGTGCTCAGTGGCAAACGCAAATCCGGGAAGGACCACGTGAGCGGCTTGATCGCGGAGCGCCTCGGCGTCTCGGCGTGCCGCGTCCTGCGCCTGTCCGGCCCCCTCAAGCGGCAGTACGCCCAGGAGCACGGCGGCCTGGACCTCGCCGGGCTCCTGGGAGCCGGCGAGGACAAGGAGAGGCACCGCGCCGACATGATCCGATGGGGCGAGCGACGCAGAGAACGGGACCCGGGCGTCTTCTGCAGGGCGGCGGTGGTCACCGGCGGGGGCGCCTCCGCCGCCGCTCCCGTGTGGGTGGTAAGCGACGCCCGGCGCCCGTCGGACCTGCGGTGGTTCCGGCGGGAGTACCCGGGAGTGCCCGTCCGCTGCGTCCGAGTGCATGCCTCGCCGCGGACCAGGGCGGGCCGCGGCTGGGTCTTCGTCGCCGGCATAGACGACGCGGAGTCGGAATGCGGCCTGGACGACGATTCATTCGATTGGACGGTCAGGAACGACGAGGCGGACGCTCGGCCGACGCTGGGCGAACAGCTTCAGCCCGTTCTGTCTCTGGCCGAAGAGGTGGCAGTGGCGGGACACTGCGGTGACGGCCAACCGGTTTCTAACGTTATCAACCGATAATCTGGAGTGCGTCAAAGTCAATGGCAAATGACGTAAGTGCGTAACTTCATGATAGAAGGTACAACTCACTTCACACAAGTGTGATTTGTATATTTATGTCAACAACGAGCACAGGGACACACTCCTCCAAATGGATCGTCACAGGTCTGTAACGCAGAGAGTGTGCAAATGGACCTGTGTCCTTGAAGATAAATAAACACTAAGGTTTCTAAATTAAACAGGGTATCACATGGGGCTTTGTCTGTGGTCAAATCAAATGCATATCGATCGAACTCAGGGTCCTTGTAATTAAACAGTCTGAGATTCACCGTTGTCGTCCGATGAAACTTGAGGTCTTCTGTTTGGTTGTCCGCGCCCCAGAAATGGCCAAATAAGGAGTTCCACACAGCTCCAGACTCGCCTCCAAGTAATGACGACGACGAGACAATAATGTCAAGTAGGAAAAACGGTGCTATATATTATTGGTGCGAACCCACGAGGCCATCATTTCATCAAACACCAGATACATATACTAGGCTATTCATATTTGGGGATCAGCCCGCTAATCCAGATTTCCAAGTAGTGCGGCGTTCTGTGCAGCTGCCACCATCTGGTGCCCTTTCCTCTAGAAGGGATATGAGTTTGGTGAGTCGACATACAGACAACCCGTGGCCATCAAGTGGCGATAACGGACATCGCCAGCGGAACGTAATCTCGCACCAAATGGGTTGTGATCTTCTTTTAACAATATACATAAACAGTACGCGTCAGTTTAGCAAACGCCGCCGGGACGTCTGGGGGAAGGACTTCTTATTTCGAAAGCGATGTGGACGTTGGCCGACAACTCTCCCTCTCCCCTGCCCGAGAGGGCCGTCTACGGCTTCGTCCTCTACCTGTGCTCCCGGTCGGCCTTCCTCCTGTACTGCCTGTGGGCGTACGTTCCGGACGAGTGGCTCCACGGCGCGCCGCTGGGCCTCACCTTCCTGCCCGGGAAGTACTGGGCCCTCGCGGCGCCGCTCTGCGCTCTGGTCGCGTCGGCAGCGCTGGCGGCGCTGCTGTTTGGCCTCAACGCGTGCGGTACCGCCGCGCTCCACTCGGCGGACAACGTCACCGACGCCTACGCCGCGGCGCAGAGGAGGGACGACTGTAAGGTGGGGGGCGTGGCCAGGCTGAAGGACGTCGACGTCGGCGCCGTGAGCAAAATGCTTCACCTTTGTCTCTCAGACGAAGTCGGCCATTCACAACGGCGGGGTCCCCGAGGGGAAGGGACCCCCCCCCGGGGGGTAGAAAAGGGTTCTAGCCATAGAGTATTAAAAGGATAGACTAAACTAGCGCGAAGCTCCGCCCCCTCCGCTATTCATGTCAGTGGAAGTTGCTCAGTGGCGTTTTGAAGCACCCGGAAGGCTGCCGGAAGTACCGTCTTTTCAGCATTTCACTTCCGCATTTGGACACCAAATTTTTTGGTGTCCAAATGCGGAAGTGCACCCAGAGTGCACCTGGGCTTTACATTGGGCGCTCGGTTGCACAGGGTTTCCTCGTCAAGAATCCACGGGTCCGCCTGCAGTCCTTCCTCTTACCACTAGGGACCAGCGCTTCAACATTGGAGTGCCTAGCTGGCCCCTTGGTTCTAGCAGGGTTCCACAGCTAAATGATAAGTTAAGAGCCAATTGGACCCTTACAGGTCTGTAACTGGCTTCTGCAAAAGAGTGTGCAAACGGAACTAAACGGGTCCATTTGGTTCCATGTGTATACACTCTTGGAGGTATGTTGGGGGAGGGGGGGTCCGTGGCCTAACGCTGCGGGTCCAACCACCGTCCAAAAATATAACCAATAAGGCAATAATAATAATAATACATGTCTGTGCAGAATTCTCATATGAGATGTGATTTAATAATTAATCAATCACATCTCAGTGAGTCATTATTTTTGTGTGAGATGTGTTAGAATCTAGAATTCTAGACCCTAGAATCACCCTCAGTGGTTATGAGTCTACAAATAGAACCAAATGGACCTATAATGGGCTACCCGCTTTGGGTAGCCCCTGGAGGTCAACGCTGGGTGATGTAAGAGTTACCCGTTGTCACAGCAACGGACATGTAAGACGCTATATATAATGCGGTGCAGGCCAGCCTCGACGCGGTCTCTTCATCTGCCGACTTGGAAGGGGGTGGAGATTAAAGTCACCTGGTCCTTTTATCAGAAAGAGACCCTTACCCATTAACCATGTCCACCGCTATGAACTTCGGAACAAAGTCCTTTAAGCCTCGGCCACCCGACAAGGGCTCTTTCCCCCTGGACCATTTCGGGGAGTGCACGGCCTTCAAGGAGACGTTCATGAGGTGCCTGCGAGACAACAGCTTCTGCAACGCCAGGTGCCGACTGCAGTCCAAAGAGTACCTGGAGTGCAGGATGGAGAAGCAGCTGATGGCCAGGGAGCCCCTGGAGAGACTGGGCTTCAAGGACCTCATTGAGGACCACAGCTGATATGGCCAGGGGAGCCCCTGGAGAGACTAGCACTCCACCTCCCTGAGCGTAGAGAGAGAGGTGTGAAGTAAAACCATGTTCTGGTGCTCTTCATGGTTCCCAAACCTTTTCATGCCAAGGACCCCCCCAATCGAGAACATACACCAGGGACCCCCCCCATAAGAGAAGATGTTTACGGCTCTAGCAGTGATTCTCAACACGTTCAATTTCAAGGACCCCCCAGTTTGACATGCATTAGTCTACGGACCCCCATTTAATGGCATTTATATCTCTGGTACCTCCAAATTATATTGTAAAATCAATGTTAATTTAACTGATGGATCCATTAACGGGTGCATTTGGTTCCATTTGTGCACTCTCAAGAGTTACAGGCCCATAAGGGTCCATTTGACTGACTGCTCTGAAGGATGAACGTAGAGAGAAACAAAATGGTGTCACTGTGTGGCGGTGAAGAGTAGCTACCGAGCTAAAATAACATTGCGCGGTGTGAGTAAAAACAGAGAGAAGGGCTGGGGCGGGCGGTGGTTTGCTCGAGACATCATGTTGTAGTTCGGTGGTCACCTCACCACCGAAAGTCCAGACTATGAATAACGCTTGAGGGAGACAGCTGTAAGAAAGAACGTGTTTTCGGTATAGAGGCGAGACGGCTGGAACTAGGGAGAGCAGGAAGGCAGACAGGGGAGACGCAGGCGAAGAGAGAGGTGGCGAAGGCTAAGGACTTTGTCAACCTCTTCGGTTGACAAAGGATACAGATGGAAATGTTCAAAGGAAGAGAATGTGGGGGATATTTAATAGTGAACAAAGAAAACTTATCCAGAGGTATGGTTCCTCACTGATGGCCCAACACACATGTTGGAACGTAAGAGGATGCCTGAGTGGTGGAGAAGTGGTGTCATTGATGATGGCCTTGTGGAAAAGGAGAACCCATTGTGAGTGAATGGGATGGGATGAGTCAGCTGTCACCACGCTGTGGCTTTCATCTGGACCAACATTGGCTGTGATAACAAAATAAATGCCCTGTTCTATACCATTTCATGGACGTCCAACGTAGATGAAATGAGTCACAATAGAAAAACTAATACTCCACAAAAAAATTATCCACAAATAAAACATAAAAAAACTCATACAATACATAATAAAACAAAACCCAATAGGGGAACACTAAGTTAGAATGCAATACAACTTCAACCCAGGATGTACACATTATTAAGTGTAATACAATTTGTAGATGGCCTGCCTCATAAATAAAAACAGGATGCTTATAATAAATCCCTCTTCTTTCTTTCTATATGAATTCCAAGACTCCTGTCTCGAACACCATTACTGCATTTGTGACCGTTTCTGCCGCTGTGCTCACATTTCAACGACCTCAGGCTCCGAGTACTCTTCAATCTTGACATGGACGAACAGCAAGGCTTGAGGGACGTCCGTTCCATCTTCGGACAGTAGATTTATGTGACGATATCCCTCTCGAATGCATTTGAACGGAAGGGTGAATTGTCCAATGAAGCCGTTGGTCAAGCCCGCCATCTCATTGTCCTCCACTACGAAGCGAACCAGGGCCAGCTCGGGGATGCGGACGACAAAGTCCAGAGTCTCGTTCCACACCGGGTTGAAACCATTGTTCATAACGGCGGTGGTCTGCTGCTGCTCCTCGTCCTTCGGCACTCCGTATAACTCCACTCGGACCAGCGGGTCGACGATGGAGCGCGATTTCACCTTGGGAAGCTGCTGTCCGCTGATCACGCGGATGGACAGGCTGAGCGGATGGTAACTCTTGAAATCCTCCGGTCTTTCCGGATCGAAGTCAGTGCTCGCGTCTCTCATGAAGTCGGGCTTGAGGACGTAGCCGGAGCCGCCGTTCTGACCGAAGAGCCCGTCGTTCAGGTCCATCGAGACCCCGGCGGTCTGGAAGTTTAGCGCCACGAGCTGGCATCCCCCGTTCCACATTTCGTGCGGCATGAAGTTCGAGGAGTCCGTCCTAATGCCCTTGGGGTAGATCCTACTGAGGTGCCTTGTGTTGTGTCGCACGTAATCTGCTCCCTCGTCCTTAGCGAGCTTCTTGGCCTTGTTCTCGGAGAAAGAGGACATCTCGTAGCATTCGTAGTTCTGGAGAGCGTCCTGGAAACCGCGGAAGGGGACGCTCCTGCAGTACACCACCAGGTCCGACAGCTCGCTGGACAGCGTGGCCGTGGACCTACTGTCACTTTGCTTCCTCGCTTCGCTCTCGCTGTCCCCGTCCTCGGAGGTGTCGTCGTCCTCCCCGTCACTGCCTTCGGACTCCAGGCGACCGATCTTCTTGGCTTTCACCAGGATCATGCCCTTGAGCTCCTCAGGTGAGGGTAGCTTCTCCGGGACCCCATCCAGTGGGCTATTCAGAAGCTTGTCGCCCAGGATTTCGACCAGATACTGAGCCATGATGGTCTGTTGCTCCACGCTGCAGTGGTTCTCTATCGATATGATGACGGGGAAGTCCGACGCCGTGAAGGCATACTCCGCGATCGTGTCGATGACGTCTTTGTAGAGGATCCTGGAGGTGAGGGTGTGACCGTGATAGACCACCGGCTGCCCGTCGCTGCCGTCCCAGCAGTCAACTTCTATGCAGCGGCAGCCACGTTTGAAGGCCTGGATGTAGGCCTCGGTGCTGCTCGGTCCCACGAGTTGGTCCGCCATGAGGTAGGTGTTATGGGAGGTGGAGATGAAGTAGTGGCTCAGCGGCGCGGTCATGTCCTGGTAGGGCTCCCGGTGTAAAGGCGTGAAGATGGAGCCGTCGTCCTGGGAGAACAGGTACGTCTTGAAGCCGTCCACGGACATGACTTCCTGGTTGTTGTTGTTCTCGTCGGGTGGCTCATAACGCTTGATCAGGTCCTTGGCATACTTTGCACTGCGTTTCTCTTTCTGCTCCTGGGCGAGGAAGCTCTCCAGCTCCTTGAAGGTTAAATTGTCCCCGTCTTCGGAGTAGTCCTGGAACACGCTCCACACCTCGTCCCGCTGGGTGAGCATCTTGTAGAACTGGACGAACTCTTCGATCTCCAGGCCCGTGCTCGCCGTTTTGTCCGCCATGGTGAAGAGGCGGAAGGCGTGGTCCTCTACCATGTCGATGTTCATCATCTTGAGCAGCTTGCAGGTCTCCTTGAACTCCAGCCGCCCGTCGTCGTTCTTGTCGGCCTTCTGGAACCAGTCCCACACCCACTGTTCGCGGCTCTCGCTCTCGCCCATGTCCTCTGCCTGTTTGATCAGCGTGCGCACGCCCTGGATCCAGGCCTGGGCCTCCTCCGGCGTCTCGGCCACCAGGTCCATGAGCTGTTGGCGACCTCGGAACACCAAGGTGAAGCAGAGGTCCTCGGGGAACTCTGCCGCGATCTCCGGCAACGCAAACTGTTCGGACTGGTGGCCCTCCCGCACCGACTCCAGCTCGGCCGCGGAGATGGTAGAATGGCCTCCTTTTCCAAAGAAGCCCTTGTTGGAGCGGTACATGATGGTCATGCTGTCTGCGAAGAGACGGAAATGCCTCTTCTTCTTCCAGAAAGACCTCATTTTGATCAGATTGGACCCCGCCATCATCACATTGAGGTTGTCATCGTCTTGGCGATCTGAGACCGTCGGTAGATCCATCGCTGTCCTTCACTTGTGCCGATAGGAACTCCCTACGAGACTGCCGTCGGCCACGTATACTGTCCGTAGCTTTACACTGCCAGTCAATGATGCCCATGAGCCTTATGTAGTCTGACAACGGATTCTTACGTCATATTTACATTTAGAATAGTGTACATGTCAGGGTTTGTTTTACTAGTAGGGCTGTCAATCGATTAAAATATTTAATCGTGATTAATCACAAGATTGTCCATAGTTAATCGTGATTAATCGCATATTTCTTTATCCATTCTGAATCTACTTTAATAGTCCATGGGCCATATGAGATGTGACAATACCGAAAGGTGGCAAAGGCTACTAATATTTTGGTATGATAACCCTTCCTAAGTGGTAGCTAAATTGGTGTTATCAGCTGATAAAGGTACCCTCCCCATAAAAAAAATGCCGTTTTAGATACAGGTGCATATTGTGATATTGGATCATTTTCAGAACATAATGTCAATATGGTTTGGTTTTGTTTGGAATCATTTTGAAGAGGACACTTAAAGCCCTCAGAGGAGGGAGTTATGGACAAATATCACAATGTGACAATATCATTATGCTTACAATATTAAGAATTCTGTTTTAAGTTAATAGTAGTGGTAAAATGTAAACTATATATTTGGGGTAGTTAATCATTCAGGCTATCCACTATTGAGAGTATTTTCTCTCTTTAATTACAGCAGCAGTATTTATTTTAGAAGCTTAAGTCCTTGTATCAGTAAGTCTTGAATAGATTAGTAAATATACTGAGAGATACAGAAGGGGGAAGTAATGCAACTATTAAGGATTAAGGAACTGCCATAATACCCCATGAAGAAGAAGGATCAGTAAATCTGTGTTCCACCGAATGGGTCTAGAGACAAAAAGCCAGGCTGTCTATTCAGCCAGGCTTTATGATCCTGGCTCTCTAAATCGTCCCATTCTAAGCCTCGCTTGGCTTCAGTGGAACGGAATAAACCAGGCTGTACAGAACAGGATTTAACTAATCTGGTTTTGGTTTAAATCCTGGATTAGTTAATCCAAGTTTCGTGAAATAGGCCCCGGGACACACTGGTGACATCACTGCTGTGAGACTCAGCATGGGGTTCAGTGTCTGCTTGTAGCGTACTAGCTGTAGTTGTGGTTTACTAACTGTTGTAGTGGTGTACTCACTGGAGTTTGTAGTATACTTTTAGTGTCCTAAATCTAATAAGCCCCATAATGTAAACTAGAAGTTTAGTTAGTTGTTAGCATTGTAGTTGATAGCCGCACCTGAATTGACAGGATGTGTCAGCGTGGGAGAGCTGAGACAAGGGTAACAGGGATTCAGTTACCTGGATGGCGTACATATCGCACAGGACTTGCACTGGATGAATGGTCGGGCTAGGTGTAGGGCACCAGATGCTTGAACCTAGAAACATCCCATATGCCAATATGTCAATGTGCTTTGATGTTTTGTACTGTTGGGTGGTAAAAGGATATAGCCCTCGGCCTTTAACCGTATAACACAAGATGTTCCGCTACTAAAACTGATTGGAGGAAGTGTTTCTTCTGTCAAACAGATACGAAAGAGGAGTTGAAGTATCCCCGTATTGCAGGCAATACACCTGTGTTGCCCATCTTGTTAGACTCATTCAGATTGGATGATGGAGGTGGCAGTGAGGATACATTGAGGCAAAACAGTACAAAGTATCACCAAAGATTTCGGGCAAATGTTTAGCAACTGAAACTCCAGCGTTCCACTAAGAGAGCAGCTGAAATTCAGAATCATCCTGGTGAACGACACGCAAAAATGTAAAGAGTGCACTGCAGTGGATGTGATCTCCCCCCCATCGAAACCCTGTATGACGATCGTTGTGTCAGTAAAGCTCGTGGAATTATGAGGGAGCCAAGCCATCCCAACCTCAGACTGTTTGAGATGCTGCCGCGTGGGAAACGTTTTCGCAGTCTCGACGCCACTGGAAATAGACTGCAAATAAGCTTCTTTCCCCAAACAATCAGATACATGAACGGACTGATAAGAACCAGGGAGAACGTTTACATTATGTAGATGTGCATGTTTCCCTGTAGTAGCAAAGTTAGGTAATGTCACTATTTTTCTAGCACTCTTTATTCTATCCCTTTGTTCGCTGTGCTTGCTGTGTTTTTTTGTTGCTTGAATATTATGCTATCTATGCCGCTGCATTGTCTGTAAGGAAGCCAAACTAAAATAAGTTTTACTCTTATGTACCTGTACACAAGATGTAACAAAGTCCAACCTTGAACCATGATCTAGGTTACTACTCTACTACTAACTGCGACTTTTGCCAATTTCAAAGAGCTTACATTGTGGAGCAACTACACTAGCTACACTCCGCACAGTGTTTGTGTGTGTGTGTGTGTGTGTGTGTGTGTGTGTGTGTGTGTTCGTTCGTTGGTTCGATCGCTGGAAATGGGAATGAGTTCATGTCGTCTGCACTGACCGAAACTGAATGAAGATGAAGCTATGATGACCAAAACTATGACTAAATATATTGACAATTTAGTTAACAAATAAAAACTATGCTGAAACGTTAGGGAGGGACCAGTGGAGAAGAGATCCAGTAGAACTAAGACATCTTGCTTGGTTGTGTGGGGGTGTCGCCCCCCTCTCAACATAGGCGAGCTTCTAGATGATGCAGATATAAACCAGGCTTTATACGACCAATGCCTGACAAAATACATTTTAGTCGACAAAAACTTAACTAAAACAAACTTGACATTTGCAGTCAAAATGAAAACACTGCGCGGCTCTGCCTGGATTACACTCTCTTCCAAACACGAGACGTCATACATTCATTGCACAGACAGAATATCCATTATTGATCCTGATCGATGCAGGTGTCGTCGCCTTTGTTGATACGGCGAGGAACTTTGGAAATCACTGCCACCGTCAACGTTTTCTTCTCGGCCTGCCGTCAGATCTTGGGTCGTATACGTATGACGCAGGTGTAACCGACCGCGGCTTGGCACTGTTTGCAGCGGCATCGTTCCTCCCCGGCGTGGACCCGCTGCTGGTGCGTCGTCAGGTTATCTATCGTGTTGAAGCTCTTGCCGCAGCGCGTACAGCGGAAAGGTTTCTCCCCGGCGTGCGTGCGCTGGTGCCTCTTCAGAGAGCCCAGCTGACGGAAGGTCTTCCCGCACCGTGTGCAGTAGAAGGGTTTCTCCCCCGTGTGGATGCGCTCGTGCGCCCTCAGAGTGCCCGACTCGTTGAAGCTCTTTCCGCAGTGGCCGCAACGGAAGGGTTTCTCTCCCGTGTGGACGCGAAGGTGGGCCCTCAGGTTTCCCGACTCGACGAAACTCTTGTCGCATGTCGCACAGTAAAAGGGCTTCTCCCCCGTGTGAATGCGCTCGTGTGCCGCCAGGTTGCGCGACTCGTTGAAGCCCTTTCCGCAGTGCCTACACTGGAATGGTTTCTCTCCTGTGTGGATGCGCAGGTGCGCCTTCAGGTTGCTCAGCTTGCTGAAGCTCTTCCCACACCGCTTGCAGTGGAAGGGCCTTTCTTTGGTGTGACTGCGCTGGTGTATGTTCAGAGTGCCCGACTGGTTGAAAGTCCTGTCGCACCGTCTGCATTGGAACGGTTTCTCTCCCGTGTGGACGCGCACGTGCACCTTCAGGTCGACCGACTTGCTGAAACGCCTGCCGCACTGTTCACAGGGGAAGGACTTGTTCGCGCCGGCTTGAGCGCGCTCGGGTCGCTCGCGGACGCAGCTGGGCTCCTCTCCCGCGCGAGTGCGCCGACGTGTCTTCACGTCTCCCGGGTGAGACGCGGAGGTCCCCGTCGACCGCCGACCACCGCGAGATCTCGGTTGGTCGGTGGCGGCGTCGACTTGTGTCTGGCTGGTCACGGCTTTGAGGCCGGCTTCCGAGGGGTTTTGTCCACGCCTCACCTCCTGGTGGTGGACATCAACGTGGCTGCTTTTCATGTGTTCCTGGAGGGCGATCTGAGACATGGCGGACACAATGGGATGGATCCCTGAAGTCGGGGAGGAATCGGTGCTTTGTTTCCGCGTCAAAGCTGCTTCTATACGCCGAAGGGGCAAACCCTGAAGGATCCAGGCAGGCCTTTGATTAACGGTGTTCGAATGGTTATATTATTGTTATAGTGTGATTACGGGTGGACTGACATTATGTCAATCCCTCCTTGAAAGGAAGCACTGTAGGATAATGGTGGTCTCCCTCGATACTTTCAATTTGCACTCTGTGGCATCCGGTTATAAGCCAGGCTCACCTATAGGCACTCACGTCATCTTAATGATGTCACTATGCCCATCTCTCTCTCTCTCTCTCTCTCTCTCTCTCTCTCTCTCTCTCTCTCTGGCATTTTCTGTTTTTATAAAATGCTGTAGAGACATGGAGGCTCCTGTTACTGAACAAACAGTCGATAGCAATGAGTACTATCACAATATATAGCTTTTTAACACTTATTTTAGAAAGAAGAAAACCCCTTACCCTACCTTTAAAGGGTTGTATGGTGGTTGGCTTCCTTATTTGTTTCAGTACCCCGCCTCCTATGTTTATCTGAGTGAGTCTACTCAGAGCATATAATTAGTCTGGTTGTGTTATTGTCACACTTTATTATTCTTCCGGACGTAACCTACCTAACTTCCGCTGTGATTGCATAAGGTTTGTAGTAGCTAATTGGCTGTTGTTGGTTACGTGACCAATCTATGTTTTACAATCATAATACACTCTTTAACTTCTATACTGCTATAGACTACAGTACGTCTCCCTATGAGACACCATCAGAGAGACGGCGAGATCAATTCGTGGCGGCGACGAATCGCCACGACATATTGTTTTACGCCATGGCATATTCTTCATTACGCCATGGCTTATTCTTCAATATGTCGCAGCGTAAACAATTAGCCGCGGCGAGAGGGATATGCCAGACGTAATATGGACTTGCCGTGGCAAGAACGGAATACGCCATGGCGAGAACGGAATACGCCATGGCTTATTCTTCATACGTCGCAGCGTAATAGGAGTTATAAGCGTAATAGTTTAACTTTGTTTATTTATTTTTTGCCTGCCGTGGTGCAGGTTATTTATCCTAGTAGTACAATTCTGTACCGGTATGTATACAGTGTGTGTGCGTGCGTGCGTATACAGTGTGCGTGTGTGCGTGTATGCGTGCGTGCGTATACAGTGTGTGTGTGTGTGTGCGTGCGTGCGTGCTTCATCGTATTTATTATTATTACCTGCATATTAATAATAATAAATACGATGAAGCACGCACGCACGCACACACACACACACACTGTATACGCACGCACGCATACACGCACTCACGCACACTGTATACGCACGCACGCACACACACTGTATACATACCGGTACACAATATAGGCTAAAAAAAGAACTTTAAAAAAAATAAGTTTGGCATTTGCAAGGTTCGAACCGGGTCCTACACACGGGGCCTTGACTATAGGGGCGAGAGCGCTGACCGTTACACTAGCAGAGGATGGAATAATTTCGAGAATTGTACTACTAGGATAAATAACCTGCACCACGGCAGGCAAAAAATAAATAAACAACTCCTATTACGCTGCGACGTATGAAGAATAAGCCATGGCGTATTCCGTTCTCGCCATGGCGTATTCCGTTCTTGCCACGGCAAGTCCATATTACGTCTGGCGTATCCCTCTCGCCGCGGCTAATTGTTTACGCTGCGACATATTGAAGAATAAGCCATGGCGTAATGAAGAATATGCCATGGCGTAAAACAATAGGTCGTGGCGATTCGTCGCCGCCACGAATTGATCTCGCTCCACCTGCACCATTTTTTATGTTCCACGTTATGTGTAAACAGTGTAAATTCAGTGGCTGTATATGATCGACATACCTTGCTGAACATCCGACACACAGTGACATGCTGTCTGTCCCGTCGACCTGAGCAATGGAGCTCTCACCGGGCCCTACGTCTCGAAATCCCCGGTAACATCTGGGCGTCCTCCTGCTGCTGTCCTAGGACTAGGCGGGCCAAAAGACGCGGAAATCGAGCTGGAGTCGCGGTGAAGCGTCGGAAACAAATCCGAGAGCAGACCCATGCTCCCTCCATGGCCTGGTCCACGGAACTGCCTCGCCCCCGGCCCATCCTCCTGGTGTATCCATCGCGACGATCGGCCCCCGCTCCTGAGATCCCCCGGCGGCGTCCTGGTTCCCGAGCCGTGTGCCTGCGGCCTCTACCCCGGGCCTCCTCGTTCGGTAGAACTGGATCCGACTCCATCAGCTTTGGTTTAGTCAACGCTAGATCCATAGCCAACAAATCGTTCTTTTTGAATGATTTCTTCGTTTCCAGGGACCTGGATTACATGCTGATCTCCGAGACGTGGCAAAAAGCAGACGACTGTGCCTCTCTCAACGAGCTCTGCCCAGGAAACTGTTCCTATTCCTGCGCCCCGAGGTCCTCGGGTCGTGGGGGTGGGCTGGCTGTAGTCCAACGGGATTGTTTCTACTCGCGGATGGTGAATTTCGGAACATACTCATCCTTCGAGGTACTCGTAAACAAAATCGGTCGCACTAACCCCTTCCACTGTGTGCTAGTTTATCGTCCGCCGGGGAAAAACAGCTCGTTCCTCGCTGAATTTGGTGACTTTCTAGCATCCATTATTCGCCTGGAGAGAGTCCTCTTGGTCGCGGATTTTAACGCCCACGTTAACAAAAGCACGGACACGTTTGCTACTGACTTTTTAAATGTAACGGAGTCGTTTCATTTTACCCAACACGTTTCTGGTCCGACCCACAACAAGGGTAACACGCTGGACCTTGTGTTCACGATCGGGTTAAAAGTTACTAACGTGTGCCTAGAAGAGCTCTTAGTGTCCGACCATAAATGTGTTCTGTTTGGCGTGTCCTCTGATGATGACTTTGTCCCGGAAAGGCGTGTTAAACAATCGCGTATTGTGAACAGCACATCTGTGAATAGTTTCATTACTAGGTTTGATAGCGACAATGTTTTGGTGTCCCCCGATGATGACGTCAACTTTTTGGTAAACAGTTTCAACGTGCGCTGTGCGTCCATTCTGGATGACGTAGCCCCCTTAGCAACACGCAGCGTCCGCCCAGTGAATCCCTGCCCTTGGCTTGACAATAACATCAGTGAAATGAGACGAAAATGCCGCAGGACTGAGAGGAAATGGAAGTCCTCTCAGTTAGAGGTCCATCGTCTCTACCTCAAAGACCTAAGGGCGGAATATAATGATTCAGTAGGGCGTGCCAGGGCTGCATATTTTAGCAACATCATTTCATCCAGCAAACACAACCCCAGAATATTATTCCAAACCATCAACACACTTGTCAGCCCCCCTCCCCCTGCTACACCTGTGTTGTCAAACGAGGACTGTAACAGCTTCCTTCAGTTTTTTATTTCCAAGGTTGCTAACATCCTGTCAAACATCACTCCCTCCCCTTCCCCCCCTCCCCCTCTCCAGCACACCACCCAAGCTTCTCTGAGCAGTTTCTCACCGGTCTCTCTGGAAGATCTCACTACTTTAGTGAGCTCCATGAAGTCCTCCTCAAGCCCACTAGACATCCTGCCCACTTCCATGCTAAAAGAAGTTTTTAGCTCTGTTGGCCCCAGCTTAGTGTCCATCATTAATACCTCATTGGCCTCTGGCTCTGTCCCAGCCTATTTTAAGGAGGCGGTCGTACAGCCCCTCCTCAAAAAACCAAACCTGGACCCCACCATCCACAACAACTATAGGCCCATCTCTAAGCTGCCGTTCACCTCTAAACTACTGGAGAAGGTTGTTGCCGAACAGCTTACCTCCCACATGACACAACATTTCTGACAAATATCAATCTGGTTTCCGTAAACACCATTCCACGGAATCCGCACTGCTCAGAGTGTCTAATGACATTATGATGTCCAGCGACTCTGGTGAGTGCTCGGTGCTGGTCCTACTGGACCTGAGTGCGGCATTCGACACGGTCTGCCACAGCATTCTGTTGGAGAGGCTCAGCGAGTGGGTGGGCATCTCCGGGAGCGCCCTTGATTGGTTCGCCTCGTATCTAAGAGATAGATGTTTCTCAGTTGCCGTGGGCCCTTTTAGATCGGACCCTGCACCCCTCTCGTGTGGCGTTCCACAGGGGTCTGTATTAGGGACACTTCTCTTTGCCATTTACATGCTACCTCTAGGCCCCCTCATAAATAAATTCTCTGGCATTAAATATCACTGTTTTGCGGACGATATTCAGCTCCACTGCTCGTTCAAACCGGACAAACTGGACATTCTAACCACCCTCCAGGAGTGTCTGCTCGCCATTGACAACTGGCTGGGGAGCAGCCTCCTGCAGCTGAATGCAACAAAAACGGAGGTGCTGATTGTTGCTTCGGACAAGACTGTCACTAAAGTGGCTTCCTTTATGGGGTCACTCAAGGGAAACATCCGCCCACACCTAAGGAACTTGGGTGTGGTATTTGACCAGTCCATGCACCTAGAAAACCACGTCAAATCACTCACTCGCACCTGTTTCTTTCACCTCAGAAATATTGCAAAACTCCGGTCCATCATCTCCCACTCTGAGCTAGAACTGTCCGTACATGCATTTATATCTTCCAGGTTAGACTACTGCAATTCACTTTTCACCTGTCTCAACAAAACATCCATTGACAAACTGCAACTGGTTCACAATGCAGCCGCCAGATTACTCACCAGGTCAAAAAAGTCATGTCACATTACACCCATTCTAGCCTCACTGCATTGGCTCCCGGTACAATACAGAATACATTTCAAAATCCTCACTTTCACCCACAAAGCACTCCACGGCCAAGCCCCTGCCTACATCACTGAACTGATTCAACCTTACACAACCACACGCTCACTCCGATCAGCCGATCAGCACCTCCTCGTGGTCCCCAGGACCAGATTAAAAACAAAGGGTGACCGAGCCTTTGTAGTGACAGCCCCCAGACTGTGGAACGCCCTCCCCCTGGACCTAAGAACTGTCCTTTCTGAGGCCTCTTTTAAAAAACAATTAAAAACACTCATGTTTAGACAGGCATTTGGTCACATATAATCACTGTTTTTCTACTGTTGGTGTCTTTATCTGTGTGTTTTTATTGTCCTTTTTGCTGCTATGTTTTCTTCACTGTTGACCCTGTAGAAATGGCTGCCTGCTGTTTTTATAGTTTTAATTTTGTACTATTGTAAAGCACCCTGTGCACTCGTGCTGAGAAGGGTGCTATATAAATAAAGGTCATTCATTCATTCATCAACCACTTCTGCATGCACTTTTGGTCTTCACATAACCTACAATGTGTGAAGTACATTCATATGCAGAACACGCATACAAAGCCGTCAATCCTTTTCCTTACCTACTGTAGTTTGATATATCTTTGCCATTGTGTTGTCGACCCAAACACGCTCCTTCTTAGAGTCCAGCAGGCCATGGACGGTGGATTTGAACACAGCCCGGGGGGGAGGGGGGGGGGTTACGATGACCTTATAGTTGTTGAAACTGGGAAGGGTGTGGCAAACAGGTGGTTTGTGGAAGAGGTGTGCCAGGATGTTGACGCCAGATACTCCTTGCCACTCTGGGCAGCATCCAGCATGATGCTCATGAGCTCGGGAGGTAGGTCAGAGGGGGTGTTAGGTACGTGCCTCTGTGTATAGGCCTATGTAAGTTGATTAGCGGTATACTGTGGTTACTTTGCGCCACTTTTGTTGTGTATGCACCGTCCCAGCATATTTGATGCGTATGCACAGTCCCAGCAAATGACGTAATGACTGCTTGTGCCTGATACGGCAGTGGTGCCAGATTACATACATGTATACATAGGAGCATTACCTTTAATCCTCCCGACACTAAAACATATCGTCATTACGTCACCATCGAAAACCAATTACACTCTGGCATTGTGTCCTTTAATCCACATCTTTATTACGTCATCATTGAGAGCTCGTTATACCAGTTATACCCTGACGTCAGGCAAGACGTCAGGCTCTAACTATCCCCATCAGCTAACTATCATTCATGAGATGAATTTATACTGTGCCTCATGTTCTGTAATTGTTCATCCAACACGTTTATCTATTCCCCTCTCTCTCTCTCTCTCTCTCTCTCTCTCTCTCTCTCTCTGTCTCTCTCTCTCTCTCTCTCTCTGTCTCTGTCTCTCTCTCTCTTCCCCGGGGAGCGCACTGTGTTCTGTAGGTGCTTATGTTTCAACGGAAGGCACACAACGTGTTGAAAATGACAATGTAACAGAAGGTGCTCCAACTAGCCCCAATGTCCCTGATGACAGGGAGAGAGAAATGCAAGCTGAGACTGGGCAGTCTGCAGCTGAAAATGAGCAACCTAGTAGTAGTAGTAGTAGTAGTAGGTCAGGAATAAACAATGTACAGGAAAAGAGCCACAGCAAGGAAGTCAGGACATTGGATGAGAATGGTGAAAACAGAGAGAGAGTGGTTTTGCCCAGCTCAGGAGTAACCAGTGTGGAGGTGGACTCACCACCACAGGGTGATCTTGAAAATGAGTTGGAGAATAATGATGATGATGATGATGATGATGAAGACCAGATGGAAGAGGTAAATAACTCACAACTCTCTGACTTTCTAGTACAAAATGTAAGATCACTCTACTCATTAAATGAGATTAATTATTGGACACAACATAATGGAAAACAATTGTTGAAGTGCAGTGACTATTTCCCTGATATTGAAAAACTGACCAAAACTGTGAGACAGGTAACTGATTATGATCAACTGAGTAAACAAAAAAGGTTCAGATTAAACAAAATTATGACAAAAATTAAGAAAGGGAAGACAGCTGTTCGTCGCTCACGTAAATGATGAATATGGGTGAACCACAAAAGGGTGTTTTTTCTACGTTCTCTGCCTTTACTGTTGTTTCCCAACTTTTTCCCTTTCTTTTGGATGGGTTGAGAATAGCGTTGCTAAACATAAATGGAGGCAGGGACAGAAATAAGAGAGGATTGTGAATTGAACACTGTAAAGCATTTAGATGTTGTGTTCTTGCAGGAGACACGCAGTACTCATGATAATGTGGTTGACTGGGGGTTGAGTTGGGAAGGTCAACATTTTGGTCAAACCTCAGTGCAGGAGAAGGACTACTTTTTCACCAGGACTTAGCATGACAGATGTTTCTTTCTCCCAGGTGGAGCAAGGAAGGGTCATTATAGTTCAGGCCACGATAAAAAAATACACTTTTTACTTTTATAAATGTTTATGCATACACCTCAGGTACAGAGTGTGTCAGGCTGTTTAATTCATTAAATAATATTATTGGACAGTATACATGTAATTCCTTGGTGGTGAGGAGATTGGAACTGTACACTTTCTTTTAATGTAGACCGTACAGGAGAAGAGCCTCACCCTCAGTCAGCGTCAGTTAAATCCAGTGTTGTCACACAACATGGACTGAAAGACGCATGGAGACAGCCAGCAAATGCGGGAAGCGAACGCAGCTCGTATACATATTTGGGTTTTTTTAAGATTTATGAATATGATAATGAATATGAAAATATTGTATCATGGTGGGAGGTCGGTAGATATTTTGTCAACAATACACTGCACACACAGCAGTAATGTTATGGAGAAATAATATAATGGAGAAACTGGAAGAAGAGATAAAATGAGTGGAGAAGGACAATGATCAATAGGGGGGATCCCAGCTATGCCACACAGCGTGTGCAGATGACATAACAGTTGTGACCAATAGGAACGCGACACAGACTTCAGTCAAGCAGTAGAGGAACCACTGTTTTACAACCCCGTTATCCAGTGCAGGATGCTAAAATCTACCTCGGTTGAAAGAATATTAATAAGTGCAGGACTGGTGAAACTAGCTGATCTGAGATCGGGAAGAGACTGGAAAACAGCAGAAAACCTCAGTGAGCAGACTGGTCTGAGGTCTGTTCGGTTCCTGCAGCGTCTGTTAAGTGATCTGTTCACTATACCCGGCCCACTCAGAGAGACACTGGGAAGAGAACCTGAGGGTGAACAGAATGAAAGGAGTTTGGAGTTCCCAGTCCTAGAGGTCTCTGCGGCAGTAGAGGAAGTAGAGGAAGAGGAAGGTCTATACTCCTCTCCTTTTCAACACCAAAGCTGGGAGACATACGTGAAACTGTCCAGTAAGACCCTATATGTTGTGAGTGTCAAGGTCATCAACAAGGACACACTGGTGGGAGTACGGGAGTCAAAGTGGTCAGAAGTACTAGCACCAGGCTCCTCCCCATGGAGCAGCTGGAGGTCCATGTGCAAAGCTCCAGTGGAGAGAAACGCACAGCGGATCTACAGTGGATAATAGTGCATGGGGCCGTGGCTATACAAACAGACACTTGGCACACATTGACTCTAGGGGCCAGCAGAAGTTGTCCATTCTGTCAGGAGGAAGAAACACTTGAACATCTATGGTTAAGGTGCCCAAGGCTTGGTGTAGTGGCATTTGTTTCCAAACAATAATGTTCCAAGATTTCTGATAGCCACATTCGCCAGTTTGACACAGGTTTTGAGATGACACGTAATGCACAGGTGGGGCACACTGTATTTGTATATCCACGGGCAGAAACTGGACCACAGTACTCACAGACACAGACTCCGAGGCAGCGATTATGTTGGCAATGGAGTTTAGTGAAAGAAATTGCATTACAGGAGATGCACACAAAAATGAAATAAAAAGTAGTCCTTTGCTTGCACAAACACAGAAATTGTCTTTTGTAATGTTGTCTGATGGTACAGGTTCCAAAAACAAGACAAAACACCCGATAATTGCGGTCAAAACTGTAGAGTTCCACAAGTCAAACTAGCGTCTCAAATCCCTCTTTTCCTCATCTTGCATAACCAACTAATTCCCCTCCTCAGCTGCGCATCCAAAGCATTAAATAAAACTTTAGGGGGCGCTCTTTACCAACTGCAAAACAGCTATATAAGCATTGAAAGCTGCTCACCAACATTATACTTAAATGCAATAATAAGACAATAATGAAATACAAGAAAAAATATGAATTACACATTTTAACCACTTTGGCTCTTACACTTGGTATAGTCTGTTTGCGCTGCTACAGAGATGGTTCAACAGATTTAATGAATGGCTAAATTATGAAATGTTTATTTTTTGGGCCAAGGTATACAAAGCATCGATACCGGGGCACTGCACTCCCTGTCGGGGTGTGGAAGTTGTGTGTCGAAGTTGAAGTCGGTACGTGGGGCAAACGGTTATTGAGTTACGCGCATTACAACCGTACACACACACACACGCACGCACGCACGCACGCACACAGAGACGTGGACATGGAGCATTTATAGTAGGACGTCATACTTTAGCTATTGAAAAATAGCAGATCTACAACCTCAGCGCGCAGCACCAATTGCTGCACTACGAGCTTGTAGATCTGCTATTTCTGAAAGATCTTGAAAATGTGGCGCAAATCTTTGAATATATACAGTATTCTTTCAGAGTGAATGTTTTTAACTCAAATCTTTGCTTCTGTGGGGGGGGGGGGGGTCCCTGGAACAGCATATATCTTCAGACGGGGGTCGGCGGCCAATTACATATAATTTCTGGGTCCTCGACATGAAATACTTTGAGAACCACTGACATATAGAAAACTGTCATTATTTAGAAGACATTTTAGAACCGCGGCCTCATTGTCTAAATGGGTTCAGTAATAAAGTGCGAGTACTTTTTTTCCACCCCTGCGTGTATGAAACAAACAACAGAGAAACCACACGACGGGGCATATATGACGGTGTACTGTATATATCCTGTCCTCAATAAAGAGCTCTGAGACAGTCAAAGGCATTATATTGTGACATATCCTGTCCTCAATTAAGAGCTGTGCGACAGAAAGGCTTGTTCAGTGAAGACTGAACAAGCAGACCATACAGACGTCCTCCTGCTAGCTATAGCTGTCCTATACACACGCATATGGAGAAGACATGGATGCTGTTCTACATGCTGTGGAGCTCGGGTACAGTAGGACTTTGTTTTAATGACACGGGGGGGGGGGTGTATACACTTGTACATCTGCTATATTCACAATTTTAATTTCTTAAAATGTATTATAATGTATTTTCTTTTTTATTCTGAACTTTTTATTTCTGACTAATTTTGAATTTTGTAGGGGGGAAAAGCTACAACATGTTTACACACAGCCCCAATAGGTTTAGGTAAAGTTACTTTGAAGTATTCAAAAACAGACATTAAAGCACTCGAAAAGAGCAGATCTGCAAGCCATCGAAGCAATGAATGATGACACGTTGTTTTACCCCAAATAAATTATTTTCATTAAAATTAATGACTTTTTGATTTTTATAAGAAATGAAATCCATTAGTTTGATTAAGTGTTGCTGCACCCTATGTGAGATGAATAGAAACTATAGACAGCCATGAGAAACTGTAAGGTGAGGTTTTCTTCTGACACTGTTGTGGCTTCCATCGAAACCCGAGGGGTGTGTGTGTGTGTGTGTGTGTGTGTGTGTGTGTGTGTGTGTGTGTGTGTGTGTGTGTGTGTGTGTGTACACGTGTATGTGTATGTGTATGTGTGTGTGTGTGTGTGTGTGTGTGTGTGTGTGTGTTTACAGTAAATGCCACGTTTCCTGTCTCAGTCAAAACCACCAGCAAAGAGAAAACATGAATTAAAAACACGACACACACACACACACACACACACACACACACACACACGCAAACCGACATGCACGTATAAATACACAATTTAGCATTTAGCTTTTTTCATTTAGTTTTGACATCATGTTTTAATTAGTTGTTAAAGTGGCTTTGGTAGTTTATTATAATAGTCATCAAGATCACCATCATTATATTAGTTTTTTTGATTTTACACACAGTAAAATAGTTTTATTATTTTACAGTGAAGTAACATTATGCATTATTGTCCTCCTCAGCTCTCCAGGCTAAACCAACAAACAGCCACACAGGTAAACAATACACCATTATACTAGTATATATTATTGTTAAGGATTTATTCTAATTATTCTGTGTGGAGTTTGCATGTTCTCCCCACGTCTCCTACCGTACCCGCACAAATACATGCAGTAATCCTGGTCTCTAAAACTACCTCCCCCTGGCCAGCCTAATGGAGGGGAAAGGAACTGGTCGGAATAACGTGTTCCTTCCACGCGCTACGTCCGTCCAGGGAAACTCCCCCCTGTCAGGTAAAAAGAAGCAGCTTGGACTCCTCATGCATAGAAGGAGGCATGAGGTCAGTCCGCTGCCTCCCCAGGTTGGTAGAGGAAGTGTAGCGCCCAGGATTACATTCGATAATTGGCACTGGATGAAAAAACTGGGTGTCAAAATCGTGGGATAAAATTTAAGAAGGAAGGATTTATTAAAATTAAAGTAACCGCTTACTCATCTCCTCAGATAAAACACAAACCGCATAATGTTTCGATGATTAAAGTAACGTTAGTTCTTTGCTGATAAATCTATTGTCTGTGTACTACAGAGCCTGATGATGTCAGGTTGGTGGGAGGAGCCAGTCGCTGTGCTGGCAGACTGGAGATGGTGGCGAAACGCCAGAGCGAGTGGAGAGCAGTGTATGGCCTGTCTGACTGGAACATGAAGTTATCATCTGTCGTGTGTCGACAGTTGGACTGCGGCTCTGCTGTCGACACGGACAGGAGTTCCAGTTCTGTGTATCTACCAGTGTGGTGGATCACAGCTTCCTGTAATGGATCTGAAGCTTCACTGAGGGAGTGTGGTGTGACGGAGAAGTCTGACACTTCCTCCTACACGCTGCAGGTGATCTGTTCAGGTAACAAACCATGACTTCAACAATGACAGTAATATATGCAGTGATCACCCAATATACGGCCCATGGGCCAGGTGCGGCCTGACAGTCAGTTTACTGGCCTCTCTCTCTCTCTCTCTCTCTCTCTCTCTCTCTCTCTCTCTCTCTCTCTCTCCAGAGTCAGTGAGGTTGGTGAATGGGCCTGGTTTGTGTTCAGGGAGAGTGGAGGTGAAGTCTAATCAGTCGTGGGTCTCAGTGTGTGAAGGTGACTTTGACCAGCAGGATGCAGAGGTGGTCTGTAGGCAGCTTGCCTGCGGGGCTCCTTCAGTCCTCCAGGGGGCGCTCTATGGAGAAGTGAAGGCTCCAATGTGGACCAAAGAGTTCCAGTGTGAAGGCAGTGAGTCTAATCTGCTGGACTGTGGAACCTCAGACTCGATGAGAAACACGTGCTCACCCGACAAAACTGTTGGACTCACCTGCTCAGGTAAGAGATATAAACTATACACTTTAAGTTCTGATTATTATTTAATTATTCTGGTGCCACCGTGGCAGTGAATCCTTCAGGAAAATGGCGCCAGAGTGCCAGCCAGATCATGAGGGAGCTTTTTATTTCCTTTTATTCCCTTTCCCCCAAAAAGTGAAGTCAGAAATGAGCCCGCTGCGCGGATGCAGCATAGATTCAGAGAAAAAAGGGTTTTAAGTTAGGGCTTAAACAAGGAAGTGAATGGGTGTGCGTGAACTAAACAGGTCAGGTGGGGCTGAGCAAGGCGTTGCCTAACAATGGCCGTTGCCAAATATATATATTTGAGTGAGACCGTTTAATTGAGATTAAGACGTCCAGAGTCGAAACCAACAATTCCATGGTTATGCTTAGGAGCTGGACATTTATTTTTGCAAATATGAAGAGCACAGCATTCCTCCAACTGCAATACATTCTGACTGTACACTGTTTTATTTGATAAGACGCCGGTGGACATCCAAGGCACCCAACCTTGTTAACAATCAACTTAATATCACTTTTCTTTTTACTGCTGCTTATTCTATTGTCTGTGTACAGAGCCTGATGATGTCAGGTTGGAGGGGGGAGCCAGTCGCTGTGCTGGCAGACTTGAGATGAAACACCAGGGAGAGTGGAGACCAGGGGCTGACGACTGGCCATTCGAGGCGTGGTCCATGAAGCAATCCTCTGTACTGTGTAGACAGTTGGGCTGCGGCTCTGCTGTTTACACAGACAGACGTGATGGTTCTACACGTCTGCAGCCTGTGTGGAAGATTAGATCGTCCTGCATTGGATCTGAATCTTCACTGGGGGAGTGTGGAACAAAGGGGTCTGACACTTCCTCCTACAGACTGCAGGTGATCTGTTCAGGTAATAATGAAACAATGACAATAATCTGCGCAATGATCACCAATATGCGGCCTGTGGGCCAGGTGGTGCAGCCAGCTAAAGCCAATAGAGTATGCGCATGCATGATTTTCCCATCAGGACACGATCCCCTCATCTGAGTGTCAAAAGAGGCAGCAAAAGGTTGTGTTATTGAAAACAAGCACTTCCTGATAAAACATTGTTTTAAAAGAGAAATGTCACGCACATATTTTTCCAGTGCATACGGCAGGCCTTGTTGACGGAATTTGAAGGTCTGTTTCCAAAAATGAAATGAAAGTTCAGTCAGGAAACCTCAGTGCAGTCGCTGCCGGCCATTAATTGGGCCACCTCAGCATCACGCTCTCATCCACATGATTCACTCAGCCACAAATATCTATTCCATCCATTCTTGAGTTGTCCAGACTGAACCAGTAGTTAATGTGTAAAATCCATGATATTTACATTGGAATGAATGAGCCCGGCTGGAAAGTGTCCAACCCATGGGGAGAGGGCGGGGCTTTCTTGAGAGGATCAAGTTATTCCCATGCAGGCCATTATATTGGCATAAATGATAACTGTATCATCCACACACTGTGATGAATTAGGTACCGACCAGCCTCTCCTCTGTCATGTTTCAGACCTGCTGTTTAAGCCAACCCTCAGCGTCTCCTGCCCCATGAAGGGGGTTTCCGAGGGCCAGCATCAGGGGCCGTGGGTGATGGAGGGTTCCAACTTCTCCATGGACTGCTCCGTCCAGCCACAGTACCCAGGAGGATCCTTCCAGCTCACCTTCACCAACCTCTCCTCTGTCATGTTTCAGACCTGCTGTTTAAGCCAACCCTCAGCGTCTCCTGCCCCACGAAGGGGGTTTCCGAGGGCCAGCATCAGGGGCCGTGGGTGATGGAGGGTTCCAACTTCTCCATGGACTGCTCCGTCCAGCCACAGTACCCAGGAGGATCCTTCCAGCTCACCTTCACCGGAGCCAACGCCATACACTCATACTACACCCAGACAGCTGTCAATCACTCTGCAGACTTCCTGTTTCCTGCTGCGGACCACGCCCACCAAGGAAATTACAGCTGTGTGTATCACGTCGCTGTGTTCGGCCATAACTTCACCTCTGAGAGCGACTTCCTCTTTCTCACTGTCAAAGGTTAGTCTGTCTGTCTGTCTTTCTCACTGTCAAAGGTTAGTCTGTCTGTCTGTCTGTCTGTCTCAGAAATATTCCAAGCTGTTCAGTTGAATACATTTTGTGTAGACGAAGGATGTTTTGTTTGGTGATGTTTTGTTTTTAATCCATCGTATTTCTCTCCCAGCCTCTCCCCTGAAAGCTTTCTTCATTAGAGTGACGGTGGTGATGCTCATTCTGTGGGGACAGTTCATCTTCCAATATGTGTTCTGGAAGAGGAGGGTAAATACATTTATCTTTAGATAGCATAACCATAAAGTTTCATTGTAGGGATATTCTACTGTTCGACTGATTATAGGTTCTTAAGCTTACATTTAAAGTCAAAGTCGTACGATTTGTCACACACGTTACCGCAGTGAAATTTGTTCTCCGCATTTGACCCATCTCTTGGAGCGGTGAGCCGCAGCCAAGGAGCGGTGAGCTGCTGCCGTGCTGCGCTCGGGAATCATTTGATCAGTTGATTTAACCCCCAATCCAACAAATTGATGCTGAGTGCCAAGCAGGGAGGCATTGGGTCCCATTTTTACAGTCTTTGGTATGACCCGGCCAGGGGAACGAAGCCCCGACCTCCCGGTTTCAGGGCGGACACTCTAACCACAAGGCCACTGTCTGATTTACGATCCTATACATGACTATATGTTGATGCATTTGATTGTATTACCTCGTGTTGTTCTTGCTTACGGTAAATCGTACACAACCCAACACAATCCTTGAATGTGAATGAGATCGTTAGGCTGTTCAGACACGTCTGATCCGGTATGTTAACCCATTCTGACCGGAGATCAGATTCTAAAAATGTCTTCTACATCCTGACAGTTTTCTGAAAAAGCTATGTTTCTATGTCAGTCGTTCTTCGATAAAAAAAAAAAGCAGACCTACAAGCGGCGCGCTATGAGCTTGTAGATCTGCTATTTTTCAATAGCTAAAGCATAACATAATGCTAACACCAAAAGGGGTTGCCGCCCAACATGGATTTTAATGTTGGGTGCTGCTGTGTGTCTCCAGGCCACCAGAGGGCAGAGTGCAGCGGTGGAGAACATTGAGACGGCTTAATGCATTTCAACGCCGCTGCTTCCAGTGCTGAGGCCAGATGGAGGAGACGATGATGAGGAGGAGCCAGAAGCCAACATTCCAACACCCAAAAATCCCCGACCACTCGCTCACTCACACACGAAATTGGTGACCTGCCAAAATGTGTGACCGTCCTGTGGACTCCACATAACTTTACATGGAGGTCTTTAAATATGTGGCCTGAATACCGCTATTGAACTCTGATTTTATGCACACATATTTCAGCAGGTCACCAATACCCCCGTAACACCACCATGCTGGAGTGATCGAGTGTGAAGTGAGCGAGTGGCAGAGACTTTTGTGGTATTGGGATCTGGCTGGAGCCAAAATCACAAATGTCCGCTAAAATCCTGCAACATCTGCTGATAGTCTTTTCAGCGTAGGTCTTGCCCAGGGTGGGCAGGCCTTGGTGCGCGTGCTGTTGGCCTGTTGCGTGACCCCCCCCCCCACTGTAGAGCGTGTGCATGTGCATATCTTGTTACCGAGGCGGACCAGGTTTATTTATCTCCAAATCACCCAAATCACAGAATTCTCATTTAAAGAAGTTCTGGATTTCAGCCAGTGTTGGAAAGTAAGTAACTAAAGTGACGTATCACTTAAATGACTCTGACATGCCGTCTCCTTGTGAAGGCTCATACATAGTCTGGATTTACGGTGGTGGGGTGACCACCGAACTACAAAATGACGTCACGAGCTGTCTCTCTGTTTTTACTCACCACCGCTCAACGTTATTTCAGCTCCGGTGGTCAGCTCACCACCGGAGCGGTGGTCACCTCACCACCGGAGCGGTGGTCACCTCACCACCGAAAATCCAGACTATGAATAGGCCTTAAGCCTACACGTACACACAGGTCCTCAGACATTGCCCTACTTGAGAACCCCACACCCACAGCCCAGCTCATTACAAAGGGTTGCAGGGCTTTTGCAATCGGGGCTCCCAAGCTTTCGAACGCTGTCTATACCTAACACAAATCTTGTATCATGTTTTAAATCCCTTCTGAAAACCCACCTTTATGTCAAGGCCTTCTCTTAAATTCCTTTTGCATACTACATTATATTTTATTGATTATAATGCGTATGCCTTCATTTTGTGCTCGCTGTTTTATTTACTGATATCCTGTGATTATGTTGTTGTTTTTGTACCCTGTTCTGTAAAGCAATTTGTGACTACGTCTTGGAATGTGCTATATAAATAAATAAATTATCATTAAAGACAAGTAATATTATTACCTTTTTCCAGTAACTAGTAACTTTCACATCTTGAGTAACAAAATTACATTTACTATTTTACAAACTTATAGTTACTATTTTCACGAGCCTTGGTGGTAGTGTGTTTCTCTATAATGGTAGACTGGTTTGGGATGGAGTTTTTTGAGGGGTGCTAGCTAGCCCCTCCTATATCCAGCTTTTGTCCCCATAAATGAAAGGAACATGTACGTCATCTTGTCCCCTGCACACGTCTCATATTTGCCATCGACAATGAAGGAAGAAATTAGGTAAGATGTCCACCAAACATGATTGGCCAGTATTAGATGATCCATGATGATGTACGATGATAAGAGCGCCACTCACTTCACACAGGGGTGATTCTTTTTGTTTAAGTTCTAGTAATTACCGTTTTTGAGTAACTTTCCAACACTGATTACAGCTTCAAGAAGTAGTTTGTATAATTATTATATTCCATTATCTCTATAATCTCCCATTGACAATGAAAGGAGAATGTGCCTCAAATATGACGTAAATTTGTGGCATTGAATGCCATTGAAAATGTGAATGAGATGTAGACGAGCAAATTGGCTAACCAATCACATAAAATCAGTTGTCATCTCTCAAGTTTTTTTAAACATTTTATCGTGGATAAGCCACACCCACAGCTGTAGTTGCTGTTGTATGATAAAGGGGGAGGGATTAGGGGAGGGGATGATAGTGTGGTGTCACTATATTACTGTTTATTTAATTGGCCCGTTTGACTGTCAAGGGTTCAGGCTCCAGGAAGAAACCCTAAATACGAAGTGAATACACCATTGCACATAAAAAACGACTCCAGGGTGTGGCACTCCATCTTTAACAACAAAGTGCCTCGAGTCCCAAAGTACCTCAGCTTACGACTAGACCCTGGGGCACTGTCCTTCAAGTAACACCTAAAGTAGAAGTTAAAGGTAAGGAGTCAAGTCAACAAGGGTCTAATATCGATGCATGCCTTGGTCTTCTCTAAAGCATACTGCATACCCAGCCTGCTGCAGAAGCCCACACATCAACAACGCCCTCGCCCTCCTTATCAATAGCTGGCTGCCTGAAGCATACTGAAATTAGTACATTCCCGAGAGACCAGAGCATGGCTACGGGTGATAGATACATGGATACGAAGTGTGGTTCACTGGCCAAGAGAGTCCCCTCCCATTCTACCAATAACATATCGACCTGTGTTTACCCGTGTATCAAAGCTAGTAGTCAACAAAATGTATTTCTCTAGTAAATCCAGTCACACAGGCCTGATCGCGTAGGTTGTTACAAATAAACACCTTTCAAAGAAAAAAAAATCTTTCCATTCTCTCTCGAGAGAGAATGACAAGAACAAGAGAGGGCAAAGGACAGATAAGGAAGGGGTAGGACCACAGTCAACCCCAAAGATATCATCACATTCATATGCCATATTTTCCAACCGTGATCAACGTATGGAAATTGTAGAAGCTCACACGTCGCAGCAAGGATGAGGAAAAAAACAATCGGGGGGGGAATGAGTTGAGAGACCCCGGTCAAAAAAAGGTGTACAGGTTTAAACAGGTTGAAATGGTGGTGGGCAATCAGCAGATTGAAGACATCAATTGGAGACCCGGTTGAGAGAGGTCGACAGAGCTTCTCCGCAGTGCGTCCGGCGAATGGCCTCCGCCAGGGTGCCCGATATGTCGAGGACCTTCAGCTTCGGACACCTCCCCACGTTCTCCTGCTGGGGGACGGTGTTGGTGACGACCACCGCCTCGAAGCGGCCGTCGTTGATGCGCGCGACGGCGTCGCCGCTGAGGATCCCGTGGGTGAGCACGGCGTAGACCTCGGCGGCGCCGGCCGCCTTCAGCGTCTCGGCCGCGTGGTAGAGCGTGCTGCACGTGTCGGCCATGTCGTCCACCAGGATGGCCACGCGGCCCCTCACGTTCCCGAACAGGTCCATGCGGTCCACCTCGTTGTGCCTCTTCCTCTCCTTGTGCATGAGCGCCACGTCCATGTCCAGGCGGTTGGCGATGGCCTTGGCCCGCCTGACACCGCCGGCGTCCGGAGACACCACGACGCAGTTCGCCTTCGCCGCGCCGCCAAAGTTCTCCGCGATCCACGCGAGCACGGGCGCCTCGGCCGTCACGTTGTCCACGGAGATCTTGAAGAAGCCCTGGATCTGCGCGGAGTGCAGGTCCACCGTGATGACGTGGTCGGCGCCGGCCTCGGAGATCATGTTGGCCACGAACTTGGCCGAGATGCACGTGCGGCCGTCCTGCTTGTCCTGCCGCGCGTACGGGAACAGCGGGAGGACGGCGGTGACGCGCGCCGCCGACGCCATCTTGCAGGCGTTGATCATCATCACGAGCTCCATCAGGACGTCGTTGATCTCGCCGCAGCCGCTCTGGACGACGAAGACGTCCTTGCCCCGGACGTCCTCCTCGATGTCCACGCGTATCTCCTTGTTGCTGAAGGTGGTGAACTTCACCTTCCCCAGCTCGACGTTCAGGTGGCCGGCGATCTTCTGCGAGAGGGCGAGGTTGGAGGTGCCGCTGAACACTTTGATGTTCTCTTTCGACGTGATTCCCATGTTCCTGCACATGGAAACTACATTTCCCATGTCCATGTAGCCCTCTGCTCCCTACTTGACAGTCAAAGAGTCAGAATCTTCCGTCTCTTAACTCTTTTATCCGTCTTCCCCTCTCTTCTCTTTCGGCACGGTCTTCCTCTCTGTCTGGACTTGGGGATAATATCTCAATCCTTCGATCGGGATTGATTCAATCCTCCGGTTTCTATTTCAGACTCTCTCTCGACGCCCTTCGTCATCTATGCAACCTGTTGGGACGAATCTCTCAAACTTCAGTCCGACGTTTGCCGGAGCTTATATAGGGGCTGACCAGAGCGCCGCTCTGACGTCATACGTGACACAGACTCAATGCAACTAGAATAAAATGCTGTCCCTGAGTGGGCTTGAGTAGCTGTCTCTGTATTGAGCCACATGACGTCATAGCCCCCCCTCCCTCTGTCTTCCTATTGGTTGACGCAAATGACGTCACAGACCAGAGGGCCAACGGCCCCAGAGCAATAGAGTAAGACAAAATGTCTTGTGTTAGCAGACATTTGACATTGCTATACATAAGGTACATAAGGTGGTCCCTTATCGGCCAAGCGCTCCCACCAACATGTGATTGGTTAGCCAATTTGCTCGTCTACATATGACGTACGTTTTCCCTTCAATGTCAATGGCGTTTCATGTTTTGATGTTATAATTTAAGTCATATTTAGCAGAATTATCGTCATACATCATGGATCATCTCATACTGGCCAATTAGAATGCCTGTTGCCTGTGATTGGTTAGCGGATTTGCTCGTTGACATAAACGACGTACATTTTCCCTTCAATGTCAATGGGCGTTTAATGTTTTGATGTTTAATTCACGTCACCCTTAGCAGAATTATGAAGTAATTTCTCCGTTCATTGTCAATGGCAAATCTTGAGACGTGTGGGGACAAGATTTACGTCATATTTTTGGCGGACATTTGACCTAACTTCTCCTCTCATTGTCAATGGCAAACATTGAGACGTGTGGGGAAAAAAGCTGTATAAAGGCGCCCCTCAAAAAACGATCTAAAATAAAGGAATTTAAGATCATTAATAATAATAATAATAATAATAATAAAACTTTATTTGTATAGCACCTTTCATGACATGAAATGCAGCTCAAAGTGCTTTACAGAGAAATGGAGGATAAAAGAAAAGCAAGGCAACAACATTAACAAGCAGTAATGCAATACAGTGAGGACATGAATAACAAAAATAAAAAATAAAAGATCAATTAAAAGCAATGTTGTAGAAGTGGGTCTTGAGCTGAGCTTTAAAAATGTCTACAGAGGCTGCCTGACGAAGGTACAGTGGGAGCTTGTTCCATGCCGACGGCCCGTAGAAGCAAAAAGCTGCTTCCCCGTATTTTTTAGTTGCCATTTTTTTGGCAAAGCGAGCAGGCCAGCAGTGGAAGACCTTAGGGGGCGGTTTGGGACATATTTAGGCAGGCAGTCATGTAGGTAGGAAGGTGCGAGACCATTGAGAGCTTTATAGACAAGTAAAATAATTTAAAAATCAATCCTAAAAACAACCGGAAGCCAGTGCAGTGATGCCAAAACTGGAGTAATATGTTCTCTCATCTGGGGCTGTTGCCCGAGTCCAGTGCATTCTGCCAACTTCCCGGTCCAATACCCCCCCCCCCACAGAGGCAGCGATTCATGGAACAACTTCAAAAAATAAATGTTGCTCAAAAGCATCGCTGGGCCTTACAGGGTGGCAGGAAGAAGTGACATATATATATATATATATATATATATATATATATATATATATATATACAATAATAACAACACACTGCATTCATGCCTCGCAGTGGCAGTGAATCCCTCAGTGACGTCACTCCCCCGGCCTCGCTCGGCCTTATGTAAACGTCTTCAGCTAGGACCCGCACACACAGAGACACACAGGCGTACATCATTTTAGTTGGAGAACAACGAGAGAGCGAGAGAGAGAGAGAGAGACATTAAACATGACTATCATCAAGGAGTTCCGCGTGGTCCTGCCCATCTCGGTGGAGGAGTACCACGTGGGCAAGCTGTACGCGGTGGCCGAGGCCAGCAAGATGGTGACGGGCGGCGGCGAGGGCGTGCAGGTGCTGGTGAACGAGCCCTACGAGGACGCCGAGAAGGGCGAGAAGGGCCAGTACACGCACAAGATGTACACCGTCAAGAAGGACGTGCCCAAGATCCTCAGCATGATCATGCCCAAGGGCTCGCTGGTGGTGCACGAGAAGGCGTGGAACATGTACCCGTACACACGCACCGTCCTCACCAACGAGTACATGAAGAACGACTTCCAGATGACCATCGAGACGTGGCACCGCCCCGACCTGGGCGACGCCGACAACGTGCACGGCCTCGACCCCGACGACTGGAAGAACGTGGAGGTCGTCGACGTCGACATCGCCGAGCCGGTGGCCGTCAAGGCCGACTACAGGGCGGACACGGACCCGGCCACCTTCCGCTCGGCCGCGACGGGCCGGGGCCCGCTGGGGCCCGACTGGAAGGGGGAGATCGCCGCCGCGGTGGCGAAGGACGCCGACGACTCCTCCTCGGGCGCGGCGCCGCCGCCGCCGCACATGTGCGCCTACAAGCTGGTGACGGTGAACTTCAAGTGGCGCGGCATCCAGAGCAACGTGGAGGCGTGGTTCCACCGGAGGCAGCGCCGCTTCATCCACCTCTTCAACCGCCAGCTGTTCTGCTGGATGGACCGCTGGATCGGCCTGACCATGGCGGACATCCGCTGCCTGGAGGACCAGACGCAGCACGACCTGGCCGAGTCGATCGAGAAGGGCGACTACAGAGGCCTCATCAGTTTGGGTGACGACTAGTAATACCGTACGCTGACCTCATGGCTGGTTCCCTCGACGTTATTTTTCCGGGGATCCCACCATGCAAGCAGCAAGGATGGAGCTCGTTGATTTTAATTGATAATAAGCCCGGGTTCTTATCGAGCATTTTCTATTAGTTTGTGGAAAGACGGGAGACGACAATATTATCTGAGCAGAAAGTGTCTTTTACTAGGGCCTTCAAATACAGTACTTTTCCAAGGGTCCATTTTGGACACCGGACTGCATGAATTGAACTAACTGACCATTGTTTTGTTTGCCATTATTCTATCAATTACTTTTTTCCCCAATAACCTAATTTTTCGTTCACTTCGTTCAAGTAGAATTGATGCATTTTTTTTAAGGGGAGCTAGCCTCCTCCTATGGCCAGCTTTGTGTGTTTGTGTGAATCATAGCGATGATTTGATTGGCTGATCGCCCCATAGCGATGATGATTTGATTGGCTGAGCAAAGTACATATTGGGGATAAAAAGTGTGGGCATTTCTGCCCTCACTTTTTGTCCTCAATTACGTACTTTGAAGTGAAGATGAAAATTGTGATGATGATAAGAGTGCCCCTCACTTCACACGGGTGTGATTTTTTTAATAATCAACTAAATCAATTATTGATAGATAGTACTATGTATAGTATATTTCACTTTTAGCCACTGTAGATTGACTGCTGTACCCACACTGTGCCCATACTGGGTCAACATTTATAGGCCTACCTGTTGATAATATCTCAATTCGCCGGGGACTGCCCATAAGTCCGACATACAGTGGACTAACAGTGTGTAGAGTAGGAGAGTAGCCCATAGGCACACGCAAAGCGGGTACCTTATGGGCTATAGTTCCAAACATTGCTCCTATGGCTGGAACTATCCCGTTGAGATAGAATGAGCACTTCCACATTCCATTGTTACAATGGGAGTCAACGCTAGTGTCGCCACTCTCTTACTATATTACTCTGCCTCAGTCTTAACCAGGCCACATAATGCTACGTGGCCAGTTAAGACTGAGGTTAGGGTTATCGACCTACGTGGCCGGTTAAGACTTACAGGTTCGCGACCTACGTGGCTGTTTAAGACTGAGGTTAGGGGGAGAATATCCAATTGATTTAAAAACTTTCTTCGTCCCTTGATTTTTGTAGGTTGTTATCCGTCCTGTCCCTTCTCGTTCAACCATGAACTTCTTCGCCACCCCAACCGATAAGAATACTGTGAATCCCGCTTCCCTGGGTGCCAGACTGCGTGGCATGAGGCAGGCTAATGCTAATCCAGAGAGCCATTAATCAGAACTATGTCTACAACGGTGCTGCTCCTGGTGTAGCCGTGGCGGCTAATGTTGATGCCTTGGCTCCTCTGGATGACATCGGAGTCTTTGGTGCTCAAGGTGCTCAAGGACTGTTGATATTGCCCCATTCACCGATGCAGCTGTTGCTGCCAGCACAGTCGGTCTGGACGGCTTGTAACCTTGCAGATGCCATAAGCACTCCAAGGACTGGCTTGCCCGCATTGAAGACGCAGCAAAGTGATAGCTGAGTGTCTTGTCCCTGATTGGCCCCATGCAAAAACTATGACGCAGGCAGAAGGACGCGCAGAACTCGCTCGTCTTCTCCACACCGGAGCTGCCTTGGCTGATCAATCCTGGTTCATGGACATCATCATTGGTCTGCAGAGAGAACGGCAAATAGAGAACCAACAAGTTGCTGCCGCTGCCGCTCTCGCCAAAGTCAACGCCCCTCAATTACTCGACATCAATGTGGTGGGAATCCCAAATGGCCCCGGACGGATGGTCCATCGTTGGGCGCACCTGGCATGGAAATCCCAACCCTCCATGAGAAGTTGCTGTTCATTGTGGCATGTGTTGGCCGTCTCCCCCAACGGGGTCATACCTATGTTCCCTCAGCCCTATGTTCCCTCAGAAGGAGCATTGGTCCGAGGTGTGCTGGGGGTCGGGAGAGGGTGGGTGGTTAGGTTTAGGTGTCTTCCCCGGGGGAGGTTAGGGTGAGGGTTTGAGGTAGGTTGTCGATCGGACCGTCGGCATATTGACGCGGACCCGAGGGAACATAGGGCTGAGGGAACATATAGGTACGGTCCCTCACGACAAGCAGAAAGCCCGCGCAATGTGTCCCGTTCTGTTGATTGTCTTGGCATTCGCATCCCGTGGGTTCCTTTGCACCTGACAAAACTTGCCAGGCTCAAGAATGACCTGAGAGAAACCGTGGGACACCGGTCATAGAGATGATGCAGAACTCTGACCTGCAGCAGACCTTTGCAAACTTCTCGGACTACATTCAAGATGGTGACGACGGGGCAGTCATGCAGAGGTGGGCTGCCTACTTCACGGGCAAATGCCTTAATCCGCATTCGTGTCACTCTCCAGCAGGCCCAGTGTGCACGGGGCCGACAAGCCTCGACATCGTCAACAAGGCTGTTCATCTCCACCCCCACTTCCCTCGGTATCTCCCGATGAGGCTGTATCCGCAAGAATGGGCAGCAGCTAATCTTGCCACACAAGACCATAAGGCAACAATGCGTATTATGGTTTCCGCCAGGACCTTGGAGTCGTCAAGGCAACAAAAGTACAAGAGACTGACCTGGGCGTGCAGCGGCCGCCTGTTGATTGCTGCTGGAGAGAGCAAATTGGAGAACTACAAGGGGTTCGTGGAGGACAAGGCTCAGCTCAAGAACGTCACTGACGTGATAGAAGCCTACACCGACACCATGACACCCGCAGACATGAACACCGACGCCACCGTCGCGGAGGTCAACGCCACCCATGACTACATACGTACACATGGTGGTTCAGTACCCAGCCAACATGCTGTAGTGCGAGCTTCAACCATAAGTTGACCTTCTAAAATCTATAAGGGATTTCATGATGCCTTCAAAGAAAGGCGAGAGCACGTTGGTCTCTCAATATCTACCTCACAAAGTGTGTAATGTTTAAGGTCCTTAAAGGGACACTTCACCCTTTTTGCAAAATAATATATGTTAATGACGTTTAGAAGCTTTAGATCACTTTCCTGGGGGTATTTATGTGTGTAATATGTGGTTTTAGATATTTTAGATTGTAGCAGTGAGCCTGTTGTCTCTGATGTCATGGACACTGGTCTCACTACCTTCCTGGACTACAATTCCCATAATTCTTTGGTGCACTGCTCCTCCTTGTGTATAGGGGGAGAGCTGTCTTACTGAGACAACATGTAGTCCAGGAAGGAAGTGAGCCCAGTGTCCATGACATCAGAGACAACAGGCTCACTGCTACAATCTAAAATATCTAAAACCACATATTACACACATAAAGACCCCCAGGAAAGTGTTCTAAAGCTTCTAAACGTCATTAACATATATTTTTTTGCAAAAAGGGTGAAGTGTCCCTTTAAGATCTCCACGCATAGTCATTGTCTTAAAAAAATAAAATTAATAAAATAAAAATAAGACTGAGGTTAGGATTAGCGACCTACGTGGCTGGTTAAGACTGAAGTTAGGGTTAGCGACCTACGTGGCCGGTTAAAACTGAGGCATGGGCGGTTAAGACTAGGGATGCACCGATCCGGCTTTTTCCGATCCGATACCGATTTCGATACATGGGGTCCAGTATCTGCCGATACAGAGTACCGATCCGATACCCCCCACAAAGAAACGTAATAACCTATTAAGCTGTATGCCTCACTGTGTGGAGTCTGGAATCATTATTTTGTGTAAGGCAACATCAAGGCTTGACTTAAACATTACTTTCCCAACTTTGTAAAACAAAATGTAACAAACACAGATATAAATGCACTGAATTATTTATTAAATAACTGTGCAACAATTAGACCAGGTTAATTTGTGAGCAGGCTAGCCTGGCTGCATTCCACATGTTATACTGTCAATACTACACTACTGTGTCACAGAGGAGGTAGAGTTGTTTTCATACTGTAATTACACACATTACACAATTACATCATTACACGTGTGTGTGTGTGTGTGTGTGTGTGTGTGTGTGTGTGTGTGTGTGTGTGTGTGTGTGTGTGTGTACACACTTGTACGTGTGCTTGCTCTCATTACATTCAAACCCTGCCACAGCAATGCCCCCAGCAGCTCCGGTCCCAGCCAACCCAATGAACAGACCTGAAAGGCTGAAACCCTCAACAGTGTAAAAAAATATTTTTTATCCCACGATTTTGTAACCCATTTTTCACCCCTGTGTCAATCATCTATTGTGATCCTGGGCTCTACACACCCTCCACCAACCTAGTCCCCATATATGGGGGACAAGGGGAGAGCAACTTGAACTCATGCTTCCTTCATGCCTGAGTGTCCAAGTTGCTCCTTTACACCTGACAGGGGGGAGTTTCCCTGGTTGGACGTAGAACGTGGAAGGAAGTTCAAGGAACACGTTATTCCAACCAACTGTCAAGGCAGACAGGGAACCCAGAAGCAGACAGAACAGACAGGGAAACTGGGTAGATGCAAAAACTATAGAGTCTTTATTCACTCCAAAACACAGAAGTTCAAGGCAACGTTCAAGGCCAAAAATAGCTTAGTCCAAAAGGTCCCAGGTTCCAGAAAATAATACTTAGGTCTTCGTTGGAGCTGCGTGGAGAAGTGGTCAGGCTGGCAGGCAGGTACTGAGAAAAGAGAGTAAAATTAGGAACTGGCCAGTAGAGAAGCGGAAAAAGTTCTTGAGTCTTTAGAATATAACTGACCTAGTACAAAAGCACATGGGTGTGCACTGGCCATAGGGGAATTATCACTGAGCACTGTGTGCCATCACAGCCAGGTTTAAGTAGCCAGCCAGGTGATTGCCAGATGGGGACCAGCCAGGCAATCACCAGGACACACCTCTCCACAGATAGAATGCAGCTCCAACCTAAAGGACATAGAAATAACAGTTAGAACAGACAGGCCATCAAGCTGCCATGACACCAACAGTGTAACTATAACTGCAAATAGCAATTTAACATCCAACACAAAAGCAGTGGAATAAAACCAATTGCTTCACTTAAGCAGTGGAATAAAACCAATTGCTTCACTAGCTAGGTACACATTCAAAATAAAACCCAATAGCTTCACTAGCTGGGAACAACATGTAAAAAATTGAATGCAATATGTGCAATATGAAATTAAATTATGAATACTGCAGTGCAGATGTAAAATAAAGAATAAAACAAAAGTTACAAACCAATAGCTTCACTAGCTTGGTACACATTCAAATTTAGTGCAATATGAATACTACAGTGCATATAAGGATTTAAAATCCAATGTAAAAAATAAAAAACAATAAAACAAATCAACCCAATAGCTTCACTAGCTTGGTACACATTCAAATTTAGTGCAATATGAATACTGCAGTGCAAATAAGGATTTAAAATCCAATGTAAAAAGTAAAAAACAATAAAACAAATCAACCCAATAGCTTCACTAGCTTGGTTGGCACACATTCAAAATGAGGTAGTCCACTTTTTTTTATTTTCTTTTTTTTGCCCACTAGAGGGGGGCGGAAGGCCCTTGGATTGCTGCCTACCAGATTTCTACAGCTTCTCAAGCTCAGACTTGAGCATCAGTGCCCGATTCTTGTTCAGGAAAGCAAGTATTTCTGCTCTCTCGGCTGTCAGTCTGTTTCGCTTCTCATCTATGATGTTGGAGACAGTGCTGAACAGCCTTTCACTGTCCACGCTAGTGGAGGGCGCACATAGGTACTTCAAGGCAGCGACAGCAAGGCCAGGAAACCGCTGGCGGTTGACTCCCCAGTATTTGTTTGGGTCTTGTGTTTCAGGAATCGTTTCCTCTGTAAAAAATCCATGCAGTTGGACAGCAGTGCTGGAGCTGGACCTGGTTGCCGCACCAGCATCTTCCTCACGCTCCTCCCGAATCTTGGCAAATTCGTTCATGAAGCTGCCCCTGCTCTTGCTTGTGCTTGCTCCTGCTGGTTCCACCCGAGGGGCCTTGTCTGGTGGCTCCGAAGCCTCTGGTGCTCCATCAACTGTGATGGTAGTCCTCAGGTCTTCCTCCAGTTCTTTAGCCAGTGCATCTTTCCCACGCTGGGCAGAGTCTGGACTGGTGAAGAACCTGAAAAGAACAACACACACACATTAGGTTCAATATAGACTCATCTAATAATACATAAAAAAAAATATATATATATATATATGACCGCGCTCATCTCCGGGGAACATGCCGGCCAGCGTGACGATGTAGAGGTACATGCCGCCCGCCAGGCCGAAGATCCACGCCGGCGAGAAGCTGTTGCTCGCCACCAGGATGCCGAAGCCCAGGCCCAGGTAGCAGCAGCAGGCCGACAGGAAGCTGAAGAGCATCGCCCCGGAAGACGCTCATGCCGGAAGTTGAGCAGGACCGCAAAGTCGCCCAGCTCGTGCGGGAGCTCCTCGAACAAGGACGGCACACGGAGGTGCCCGCGCCCGGCGAGACGGAGGTGGAGAAGGAGGCGCCGATGGCCAGGCCGTCCACGAAGTTGTGCAGGCCGTCGCTCAGCGTGATCATCCAGGCCAGCGTGCCGACGGACGACAGCGGAGGCTTATAGTGTCTACTGTCTATCTTCGTCCTACACAAACGTGCACCAAAGTCTTTATCTAGAGTACAGTATACACAGAATAGGGCTTATACTGTACCTCCAACAGAACCATGCATGGTTATGTGTCTCCATACACACACAGTCACACACGCGCTGAAGCACACGGCCACTCTCGCTAATAATTATCATGATGAGTGGCTGTGTTTTAACCCATTTAGGCCTGACGTCGAAATAAAAAAAATGTCTTTTCTGAAAATAAACATGTTTCTATGTCAGTTGTTCTCAAACATATTCATGTCAAGGAACCCCAAATATATTATGACATTGGCTGCTGACCCCCATCTGAAAATATGTAGTTCCGCAGGGACCCTCTCAGTAGCAATGATTTGAGTTAAAAACTCGCTCTGAAAGAACATATTATTCAACGATTCCAGGCACATTTTCACGATTTTTCAAAAATAGCAGACCTACAAGCTACTCGGTGGCGCGCTATGAGCTTGTAGATCTTCTATTTTTCAATAGCTAAAGCATACATAGCGTGATGCTAACACCAAAACGGGTTCCCGCCCCAAAATGGGTTAAAGGAGTCTCGAGAGGCTTTTATAAATGGGCCAAACGTCCTGGAACCCACTGGGGAAAGAAAGAAGAGTGCAGCGTATGGCCAGTGTTTTATTAAAACCTTTCATCTTCCTGCCCCTTCATGCTCTGTGGGAGACGACCACGACGACGAAAAGAACCTCCTCATTTACTAACATGAGTTTTGGTATATACAGTAGGCCCGTCACAATTATTACATAATCCCCTCTCATCGCAATTATTTGAGACTGGACCGCTGCCCGGCTGTATATAGGGCACCGAGTCGGTTTACGATGGTAAAGTTGGAGATCGATGCACCACCACCTGGCTATGCAATACCCGGTGTACCCGTGCCACCCATATTTGACTAGATTTGATCGAGAGACTGCCATTGGATTTTTTTTAATTTCCGTTTGTCATTATTATGAAAGCAGGGAATCATAGCTTCAAATTGACATATTGGTTGTGCAGTTTGACCCACTAGTTTTTTGAGATATGGCTTATATAGAGTAATGTCTTGCAGAGCTATATACAGCAATCTGAGAATTTGGTCTTCAAAGATGCAGTTCCGTGGTCAGTGGCATTTGGGGGGCGCTGTTTCCTCTTCATTGCTAAAAAAATCTACCCCCCCCCCCCACCCAGGTGGGGGCAGTATTGAGTCGAAAACAAGAGTGAAGCTATTTATTTAATTCTGGGTCAGGGTCTGTGTCACTTTTATGCCCATATGGAGATTTTTCTCTTTGTGTCGTGTCTCAGTGTTGTGATGTCAGAACAGGCCAGCTCCATAATATGGAGCCTGGGCAGGGGCCCTGTCAGGAGTCCGGGCAGGGGCCTTTTGTGGCGGCTCCGGACAACCGTGGGTCCGACCGACTCGACTCCGGGCACTGCACTCCCTGTGGGGGTGTGCATGGAGCGTGTGTGTGTGTCATGTTACGTGCATTACAGACGTATACGCACAGACAGAGACTCAAGAAACAACGCTCTGAACTTTGACCTTGAACCACACCACATTCTGTACATTGTGTGTCCACGACGCGTTGTCACGCAGCTTGTAGATCTGCTATTTTCAATCATTATTTTTGTGTACATTTGAAAACACCCGAAATGAGACATTCTGCACAAGGAGCAGCCTACTTTCTACTGTTGGTATTTATAGAGTATTATTCCCATATTGCACTATTGATACTTCAACTCAAGTATACACAATGGGAGTACTTTTTGCACCACTGCTGTTTCCCGTTGTTGAACACAGCGTGGCTACAGGCCCAGAACACCGCGCTGGCGCAAACATTAAAGACTGCATGCGCACGCACACGCAGGGTTGCACGCACGCACACACACACACACAAATCATTACCACTGTTATAGTCCCTAAACAGACATAATCTCAGCCATCCCTATAGCAGTATACTGTGTGTGTGTGTGTGTGTGTGTGTGTGTGCGCGTGTGTGTGTGTGTGTGTGTGTGTTTGTATGCGTATCCGTGTGTGTGTGTATGTGTGCGTGTGCATGCGTGCGTGTGCGCATGCGTGCATGTGCGTGCGTGCGTGTGTGTGTAATGTGCGTGCGTGCGTGCAGAGGAAGGTGCCTGCATGTGAACAAACGAACACCGTCTGTTCGCCAGAAATCCAAACTCATGAATAATGCTTTTAAATCTGACTTCATCTTCCTTTAAATCGTCTTCTTAAGGCCATCAAAGCGCTCCATATTCATGAGGAGGGACATGAATAATATATGAGGAACTATTTAGACAAAGGAAAGTGACAATGTGCCATTTGGGACACAGCTACACGTACGCACGCGCGTGCACACACTGACACACGCACGCGGTACGGTGATGTCGCGGCATGCTGACTCAATCGTGACCCGCCACAGTGACACTTTCTCTCGCCACACATCGTTGAAGCTCATTTGCATGACAATGACACGATCGTCGTCGTGCTGGTGAAGAGATTGTTGTCCTTTTGGCTGCCTTCGGGATGTACTCGAGACAAAAGGGACGTCAGCGGACCCCATAGCTAGGTTGATAATTAGCCTTTATTTTCACTCGCATAATTATGCCTATAAACTAAAGCACTATACGGTGTGGTCCTTTTCAGCGTGACAAATATATATTTCCGTGGACGGAAATGGAAGCTTCCCTATACTCGGATTTCGGGAGGTCTAGTTCCAGGCTCTTATCTAGAGCACCGAAGTCTGACGTCAATAGCGGGTGCAAATCCACGGGTTCATGTACTTTTTATTTGCATTGTAATCCCCAGAGGGGGATTTTAGATCGCCTCATAAAATAAACAAATTATTCATGTCAGTGGAAGTTGCTCAGTGGCGTCTTGAAGCACCCTGGAAGAACCGTCTCAGAACGTCTACGTCCGCATTTGACCACCACACTTTGGTGGTCAAATGCCAGAAGTGCAACCGAGCGCTCAATGTTATAAAGCCCTGCAGCTGCACGGGGTTTCCCGGTCATGAATCCACGGGTCCGCCTGCAGTCCCTCCTCTTACCACTAGGGGCCCAGTGCTTCAACGTTGAAGAGCCTCACTTGGGGGGCCTTGAGGACACCCCGTGCAGCTGGGGTCCGTTTGCACTTCTGCATTTTGGGCAGAAAAATAAATAAAAAACGAAGAAGTAGAAGGTTGTTCTTGGTGCTTCAAAACGCCACTGAGCATCTTCCACTGACATGAATAGCAGGGCTATGGCTAAACCACAAGGACAGCACAGCATATAAATGACATGAGTGGAAGCGGCACGTTATGACACGGTTAATGGGAAACACTTTGCTTGAATGCGGGTGGCAAAAATGATCAGTTTTGTAAGTGTTGTTGCATTGAGCGCAACTGCCACAGCGGTATAGTTGCCGTTGGGTAGCGGGGCCAGCAGTGTCTGGCTGGCCTGTAGAGAGGCGCATGCATGCACGCCTTTGGTCTGCATGAACAACCATATCTTTAATCTTGCGCCCTCGCTTATTTACAAAAAGGGGGTTTGTGTTAAAAGATAGGCGCTATAGAGCAGGGTCGGACGTCAGGACATGCCAGTGTTTATTAAAAAAAACGGCTTTATGACGCCCGAGTGGGGAGAGAATGTGGTAATGCAAGTGACTGAAAACTTTTTCTCTTGTCTCTCACTCATTTTGAGGAGGTCTGCCCGAGATTGTTCCAATGCCGTGTCATATAGGCTTTTTTGATCCACTCAGCCGGGTGACCTCGTTGTAGGAACCTAGCTGTCATGTCATCCGCTTTCTGTACATACTCCTCAGTAGAGGAGCACACTGTTCTGAGTCGGTAAAATTGGCTTTCAGGAAGCCCTCTTTTTAGAGGTGTAGGATGGAAACCGTTATTAAAAGGGTGTTCTTGTCAGTTTCTTTCCTATTTTAAATGTTTCAGACAGATTAAAACAATTATTTTCCAACAACACAGACCCGAGTGCCACCGCTACCGCTATAGTGCTACACCTGCCTCCACCTCTTTCAGACAAAAAAAAAAGCACGTTTTGTCCAAACACACCCATTGCCTCTATTAACACGTTTTGTAGATTGGTTGAACAAGATATCATGAAGGAGATTAATCAGCCTTGTCATGTTGAAAGAAACCTAACGGACAATGAAAAGACGGCATTGAATGAACTCATTAATGACAAAAACATAGTGATTAAACCTGCAGATAAGGGAGGTGGCATTTGCATTCAGGATAAAGACAAATATGAAGCTGAGATTACAGTATGTCTCAATATTGTCAAACACGACCGTTTACAAGAAAATGAAAAGTGATCCCACTGGTTCGTTTCAACAAAAACTCAGTGTTTTTTTTAGAGGATGCCAAAAAGAATGGCTGGATCACTAAATCTGAACATGGCTTCTTATAATATTGTCAGCATCCAGCCTGCCCGGTGATGAATACACTGCCTAAAATACATAAATCAAGATCCCCCGGGTCGTCCTATTTTTTTTGGCTCCTCTATCTGAATTAGTTGACTACTTCATCAAACCCTATATGTACTACTACATTCTTTACTAGCATACATTCAAGACTCTCTACTGATTTTATAAACAATATTTCCGGTATCACTGATTTGCCGGATGATGTGATTTTGGTTACTTTTGATGTTGCCATGCCTCTACACAAACATACCCCGTGACGGTGGTGTTGAGGCTTTTTTTAGGCTATTATCTTAATAACCGTGACGCTATACTGTAGCGCTACTCGAAAATAGAAGATCTACAAGCTCGTAGCGCGGCACTCGGTTGCCGCGCTACGAGCTTGTAGATCTGCTATTTTTCGAAAAACCGTGAGAATCGTTTGAGAACCGCTAACATAGAAACGTAGGGTTTTTTCAGGAAAAAGGCGTTATTTTGTAGAATCGTCCTCAGGTCTAAATGGGTTTATAAAGAAGTGTTGTCCCAAGGAGTCCCTAAACCGGGTGTGTTTTGGGCTTCACAGTCTAGACACAATCCTCATCCTCATCGCCCTCCACGAGGCATAGATGCAGTGTTTTATTGTCACTGTATGAAACGGAATCGGTCACAGGATGTATTTACATGTATATACAGTATATCGGCCACATGGCGTCTTACGTTATCATCCAGGGCCCTAAACAAACAAGCTGCCGTTCAATTTACGCCATAAGTGCTCTCTAAACAAACATTTAAAAGTCTGTAGACTTGGCTAAACCGCATGACGTATAATCTTCAAAAGCTAGATGTCGGAGGAGGCTATAGTGGCCCTCTGGGAACCGTGGTTCCCTAACTTTTTCATGTCAAGGACCCCCAAATGAACACTGATTAGTTATAGCCCTGCTCATGAGCTTCTGGGATTGAAACTGAAACAAAGTGAATGAAACAAGTGGTGACTTCGGAACGCTAGGGCCTATATCTGGCAGTGTGGCGGCACATTGCATGTGACAGGACTTTGGAGAGGAGCCTGGATCCTTGTTTAATGTGTGAAGTGGTGACTGTGTGTGTGTGTTGTGCGTGCAGTGGTGAGAGTGGAACAGACCCTTTGATGTCACTGTATAGTGGCAGGGCGGCAGTAGAGTGTGTGCGTGCGTGCGCTCGTGCGTGCAATTTGATTGATTGATTCTTTATTTAAGTGTCATGTTTCCCGAAGAAGCCCAGCCCATATATGGACTGCACAGGACACTTTTTACATTTTACATAAACAATGACAATACATTTTTCATCCATCTTATCCGTGCAACGTTCCAAACCCAGAGCTATACAGCTATATCGTCGTGACAAGTGACAACTTTAAATAGGCTATTAAAGATTATAATACTGTAAGTTTACAGTCAATCAATCAATCAATCAGCCTCTCAAACCCATGGTTTATTGTTCCAATGCGTAACGACGTGCGTCAGGCTGGCCATATTAAACAAATGCAAAGTGAAATAAACCCATTATGGGCAGGAGCCCCTTTCGGTGTTTTAACTGCGAGCTTGTAGGTCTGCTACTTTGAATATATATATTCTTTCAGAAGAATTGTTATTTATTTCGACGTCAGGCCTAAATGGGTTGTTGGTTGGCTGAACTGGAGCCAAGCTGTTTACTTTTGCCGTTTTAATTAACGTTGTTATGACGAAAGGCTCCATCGTGTATCAGTTTGTGCTATAGGACGTGTACACGCGTTCTAGCACATTTTCAATGATATCAAACGAGAGAAGAATATTTTTTATATATTTATAATATATATATATATATATATTATGAGTCGAGTCTGTCGAGTCCGAGTCGAGTCTGGAGTTTTTGAGGGGCTCAATATACGTAGGGTGTGTGTGTGTGTGTGTGTGTGTGTGTGCGTGCGTGCGTGCGTGCGCGCGCGTGCGTGCGTGCGTGCGTGCGTGCGTGTGTGTGTGTGTGTGTGTGTGTGTGTGTGCGTGTGCGTGTGCGTATGCGTGTGTGTGTTTTGTATGTGCGTGCGTCTGAGAGTGAGTGCAAAAGACCTACACATATAGCTTAAGGCTATTTTTGGTTATAAAGTTAACTGTTAACTGTTAACAGAGAGAGCGAGAGAGAGAGAGAGAGTAGGGCGTGTGTAAAATTATATATATCCTCTGCATTCATCCATCTTTAACTATTATCATATTCTTCTGCTATTAGGAACAACAACAACAACCACCTCTTAGAACAACATGCATATTTAGCCCACAGTCCTCACAATTGTTCTATCATACTATTAATAATGCATGCATTTGCTGCGCGCACGTGCACCTGTGTGTCTGGGCGTGTGTGTGCGTGTGTGTGTGTGTGAGTGTGTGGGACGATGGGGGGGGGGGATAACGGATCGGGTGGGTGGGCGCGGGTAATACAATACCTAATAACGTGACCCTGCGCATGCATCACTAATGCGCGTACTACAGCGACAATTTAAACCATTTAGTCCTGATGTCGAAATTAAAAAAAAATGTCTTCTAAATCCTAAACGTTTTCTGAAATATACCTATGTTTCTATGTGTCAGTGGTTCTCAATATTTCATGTCAAGGACCCCAGAAATTATTATGTAATTGGCCGCCCGACCCCCGTCTGAAAATATGTTATTCCAGCGACCCCCCCCCCCCCCCCCCCCCCCCCCCAGAAGCAAAGATTGGAGTTAAACATGTTTGCCCTGAAAGAATATATATTCAAAGATCTGCGCAACATTTTCACTATTTAAAAGAAATTGCAGATCTACAAGCTCGTAGCTTGTAGTTCTGCTATTTTTCAATAGCTAAAGTTATATTCTAATGAAACACCAAAAGGGGTACCCGCCCCCAAAATGGGTTAAACCCGGGACCGCTGACGTCTTATCAATAATGTCTCACAGCCGCGTCGATGGACCCTCCACGCCGCTTCCTGCCGTATATAGCCTACTACTGAGACGGTGTTTCAAAGCGACACAGAGATTATATTATATATATATTATATATATAGGCTGATACGCTGAGATTTGCCTTGCCTGCATTCCTGTATATTTACTCCTCCTCCCCCACGACCACTGGCCACGCAGCAGCACGTTACTGTTCCAATTAAACACTAATTAATTCATCCACACATCCTCCCCCCTATACTCACCGGGGATCCGCATGGAAGGTAAACGGTGCCCCCGAGTGGCAGCACGGTGAATTGCAACCGGGGGGAAGTAAAGAATTATATTATAATGAATATATAGCAGAATATGGACAAATTCTTCCAATTTGGCGAATGGATATGAATGAATTAATGGATGGATGGATGGATGGATGGATGGATGGATGGATGGATGGATGGATGGATGGATGAATGAATGAATGAATGAAAGAAAGAAAAACTGCATGTGCACCATGCAGGGCCCGCTTGTGAGCATAGATGATGACGCAAGTTTGAGCCACGGACCACCATTTGATGACATTTAGCCTATATCAGACGATTTTTATCATATTTTCAGATTTTGTCCACAAATCCATGCTGTATATTAATGTTGGTACCATTAGGCACATTTATAGCACTTTGGCTATCAGTCAATGATAGCCAATGATATCGGCCACTCTTTTTTTCTCTTTTTAAGACTCAACTCTTTTTAGACCAATTAGGAGAGATAACAGGCAAACTATACTGTATACTCAAAAAATAACAATTTTACATTTGGCCTAATTATATGCCGGTAATTGTGTAGACTTCTTGTGAATTAAGTAGCGCGGATGTTTAACTCTCGAGAGCGTAAAACCGTGAAACCATGTGGTTTTAGGCTCTCAATATCAATGTTACACTCTCAAGAGCTGAAGATCTACAGTATAACAAGCTGGGTCCATTTGGTTATTAACCCATTCTGAACGGGAACCCATTTTGGTGTTGGCATCATGTTATGCTTTAGCTATTGAAAAATAGCAGATCTACAAGCTCATAGCGCGCCACCGAGTGGTGCGCTACGAGCTTGTAGCTCTGCTATTTTTGAAAAATCGAAAGAACGACTGACATTTTTAGAATCTGATCTCAGGTCCGAATGGGTTAATCAGACCAGTGTGTGTCCAGTGGAAAACCTCGTATGAATCTGATCTCAGGTCAGAATGGATTAACTCTCCATCATTTAGCTGCATGCTTGCACGGGGACCACCTGGAACCCCCCCTCAAGGCCCCACCGGTGGTCCCCGGACCACTGGTTGAGAACCGCTGCAGCACTTGGGACAACAGAGTCATGTATTCAGACGGATCCAAACATTGTTGTTTTTTCTTCTGTTCACTGCATTTGTTTACACCCCCCGAGGGGGAGCTATATAGACGAGAGGAAGAAACACAATCATCACCTCTATAGCACCATGAAGACCACATTTGTTTTGAAACATTTTTTATTCTCTATAGAGTGAGAGAGCAGCCATTATAGCTCCATCGTTACAGCTGTATACTAGTGTACACCGTATGTACACACGTTAACACGTCTACACAACAGGGGGGGGGGGGGGGGGGGGGCGGTTTGAGACATCACATCATCACTTCAGAGGTGACTTTTACAGCTATAGCTGTTGGCTTTGGAACAGGTTACTGTGCGTGTGTGTGCGTGCGTGCGTGCATGCTTGCGTGCGCGCGTGTGTGTGTGTGCGTGCGTGCGTGTTCTTTGAAGTGGTTTTCGTGTGGATTAATTGGTGTGTATATGTCCGTAGGCATGGGATTTGCACGTACACATTTGTGCATAATATGCTTGTATAGTTTTGTATTTTGTATGCCTTTGTACTGTGTGCGTGCGTGCGTGCGTGCAATGCCGTGCATGTGTTGATTGGCAGAACAGCTAGCAGTCAGTCTCAGCACGATGCTATCGTGACCTTAAGCGCCGCTGTGCGATTGGACCAACCATAAATCTAATTGAAGAACCCCCCCCCCCACCACCCCTCCCGTCTGCATTCTTATCACAATCACTCAGACTCAACAGCTCCCGTCTCCTCCCCTTGTCTCCTTCCCTTGCCTCCTCCTCTCAGAGTGTGTGTGTGTGTGTGTGTGTGTGTGTGTGTGTGTGTGTGTGTGTGTGTGTGTGTGTGTGTGTGTGTGTGCGTGCGTGCGTGCGTGCGTGCGTGCGTGCGTGCGTGCGTGCGTGCGTTAGGGCATTAACGACTTGGGATTTTTCCAAGTCGACTTGTCAGACAGTAAAGTCGATGCATCGTTTTATGACGGTGGGGGGGAACTCTAACAGGGGCGGGTGGAGGTGCATGCGCTCAAATACGGAGCATGTCAAACAACAAAGCACTGCGCACACAATGGCCTCTCCAATATGACACAGTGTATTGTCTCATCTATTTGGCAAAGCGCTGATTATCAAAACATAAAACTGTGACAGTAAATACTAAACAGTGCAGGCACACACGCAAGTGTGCGAGACCAGAAAAGAGAACACAACAGGAGAGGGGGCATAATTGGCACACAGCGCAGCAGCAGCAGCACAATGGCCCCTGAACACAATACAAAATATAACATTAACACTAGTGGCAGTCAGCAGCCTGACCTTCAGAACACAATATAGAAGACATAGGTCTATATATTAACATTTACAGCAGCCAGCAGCAACTACCAACAACTCGATAAGCCAGCACGGATGTGGGAGGGATATCGTTTGGGGATAAAGTTTGCGCGCTTCTACCTGTTCATTCTCTGACACAGCACAGTTCAAACCAGTCAATAGTGGGACACCGCTGAGAGCCACATACACAGCTGCAGTTAGGTTCTTAATTAAGGGCGCGTTCTGAATGCAATATGCAAACTGATAGGCGAGTATGCAAAGTGAAAGAATGACTCCTGTCCGTGACAATAATCAATGCTACAGTTTGAATTATGTACACACGCACACACACGCACGCAAAAAATATGGGGAAAACAATTGATTTTTTTTATTAAAAAAAAAAAAAACTTTCGACTTATCCTAATCTGAATCGACTTGTGTTAATGAAATCGATGCACCGATTTTTTTGTGAATGCCCTAGCGTGCGTGTATGTGCGCCTGTACATGCGTATGTGCATAAGTGTTGTATTCACATGCCTCTGTGTGTGTGTGTGTGTGTGTGTGTGTGTGTGTGTGTGCATGCGAGCGTCTATGTATGTGCATGTGTCTGTGCGTGTGTGTGCGTGCATTTGCGTGTGTGCGTGTGCTTTTGTCAACCACTTAGCCTAAGAGCCGTCAATCATGACATCATTATCACGGGCCGTTTGAAATGATTGAACCCCCCCCCACCCAAAAAAACCCTCAAAACTCAAAAGCCAAATTCCAATACCCCACTCCAGCATGGCAGTGTTATGGTGAAATTGGTGACCTGCCGAAATGTGTGACCATCCTGTGGACTTCACACACAACGTACAATGGAGGTCTTTAAATACAATGGCCTAAATACCGCTATAGGTTGAACTCTGCTAATAAACGAACTGCAACGACTTACATTAGGACACTAGACGTTATGTGATTGTCTACACCAGGGATACTCAAATAGATTTACCTGTGGGCCACATTACAAAAATGTCAAGGGGCCAGGGGCCAGTAGATAAAATTACGACATTAATGATACTTGATAACTTCTCTCTTTCAATTGCTTTATTTTCGCAAAATGTATCAAAGTACAATGTGCATGCACACAATATGTAAATAAATAAATGTGTTACATTTTCTTGCATAAACACAAAGAGCTGTTTCCATAACTGCACAAATTATTGCACATAACATGAGTAGCTGTTATAATAACATAACATGAGTAGCTCTTTGCCTGCCTGCCTGCCTGCCTGTCTGTCTGTCCATGAGTAGTTATTTGTCTGTCTGTCAATGAGTAGCTGTCTTACTGTCTGCCTGTCTATGAGTAGCTGTCTGCCTGCCTGTCTATGAGTAGCTGTCTGTCTGTCTGCCTGCCTGCCTGTCCAATTGTCCATGAGTAGCTGTCTGTCTGCCTGTCTGAGTAGCTGTCTGCCTGCCTAATTGTCCATGAGTAGCTGTCTGTCTGCCTGTCTATGAGTAGCTGTCTGCATGCCTGCCTAATTGTCCATGAGTAGCTGTCTGTCTGCCTGTCTATGAGTAGCTGTCTGCCTTCCTGCCTGTCCAATTGTCCATGAGTAGCTGTATGTCTGTCTATGAGTAGCTGTCTGCCTGCCTGCCCAATTGTCTATGAGTAGCTGTCTGTCTGTCTATGAGTAGCTGTCTGCCTTCCTGCCTGTCCAATTGTCCATGAGTAGCTGTCTGTCTGTCTATGAGTAGCTGTCTGCCTTCCTGTCTGTCCAATTGTCCATGAGTAGCTGTCTGCCTGCCTGTCCAATTCTCCATGAGTAGCTGTCTGTCTGCCTGTCTATGAGTAGCTGTCTGACTGCCTGCCTGTCCAATTCTCCATGAGTAGCTGTCTGTCTGTCTGCCTGTCTATGAGTAGCTGTCTGCCTGCCTGCCAGCCAGCAAGTTGGTTAACAGAAAATAAATTGTTATGGCTGAGTAAAATAAAATACAATAAACACAATTTGCCTGAAAATAGATTACCCAGCTATGACCTTTTTCATGAAAAAAAATGAGTAGTGATATGGCTGACTGAGTAAAATAAAACAATCTACCTGAAAATAGATAGCTATAAGTGAAGTGAAGTGCAATTTCCGCAATTTCCGCAATTTCCGCAATTTCCATTTCCACCATTTCCGCAATTTCCGCAATTACCATTTCCGCAATTTCCGCAATTTCCGCAATTTCCATTTCCGCAATTTCCGCAATTTCCATTTCCACCATTTCCGCAATTACAATTTCCGCAATTTCCGCAATTTCCATTTCCATTTCCAACTATTAATGGCAGCTGGGTTTCATCATTCAAATAAAATAGAATTCTGTCCGTTTAGCTATAAAATTATGTCAGGGAATAGGGATAGACAGTATATGTCTTTCATTTGCATTGCATCTCCCCCCCCCCCCCCCAAGCTTTTATTTTCGTTCGAGTAATAGTACAACTCTAATAGTATTACTTATAATAATGTAATTAAAGATGACTTCATTCAGATTGATTTATTTTTATTTCATTTTCCAGATTTTTTTTTTTTTCTTTTTTTTAGATTTTCATTGGTGGGCCAGTCATAATGGTCCCGCGGGCCTGAGGTTGAGTATCCCTGGTCTACACGATTGTCACACATTTCAGCAGGTCACCAATTTCACCACAACGCCAGCATTGCAGCTGTACGTTAAGCTTGGATTATCCTCTTTCTATATCTGCAATGTGTTTGTTTCATAAAAATCAGACATGTTATGAGCTACTTTCTGTCAAGAAATTCCTTGCAAGTGATGGAGTTTGGGAGCGCTCGTTGACTATCACTCAACGGCCCATGCGTATACCACACTGTTTTTAATTTGCACATAATGCAGGAGGCAGCAGGCGGTTGCTTTAGTGATAACGAGCGCTTCCATACTCACTTAGGAAAATAATCATCTGCAAGGAATGTATATGCTATTGACAGGCAGGAGCTCATAACATGTCTACGGTGAACACTTTGCACATATAGTAAGAGGACAATTCAAGCTTTTCGTACAGCTGCAATGTTGGTGAGTTTGACGTTGTTTTAATACCATCCGATAGGACTTTTTCTGTTTGGATCAATGGGCTGTCAATGGGAAGTTGTCACCTAGTAGTTAGCACTTTGCTGGCAAGGTGGCAGCTGTGTGTATATCATCAATCCTCTATTTATCATGGTATCTTTTACACATCCCGTGGGAAAAGAGACAACGAGAGCAACTATCAGGGGATATAACTATTCGGGGCATTTGAACACCGATGCCTGCCATGAGTCACAATGTGGGGGTGTCTCAATCTGTGGGACACGCCTGAAAGGTCTTGGAAATGAGAGACTGTCTCCCACGCAAAGAGGGGACACCTGGTGTCACCATAGATGACATTATCAATACTTTTACTTAAGTAAAACAATGGAGTACTCCCCCCACCCCCCCACACACACACACACACACACACACACACACACACACACACACACACACACTATGTACAGTAAGAGTCCATGTCCAAGCCCTCCAGCCTTTCCTTTGTATAGCCATTATATTCCATCAGATCTTTCTTTGTGTTGGAGCGCGGGTAGCACTCCACACACCTAATTGGCCACATATGGCGCATACATAGGCTACACACATACATTACATACATACATGAGTATGTGTGTAAACGTGTGGGAGGCTGGAAGCGGCTATGGCGCCAGGAGAATATCCGAGGCATGCCTGCAGGTGGTCTAACCCCTTTTGGCGTTATTAGCATTATACGCTATGCTTTAGCTATTGAAAAATAGCATATTATCTACAAGCTCATAGCGCGCCACCGAGTGGCGCGAGACATGTTGCAGTGAAGGCCATCGGAATCGGGAGTCGCACGCTGCCAGACTGGATTAACCAGCCAAGGTGCCTGGACCGCTGAGCCGCACGGCCCCAGGCCCAGAGCCAACGTTTTTAACTTGAGTCTTTGCTTCTGCCGGGTGGTCCCTGGAACAACATATTTTCAGATGGGGGGGGGCCTAAAAGAGATAATTCTGGGGGTCCTTGACGTGAAAAAGGTTTGAGCACCACTGACATAGAAACATGGGGCTTTTCAAGAAAACTGTCAGGATTTTGAAGACTTTCTTTTTAGAATCGGCCTCAGGTCTAAATGGGCTAAAATGCATGAAAAACACTTGTACTGTTACTGTATATGCTTTGTCCCACGGCGGTCTCCCACGGCCATGGAACAAAGTAAAAAATTGATCTTAACACACTTAATGCGGGAAAGGGATTTCCACGTTTATCGCATGTTTGTATTGATTACTTTCAATCGCCTTTCTACACACACCCGGACAAGACCTCAAGCAGTCCTGATCCATTGCACAACACTCCGAACACGTGATCCCCCCCCCCCAAAAAAAGAAAAGAAAATGCCTCTCCCCCTCCCTTCCTGGAAACAGGACGGGAGAAGGTTGGCGTGTTGTCACGTAATGGCGGCTCGGATACTCCCGTGCAACTCAGGTCAACAGAATCGCTGCATAACAAGCCGATCGTTCGTCTGGGTGCACTGGGGTGCACCTCTCATCTGATTTCTCTCTCTTGGTTTCATACTCAAACAGAAGAACTCACGGATTGTATCGTCCCTCTGCGAGCGGTTATTTCTTTATCGTGACGATCAACGCCGGTCAGATGGAACATTTCAAATGCGCTGTGTTGTATTACGAGAGGTGGGCAGGCTTGGCAGCAACACTATAACCGCCGTCACAACAGTCTTTCCACCTCGGAGGAAAAAAACAGCAGGCGAACTCGGCTATAGCCGAGTTGGAACGATACACAGCGTCTGACATGAAACCGCTCCAAATTAGGCTTTCTGTTCAAGAAGAGTACGCTACTACAAAAGCAGGTGTTACATAAAGGTATACATATCTCCAGAATGGAAGATGGTAAAATCAATTGGTTTTTTTAAAGGTAGAGTAAGTGATTTCACTCAAGAAACCTTTCGTTTTCGTTTTTGGCTGTGGGACCTAAGCCTTCGTCCAATCAGGATAGAGAGTCAAAAACGAAACCTACGGTTTTTTGACCCCCATGGGGTTAACTGGGGACAGGGAGGAACTCCTTATATGGTCAGCACACTCTATAGTAGAGAGGATTATCACAACAAAACAAAAAAAGAAGTGATATTTAAATTAAGTGAAATCACTTACTCTAAATTGGACAAGTCACGCTTTCTTTTGAGGTATGCTGTGTGATTCTCAGTATTGCGGGAGTCCTTGGCACGCTGTGTGTTAAGCTTATATACCAACGCACGCAGGCCCCCCTCCCCAGCATGGCCCTGCAGCATGCAGCCATGGCTCTCCATCCCTCTCCATTGTTGCACACAGACACACACACACGAGGCTCCCGGCCGGGCAGAGAGCGTTGGTTTTGTCCTTTCATGGCCTCCGGGCCTTCGTATTGTATAGAGTAAAGATGAACGCCTCAGGGGGAGGGGGGGGGGGGGGACGGGACACGACAAAATGCTTTCTTCATGCTGGAGCATGGGGCTTTTGCCCAGGCAGGCACTCGTTTGAATTTAAAAGACGATGTTATATATGAGAGACGAAAAAGGGAAGAAAAAAAACTCCTAATTGGGCCCGTCGGGAGCCCGCGGGAAATAATCCTTACAGGCATTCGTTTTTCTTTTTTTTTTTTACGTGCGGGGAGGGTGCATTACGAGGTGCATGTTAACTTTCTTGCATTATGAACTAAACATAACCACTGTATTGTGTGTGTGTGTGTGTGTGTGTGTGTGTGTGTGTGTGTGTGTGTGTGTCCCTCCATACTATTCCGTTGAGTTGTTTTGCTCTTCGGGGGTTTCACAGGGGGTTATTCATCGCCTCTCTCCGCCTCCATTTAGTGGAGGGGTGTGTGTGTGTGTGTGTGTGTGTGTGCGTGCGCACGCGTGTGCGTTTGTGTGTGAGAAAAAGTTGAAGAGAGCGAGAGAGCAGCTCCCTCGAGACGGCACACCGAACCGCCAGGGGAGGATTTGATAAAGTATTTTGTGGTACATTAGGTGTGTGTGTGTGTGTGTGTGTGTGTGTGTGTGTGTGTGTGTGTGTGTGTGTGTGTGTGTGTGTGCGTGCGTGCGTGCCTGAGTGCGTGCGTGCGTGCTGCTCTGATCTTATTTCAGTGCACGTGAAACGAGGTTTGTTGCTGTACACATGCACGTATTATACTTAATACTGTGTATTAAATGCTACGGTCTGGTCGCCCACGTGCGCACGTATAGCCTATAAGTGCACGCCCCCGTGCAAGCTCGCCTGTTGCTAAGCCACACAAAGCCAGGGTTCAGTTTTGGTTGTGGGAAATAATTTAGAAAAAACAGGGGCTGGGAGGAGGGAGGGGTTTTCTTAACCACCACCGGAAAGAAATAAAAGGTCATTGTCCCAAAACGCAAAGCCCTTCTGTGAGGAACCTCTGTGTCATCCTCCACCTCAAAGGCCACAAAAATAAGGTCATTCAATTGTCGTTCTGCCGCCTTAGAAATATCGTCAAAATCAAGCCCTTCCTTTAATATATTTTTCATCCCACGATTTTGTAACCCATTTTTCACCCCTGTGTCAAACATCGAATGTGATCCTGGGCTCTACACACCCTCCACCAACCTAGTCCCCATATGTGACCAGGGACAGTGGTTTGATATGGGGGACATGGGGAGAGCAACGGACTTGAACTCATGCTTCCTTCATGCCTGAGTGTCCAAGTTGCTCCTTTTACAGCTGACAGGGGGGAGTTTCCCTGGTTGGACGTTATTCCACACATGGACACATTATTCCAACCAGTTCCTTTCCCCTCCATCAGGCGCCCCGGCTGGCTAGTTTAGTGACCAGGATTACTGCATGATTTTTGTGAGGGTACCTACCCTAGGGGACACGGGGAGAACATGCAAACTCCACACAGAAAGGCCCTTTCGCCAACCCCACCTTTGGGTATGGGCACTGATGACGCGGAGGAGGAAACACGCCGCCAGCACCCATAGCGTCCCGAGCGGGAATCGAACCCAGGACCTTATAGCTGTGAGGCGACAGCACTACCAACTGTTCATTTATTCACGCCTCAATTATTGCCACTCCCTGCACTCCTGACTATAGAGGTCTTCACGGGTCCAATTGAACAGATCCGCACCAAAATCAAAGCGGAGATAATTGACTCTCCAAATCCATCCTTAACGCCTATACTGTAGAAGATGTAACTATCGTTCAGAATGCTGCAGCCCAAGTCCTGACCACTTCAAGGAAATATGGTTGGGTTGTTTAAATAGTACATTTTGAATTCTAGACCTTGCAACAGCATACTTTTCTACATTGAAGTATTGATGATACTTTTACTTTTAGAGAGAGAGAGAGAGAGAGAGAGAGAGAGAGAGAGATCAAAAACGACATCTTCAACTCTGAGGCTTGTTTCATTCTGTTTCCGGTACGGTGAGCGGTGGGGGAGGATGAAATCCCTGCGCTCTCTCTCTCTCTCTCTCTCTCTCTCTCTCTCTCTCTCTCTCTCTCTCTCTCTCTCTCTCACACACACACACACACACACACACACACACACACACACACACACATTCTTTCTCTCTCTCACACATTCTCTCTCTCTCTCTCTTTTATATTTCACAGGCCTTCCTTCCATGAGGCCCGTGGTAATTTGCATAATGGCAGTTATCTCTGAAATGAAGTCATTAACTTTTAAGTTTTAACCCATTAAGACTTGAGGAACCGCAATTCTACAAAATGTCTTCTAAATCCTATACGGTTTCCTGGAGAAGAGAAAAAAAAGTGTTTCTATATGTTTTCAAACCTTCTCATGTCAAGGACCCCCAAATATTATGTATTTGGCACACCAGACCTCCCCCCCCCCCCCATCTGAATATTATGTTGATCCATGAGGGAAGCACAGATTTGAGTTAAAAACGTTCGCTATATATAGGCCTATATTGAAAGATTTGCGCCACATTTTCACAATGTTTGAGTGGTGCATGCAGCCGCTCCTATGTGCGCTCGCTCTGTCTGTCTGTCTGTCTGATCCTGGGCTCTACACACCCTCCGCCAACCTGGGGAGAGCAACGGACTTTAACTCATGCTTCCTTCATGTATGAGTGTCCAAGTTGCTCCTATTTACACCTGACAGCTAGGGGGGAGTTTCCCTGGTTGGACGTAGCGCTTGGAAGGAACACATTATTCCAACCAGTTCCTTTCCCCTCCATCAGGCGCCCCGGCGTGAGGATACCTACCCTAGGGGACACGGGGAGAACATGCAAACTCCACACAGAAAGGCCCTTTCGCCAACCCCGCCTCGGGTATGGGCACTGATGACGCGGAAACACACACGGCCAGCGCCCACAGCGTCCCGAGCGGGAATCGAACCCAGGACCTTCTAGCTGTGAGGCGACAGCACTACCAACTGTGCCATCGTGCCCCTATGATTGTGATTTTTGTATTAATTTAAAAAAAAGCAGATATACAAGCTTGTGCACGAGCACAGTGCAGAGGCGCGCGCAAGCTTTTTTTCAACAGCTAAAGTTTAAAATAATGGTTAATAAAAGTGGTTAAAAACTATAACGTGACAGAGACGCGTTCCAGGTCCTAATGAGTTAACAGAGGCTGACATCCTCTTAAAGCAACAGGGGGGGGGGACGCTTTTACATTCAGCAACGCTAGATCTGAAGGACTACCCTGCATTTATTCTGTTTTAGACCGATTCTAAAAAAAGTCTTCTAAATCATGACAGTTTTCAGAAAAACCCTATGTTTCTATGTCAGTAGTGCTCAACCAAGGACCCCCAGAATTATCTGTATTTGGCCTCCGACCCCCATGTCAAAATATATTGTTATATATACGCAAAGATCTGAGTTCAAAACGTTTGCTCTGACAAAGATTGACAGATTTCTAGAGCAATTAGGCTGTGGAAATATTCACACTACTTTTGGATTTGCAGGCCCGGCGCCACGGGTGGGTAAATCAACCTCTTTTCCCCCTTAGATCAAATAATTCTAGTGTTATACAACCCTAAACTAATTTAGAATACACTCTGTAATGAAAGACAGCTGAATGAACATAATATTGGCCAATATGTCAAATATGTAAATATGACATATAAGGGTATTTAATGGTATGGCGTGTGTTACAATTGACCCACTTTTGAAAGTTTTTGGCATTGCTTACAGACCAGAATGAACGTCAATTGCGTGGATTTTTACTCCCCAACATCAAAGAAAAGAATTGTAGCCCACAGACACTCCAGGTGTACAATTGTACGCCTTTTTCGCCAATAATTCCCAGTAGGAAGAAGTTAAACACTTCAAACTGGCTGGGCACGTAGAGCACGTTGCTGTACACATACTGACCATAGACTGTAAAAAATATGGACAAAGCGTTCCGCGGGTCTAACGTGAACGTAAAATGAAGCCTGTCAGTCCTTGCAATGGAAGTCGCCATCTTTCTAGATCCGTTTTGGCCCAGTTCAGGCCAGCTGGCCCATTGGCTGGCCCAGACAACGAGGCGGGACTTCCCCCTTCTTCTTCGTTGGTTTTTATTTTGACTCGAGTGGGTGGGGGATCCCGTTCATAGACTGTAACGGTAGCCACGCCCCTCAGAACATGCGCGACTTCATGGTCATTTTTTTAATAAATGGGACCATCATTTTCCAAAAAGAATATTATGACATTAGAAATGAGACTTTAAACTAGTGACTGGAAGCAAAAAGTATTCATGACCATGTTTATTAAGGTAATACAGTCTAGGTGAAGTTGGGCCCAAATACATGGACTTCTATGGGGCTATGGGTTTTTTTGAGCCCAATGACAGCGCCACAACAGGCCATTATATGAACTTTCATTTCCTTAGTGGCTTCACAAAATATCCGTCTGACTGCCCCCCTGATACTGACGCGATGGCGTCATGATGGCGTTGACCAATCAAGAGATAACGTGCATGTTACAACCATGACGCGTTACAAACGTAACGCCTACCCTGTACTGATTACATTTATGTTTGACCGTACCCTGTACTGATTACTTTTCATGCCAATAAAGTATTCAATCAATCAATCAATGAATCAATCTGCTATTTTCGAATAGCCTATCTAGGTATGAAATATGGCTTGATTGGTAAAAAAATATATATGTTGTGTTATAATAATAATAACAAACTAAATCGATTGAAGTTTTCAAATGATTGTGCTGGAGTGAAAAGCACGATGTTTACCTCTGCCGTAGAAGCCGTATCGAATAATGGAAATGTACCAAAAATAAATAGTAAAGTAAAAGTTACCCAAAATGTACCCAAAAAAAAAAAAAAGCACAGGACTTGAGTAAATGTACTCGGTTATACTTTCCACCACTGTTATCCCATTCTGACCTGAGATCAGATTCATACGAGGTTTCCACTGGACACACACTGGTCTGATTAACCCATTCTGACCTGAGATCAGATTCTAAAAATGTCAGTCGTTCTTCGATTCTTCAAAAATGGCAGACCTACAAGCTCGTAGCGCGCTATGAGCTTGTAGATCTGCTATTTTTCAATAGCTAAAGCATAACGTGATGCTATAACACCAAAAATGGGCTCCCGTTCAGAATGGGTTATTTAGCGAGGAGAATGAACTCTCTTCCGTCGTGTTTGGAGTCTGCCACGACTAATCACTGTGAGCGTGTAAGACACCATCGAAGCAAATAACACATGACAGCCAATCATAATGTGAAGCCTCGTTAGACCTCCACCTGTTGCATTTCAGCTTATGCATAGCTTCAGGGGGGGGGGATTTATGAACAGGGGGAAACAACAACAAATGACTTATTCATTTGGAATAATTGCCGTGTTGGGAAAGATACTATACGCAATCTGTATTAGTGAGCAGAGTTTCCTCATTGCAACACAACGTCAATCAGTGGAATGTTAATACAATGACGTCATAAACAACTTTTAGTTCAAAGAGGATTTATTCTGAACGAGCGACACCAGAACACTATGCTGTTCTAACGCTTCACAATGATCCCCTCTCTCTCTCTCTCTCTCTACATTGAGGTATGTAATTCACTACTGGGATGGATGGCCCTATTATTTTGTAAACGTGTTTTGATTGATTGAATACAGTATTATTCAGACATGCAAACAGCATGTGTACAGTCAGACATTTGAGATAAAAGGATAACACAAAAAGGTCCTGGGGAGAAATATAGCTTTTAGTAATTGTTTTCCGTATTTTTTTTCCCTTTTCGTCTGCTTGTTTTTTTAATCTGAAAAGATGGATAATGAAATCTCTGCAATCAAACTGCAGCATCAGGGAACCTGCGCTCCATTAACCAACAATTATCAAGTATGTTTCCAACTAAAACCGAGCATAATCTTTAATTAGCCTGCGTGCGTGTGCGACTGTGTGTGTGCGTGTGTGTGTGTGTGTGTGTGCATGCATGTGTGTGCATGCGTGCATGAGTGTGTGTCTAATGCTGAGCGCGCAGCAGTGGTGCATCAGATGAGATTCTGCTGAGGCGGGCACACTTTCAACATCAAAGTGAACGCACACACGTTCACTTCGTTGTTCGCTGTTTCGGCGCTGTAGTGACGAACCTCAAATGACGTCACATTGTAGGCTCTACAGAGCCGAACCGACTTTTATTCGGCTCTAAAATAGGAGTATGAACCGGCCCTTAGCCTGCTCTCCTCTCCCCCACCGTGACTAGAGACTGCCTACTGCCGACAGAAAGACCCACTGACAGGTACAATATGCAAGAGAATGGACTTGAGTCATGTCTTGTTTTCTCCTGCTTTGTACCAGCTATGTATACTCGAGTAAATGTAGCCTACTAATATAAAAAGTGAATTGAGTCACGGAGATACAAGGTGTCAACGGTGTCTCTGCCAGGGGGAAACCTCACACCAAAACTGTTACTTTTCACGATTCAAAATTAAGTAGCCAGATCTACAAGCTAAAAATGTGTCGCTTCGTGCCACGTTTTGAGCTTCAAGATCTGCTATTTCTGATGCTTTTGTGTGTGACGCTGTAAGTATGACGTTAATACAAAATACTTAATTAATACTTTTTACATTCATAAAAAGTGTCAGGCTTTAAGGTTTGTTAAATGCTCAGGCCCATACTGTAACAACACCATGCTGTAGGAATAGGATGCAGCAATACTCCCCCCTGGTGGAGGCAGACTCTAACCACATCATCCACTGTCTCCATGCTTGGTGGAATCTGATGAAGCAACACTCCCCCCTGCTGGAAACGTCTGGTACTACTACACACATAAGTACAAGCCACAGCACCTCAAGAGCAAGTATTGTAATGGTCCTGGCAAATAAGAGCTTTGAGAACCACTAGTATATATACCAGTTGAACTCATAATGTGCCACAGTGTGGCAGTAAATCAGTGTCATACATATTCTGAGTCTTCAGATCAAAATAAGAACATTATAATGGTGTGTAAACAGCAAATATATTTTTTTTAGGTCAGCTTTGGGCACATTATGGCCGTTTTTAGCCCAAATAGTGTTTTTGTGTGCAAAACTAATGCTTGGAATGGATTCAGAATCATGAAAAACCCCTAGTTTGACATGTTACCTGTTACATAAAGCATAATGAAAAATGTACAGTATTGCCTTAGATAATAGGATCTAAGGCAATATTGGGGGTATGGTCCCCCAATATAAAAAAATCATCATAATCTGTATATTAGAGGTCCTATGGATGTCAAAAATCACACCCGTGTGAAGTGAGGGGCGCTAATATATTAAAGTCTAACTCATGTTCATTAGGTGATGTAATGGTGATGTAAAACAAACGGTGCCAACACAAACATTAAACGCTATTAACAATAAAGAGACAATATGACAAATGTTCCCTTCATTGTCAATGGCGTTTACAAAACAAACATTGAACTAAAGACAAACATTAAACCTGTTTGTTTAACAGCGCCCCTCAAAAATCCAAACTAGACAAAACAATCAAACAATGTGAAGTGAGGGGCACTCTTATTATAATATTATAATTATAATATAATATAATATTATAAACACCTTCGTCTTCAATGTTTGTGTATATGCAATGTTTTACACAAACCCTCAATAATGGCCATTCATTTTCAATGGCATGTAATGCGTGTGTTGGGACAATGACGTAAAACAGGCCATTCATTATCAATAGCATTAATGTTTGTGTTTACTCAAAATAAAAGCGGGGGGGGGGGGGGGGGGGGGGGGTGCACGTGGACCCCTCCTGGGGCCTCTACTAATATTTGGACCTGGCTGATCTAGAGATAGAGCTCCATATATGGAGACGACAGAGACATTTACTGCTGACATCATGCCAATGTAGAACTCCATATATGGATATTGCTCGACCAGAGCTAATGTGGATAGATGACTGTCAAGGTGACAAGCATCTAGCCGACTGGCATCATCCTGGTGACAAGCATTCAGCCAAGCCCTATATGGTTATTGATACTACGCTCCCCTCTGCATCATACTCTGACTTTGAGATGCGCTATAACCCCTCCTATGCCCAGCTATCTGTGTTTGTGTAAACACAAACATTGAAGACAAAAGTGTGCAAACACAAACATTGAAGACAAAGGTGTGGACGCAAATTGTGATTGGCCGGAGCGTGAGATGATGTATGATGATAAGAGCGCCCCCTCACTTCACATGGGTGTGATCTTTGAAGAGATCGTCCTGCACCAGAAGTCTTATATCTGCTAGGTTATAATATCTTCTGACGGAACACCTCTACTGAAAAAACATGGTTGCGCTCTTGAGATCAGCCCGGCTCCTCAGATTCTCACCTTCTGGGTCGCTTCAGATCATCGGAACCAAGCGAAATGGGCTGCCGCTCGGCCGGCTGTATGGCGGAGCTGTCGGTGGCCGAATAACCGGGCCGTGTACCAGGCGGGTCGCCTCCGGTGTGGGAATTACGCCCAGGCCCTGTGCGTCATCAGGGACCATGCAAGGCTACACGGTCTCTACAGAGCAGAGGCCAGCCTGGGGGTGCGTTCCAAGCAGGCACAGCAGTTTGATTGGGCCCTGGCCAAGTTGGACAACTCTGTGAGGAGGACGGGACGCATCACCAAGAACTTGTTGCGCCGCATCTTCCACGACATTTGCAGGGCAGGCTAACCTAGTGGTAACCAGGCTCTACTGCTGTTGCGTAGCTGTGGCTCTCTGATGCCAGAGATGTTGTTGGCAGAGTGCACAGACCTCGCGCACCACGTCTGGGACAGGCTACAGGAGCTGGGAGCATCGTATGATTCCAGCCACTACAACACCTTGCTGAAGGTTTATCTGCAGAACGAGTTCAAGTTCTCCCCCACTAAGTTCCTAGCCAAGATGGAAGCTGCTAATGTTACGCCCAACAGAGTGACCTATCAGAGACTTATCGCAGAGTATTGCCAAAATGGAGACATTAACGGAGCCAGCACCATCGGTTTCATGAATAGCAAAGACCTGCCCATCACTGAAGCTGTGTTCAACTCCCTGTTAACGGGCCACGCCAAAGCGGACGACATGGAAAGTGCTGTGAACGTCCTTCATGTGATGCGTGGAGCGGGTATCGAAACCGGTCCAGACACTTACGTGGCACTGCTCACTGCATACAGTATATGCTGACAAGGGAGATATGGAGAATATAAAAAAGACAATGGAGACAGTGGAGGCTGCAGACAGCAGTCTCATGGACAGGGACATTATGCAGGTGATCTTCTCTTTGGCCATGGCTGGACACCAGCAGCACCTCCCAGAGCTGGTTCATTGCCCACCCTGCAGGCTTACAATGTGAACTCTGACAGCCCCGACCTGGGCAACTTCTTCCTCAGACACTGTGTCAACATGGAGACGCCTGTGGAGAAGATTGTTGGTTACTGCAAAGAGCCCCAGGATGCCAATCTACAAGCATCGCCGCTGTTCTTCACTGTCATGTGCACTGGAGGACAAAAATACAGGTTTTTCACATGAACTGATGAAGGCCAGTGAAGGAGCAGGATCTACCATTAAGGCCTCACTGTTTTTGGCCCCTCCTTGTGCACCATGTGAAGGACAGCAACACTGCAGGTGTGTTGGACGTGTTGAAAAGCATGCAGGAGCTGGGAGTGCCTGCTGATGCGGAGACGTTCTCCAAATACATCCTCCCGGTCTTCCCCCGACAAGGAGACCGCACGCTGGGCCCTAGAGGAGGAGTCCCTGCAGTCGGAAGGCTTTCGCTCTTCAGAGGTTCGCTCATTCACTGCTAGTGACCTGGCTGCACTCTACGCCACGTTGTCAGTTCCCTCATGCCCTGCGATGGACCTCACTTCTTTCCGAGGCAGTCTCGTCGCTGGATTCAAAAAGTCTGACAATGTGGAGAACATGGTGAAGATTACAGAGTTCCTGTACAACGACCCACGCTTCTGCAGGGAAAACTCCACTCCTGCTGAGGGCTGTATCCTTCTTTCTGTGTACCACTTGATCGATTCCATGGGGGAGCGGGATTTACACGCACAGGAAGAGAAACTGAGACAATACTTTCACAGGCTCAAGTTACAGAACATCGTCATCCCATATAACATCTACAGAGGCATCAGGAACATCCTGGCTTCCTTCAATCTCGAAGATCTCATCAAGGATGTGCCGTTTCTGGTGGACCCTTGTGACAGAGTCACCGGGTGTTGAGGGAAAGGTTTTGATGCTGGAGAAGAACCTGGCTCAACTGAAAGAGGAGGGCAAACCCGTAGGAGCTGTTTTCAAACAACTCATACTATTTCTTTCAATCGCCTGTATCTCCTATTCCTTGTCCCAGATGGCATTTTTAGTTTAGGCATATTTCTTTGATGGCACAGAGGCGGCGATGATATGATATGAACTTTATTTGTATAGCGCTTTTCAAAACATAGTTCCAAAGTGCTGCACAGAACAAGATTAAAAACACACAGTAACAAAATTTAATTATAATGGCACACAAAACAATAGCAAGCATGTATGTACAATTGGCTAATTAAGTAGTTAAAAAACACTCTGTATAAAGGTGGGTTTTCAGACGAGACTTAAATAGGGGGACGGATGGGACTACCCTAATGTGCACTGGCAGTGCGTTCCACAGTCTGGGTGCCCGAGCGGAAAAAGCCCGGTCACCCCGGGTAACTAGGTTTGGGGGACAACCAGGAGGGCCTTATCCCAGGATCTGAGGGTGCGCAAGGATTTGGGGAGGGATAGCATCTCACGGATGTAAATAGGGGGCTAGCCCATTTAGGGCTTTAAATGTGATTAAAATAATCTTAAAATCACATCTGGTGCTCACTGGCAACCAGTGCAGATCTGCTAGTATTGGTCCCAGCTAACATGTCCATCTGGGCCCAATTGGGTTTTGACATGGGCTATGGGCATGGGTTCCAAGTGGGCCGTGCACCCAGTTTTCATAAAGGGCCCACCCGTGTTAGCCCATATGGGCTTACGTGGGTTTCTAACTGGATCTTAGGTGGTATACAAATGGGCCATTTTATTTCAGAACCATGTGTGCGCCACCTGTGTTTGCCTATATGGGTTTGAACTGGGATCTGATTGGGCCTTAAGTGGGTACCAGCTGGGCGAATTATATGTGACCCATGTAGGCCACACTTTTTGTCCGCCCTCATTGTCTTCCGTCCTGTTTCTGTTGTCACCTGCTGTCGATTGTTCATTCCTACGGATAGGATGCAGTGCGCCACATTGGCGGTGTTTCCAGTTTTATGTAGTAGTTTCTTCAAGTGTTCAAACTTTATGACTGGATCAATGGTTAGGGTACTGTAGCATGCTGTTTTTCATCATTTTTGAGGACGAAAATCACTCCGACACCATGGACTGTAGCCCATGGTCTGGAAGTGATTTTGTCTTTTTTTAAATCCTCGTTTTTCATCGTTTTTGACCATGGAATTATAGTCGGGTTAGGGTTAGGTTCCACGGGCTAATAAAGTGTAAATTCGGGGGTCCTTGACAAGAAAAGGTTTGGGAACCACTGTTGTAGAGGGTCTATAGAATAGATAGATGTTGATAGTATTAAATTAGTGACTTTGACAGTGTACAAATGGAACCGGTTTTCAGCAGGTCAAATGAGGTACAGAAAACCGTATGATTCCCAGGCTGATCTCACTGGGGGAAAACTGTATGAGTTTATTTGTTTAAGAACTAACAATAAATTGAAAAGTATATTCTGGATGTGACACAAGCCGAAATAGCGCATTTGGTAGAGCATTAGACTGAATATCTAAAGGTCCCTGGTTCAATCCAGGCTTTCGGCAGTTGAAATGAGGTATAGAAAATCCTATGACTCTTAGGCTGATCTCACTGGATAAAACTAGATGAACAAGACCAATTTCTGGAGAACAAAACAAACAAAAAAGCAGTGTGAATTGTCTGGAACCAGTGGCTCAGTGTGTTAGAACATTGGCCACATGATCGGGAGATGGTGAGTTCAAGGCACACTCTTCTTTACTTTCAAGACCGATTTACAGAAGAACAAAACAAACAAAAAATAAGTGTGAATTGTCTGGAACCAGTGGCTCAGTGTGTTAGAATGCTGCCACATCATTGGGAGATGGTGAGTTCAAACCCCACTCAAGTCTTTACTTTCACAACCAATTTCAGAAGAATAAAACAAACAATGTGAATTGTCTGGAGCCAGTGGCTCAGTGTGTTAGAACGATGCCACATCATCGGGAGATGGTGAGTTCAAACCCCACTCAAGTCTTTACTTTCAATCCAATTTCAGAAGAAATTCAAGAAACGATGGGCTATAACCCATCTTTTTTTTCAAATCCTCAAAAATGATGAAAAACGGCGTGCTATAGTATGCCGTACGATATGGGCTATAGCCCATGGTCAAAAATGATGAAAAACAAGGCTTTTTTTTCTTCAAAAATTAAAAAAACGATGGGCTATAACCCATCTTTTTTTTCTTTTTTTTTTCAAATCCTCAAAAAATTTGAAAAACGGCGTGCTATAGTATACCGTACGATATGGGCTATAGCCCATGGTTAAAAATGATGAAAAACGAGGATAAAAAAAATAAATCAAAAATTCAAGAAACGATGGGCTATAACCCATCGTTTTTTTTTTCTTTTTTTTCAAATCCTCAAAAATGATGAAACACGGCGTGCTATAGTATGCCGTACGATATGGGCTATAGCCCATGGTCAAAAATGATGAAAAACAAGGATTCTTTCTTCTTCAAAAATTCAAAATGGAACACAAAAACGAATACCAGATCTTTTGGTTACTGGTATCTAAACAGGGAGAACACATTCTTTAACAGTAACCTTTTTTGCAGCCCTTTTCCTGTCGGTGATGGTTTTTTCGTGGAGGAGGTCAGCTCGTCCAATCTCCACCATGTGGTTCTCCCATGATCTCATCTCGTTCTTGTAACGAACACCATCATCCTCTGCTAGCTGAATGTACACCTGTTTTTGATAAGTCAACATTATTTTCCAGTCCTCTGTCATTGACTTCATCTTTGCCATCGCGGTATGTCCTCTAGCCTTGTCAAACTGCTCTGACATGAAGATGTTGAATGAACTGCGTTGGCGTTTGGGCTTCCCCAGACTGGTCAATTCCTTCTTCTTGCGCTTAGCTTTCCGCTTAGCCAACCTCTCTCTCCTCTCCTCGGCCTTCTGTTCGATCTGGGCTGGGGTGAGCCGGGCCTGGTACTGCTCAAGGTCCTTTTTAAATTGCTCCCTGTCGCGCAAAGCCGCCACCTCAAATGGCCGTTTCTGTTCTGGACTCAGTGTGTTCCATTGTTGACCAATCTCTCTGGCGATCTCCGTGACTTTCATTGCTGGGTTTTGTCTAACTAAGAATGGCTTTTGTTGAACTACATATCTCATGTAAGAATTAATTGGTGCTTTTGGTCGGCCATCATTCGAAGTCGAAGTACTCAGACTCTTCCCCAAACTGAAATATGTTGCTGGGAGAATCCTGGTACTTCTTGCAAGAATGCTGGTGCAGGAGAACACATTGAAGGATCTAAGCCAGGAGGCTAACGCCAGCAGTCATTATGCTAAAGGAAGCCATGTCTGCATGGAGGACTGAGATTAGGTCGCTCTTCTGTATAACAAATGGACGGTTTTGCTGTCCCAGGCAAGTTCAAAAGTTGCTGTTTTTGCAGGTGACTTAATCCAGTTTAATCCAATTAATATTATGGACTCTTTCTACGTGCAGAATACACTCTTATGCAGAGAAAGCTAACTACTCGCCACATGAAGGGCAATCCTGTTAACAAGAGGACGTGTGACCAATCTGAATCACGTAGTCACGACAAGGCGCTTGCGCGCAGCTTTTTACACGAGGTGAGATCCATATATGGAGATCTAAGGGTCTCCGTGATGTCACGTGGTGTCACCGGGCATAATGGATTGGCAGCCATATATGGTGGTCATGATGTGACAGACATAATTTATTCGTGACGTATTGATTGATGACGTCAGCCATCTCCATATTTGGGCATGGTTTCCCTCAACCCGGTGCTCATCATCCATGATGAGCACCAGCCTGGTGAGAAGGTTGTGCACGCTGCCATCACCAGGTGGTCAGCTGTCTCTGGTCTCATCTGGATGGGTTGGTAGAAGATCCTCCACCTAGAGCAGGGATGTCAAACTCAAATACACAGTCAGAGCCGGACTAACAATGGAACTAGGTGGAGCTTAAGCGCCAGGGCCCGAAGCTTGCAGGGCCCGGTACGATACTATAGGTACAGCTGTTGCTTCTTTCGAAAAATATAACGCAACATAGGAACCCCCGCTAGTGTTTTTGGTCTTCGTCTGACAGTTTCTGTAGCAGTTTTCTGGAGGGGGGGGGGGGGGCAGTCGGTTTGGGGGGGTTCCCGACGGCTGCGCGCCGCTTCCACCTGGGGAAGCGAGTAAGCGACGCCGTCAGAAGCCCCCTCACTCAGGAAGGCCCCCTCACTCAAATCTCAGACGGACCAAATTGCGACAATAACATACAGCCTATGTAAAGAGGAATATAAACAAGACCTTGGCGCAAAACTTCTTTACCCTGCTCTAATACAACAAAAGTGTGTTCTTACATCCTCCATTTCACGATTTCAGCACTCGTGAGTAAATTAATTTAATTGCCATTATGAAAGTTTTCAGTGACGTTGGACCCACAGGTTGCATTGTCGTCAATAATTAATCTGTCTTTAAAACGTTCTAATGTTAATATAGCATATTGGCATTGTCTGTTGGTGCACACATGTTATATGGACCATGTAACAACATGGTCAACAGCACTGTTTGCAAATGTAGCAAAGACAATTTAGACAAAACATGCTGCTGCCTGCTAATGGAGCTTGTATATGTAGGCTAATTCTTTTTCGGGGAAATTGCAGATAGTTTAGCAGACTGAAGTTGGAAAGGCTGTGCCTAGTGCGGCAGTGCCTGATGTGTCTTGTGTGTCTGCGGGCAGCGCAGGCAGTAGTGGATATGCGCTAAACGCATGCATGTTAATTAATTAATAAATTAATTAATTGGCTGAATCAGTAGGGGCCTTTTGATTTGGTGAAGCGCCAGGGCCTTGAGAGGGGTTAATCCGTCACTGTACACAGTGGGCCAAAATAAAGAAATTGGTACAAGTCGAGGGCCGGACTGGGAAGTGTTAAAAGTAGCACGTTGTGAACGTTTAGGTCTGTTATTTTTGTCACGTGACATGCAATATACACTAAGCTGCTTGACACAGCCCATTGGGTGCAAAATTACTTTATTATGTTACATATTTACTTTCCAAACCTTTTCCACAAGTCATGGCTGGAAAAGTTTTTCTAATTGCAAAATATTTCCAGGAATTTCATGACAGTGGGAACTCTGATAGATTGTTTGCTTAGTAACAGGGGTCTGTCTCCCTGTCTCTCTAGCTATGGAGAAAGAAAAGACAGTCCCATGATGACATGCCAGCTATTACTCCTCCTTCTTTGTTCTATGCACCAAATAGTGTGATCTCAAATTGTTCTGACAGTTGGAATATGCCATGCCAAGCCCCGTTCCTAAGCCAAATGAAATCGGCCATGTGTGCCGTTTGAAAAACACCACTGAAAACACAATCCCTAGCCCCATGCCAGCACCGACTTTGACGGCACAGTCTGCGAGGCACCGGTCCCATTTCTTCCCCAGCTCTTTTTCAGACATGTTTTAATGTTGTTCTTGTGGCTGTTAGAAATGAATACCCCACCCAGATATTATGTCTGTGTTGCTTTTATGCCCAACGTCAGAATGATGTCAGATGTATGTGTCTCTCTCTGTTTCCCTGTATGCCTATATATGGAGTTCTGTGTCAGCCATGCCCAAATATGGAGTGTTGTGAGGTCAGAACAGGCCAGCTCCATATATGAATGCTGGGCAGGGGCCCGGTCCAGAGCCCGGGCAGAGGCCTTTTTGGGGCGGTTCTGGACAACTGTGGGTCCGACCGACTCGACACCGGGAACTGCTCCCCCTGCGGTGGTGTGGAACGCGTTTGTCGACAGACAGACTAGACAAGAGAATTGGTGCATTTATAGATAGACATTGCACAGAGTAGTCTCGCGTTGCCAGACTGTGTCTTGCAATTTCCAAATACTTCCATCATACAGTTTGGAGCAACAGAAGCTCTATCATGAGTAAAATATAAAGCGGAAGTGGAGCCTCCTCCCCACTTCCATTTCGTCTTTACAGTCGCGCAAATTTACCCTAATATAAATGTAAATCATCTAAGCATATTGTGGGCGCCACTGAACAACGACAGGCAGGAGACGCAGCAAGTTATGCCTACTCAGGCATTTATTGAGGAATTGTTTAGTTCAAGTTCAAGGTCAATTAAATCCAGCACACACAGTTGGTTAAACTTAGGTTCTTCCTATTTCCAGGGCAAAACAGCAGGATCGCCACAGCCCTCGAATCCATAGCCACTGCCAGGAGGATAAATAAAAACGAACTGAATTAGAGAGACGAAAGAACGTGAACTAAAATGATAAATTAAATTAAACTATATTCATCCTTTTTTTTTTTTTTTTTGTCTTTACTATTTTATTAATAAACACAAACTGACCTGTTACAGGCATGTACAAAGCAAACTCAAGTCTATTTATGGTCAAATTAAGTGGAAACTAAAGAATAGTGCAAATGGTGAACCCCCCCACCCCCCAAAAAAGGCAATGGAGAAAGAAAAGACAGTCCCATGATGACATGGCAGCTATTACTCCTCCTTCTTTGTTCTATGCACCAAATAGTGTGATCTCAAATTGTTCTGACAGTTGGAATATGCCATGCCAAGCCCCGTTCCTAAGCCAAATGAAATCGGCCATGTGTGCCGTTTGAAAAACACCACTGAAAACACAATCCCTAGCCCCATGCCAGCACCGACTTTGACGGCACAGTCTGCGAGGCACCGGTCCCATTTCTTCCCCAGCTCTTTTTCAGACATGTTTAATGTTGTTCTTGTGGCTGTGGTGTGGAATGGATGCTACGAAATGTCACATACACCGCCGCTCAAATGAACTTGAAACGCCAGCACTCAACTATATTCATCCTTACTTCAAAAACGAGCGATCAGTTGTCGGCGCAGGGCCAGTCCTGGCATGTTGGCCTCTGCGCCAATGGGTGGGTCCACCGGCATGTCTGCAGGTGGGGGCAGTGCAGGTGCTCCCTCTGGAAGGGGCACACCATTCACTTCTGCAATGTTGTGCAGCACGCAGCAGGCCATCGTAATCTTGCAAACCTATATAGATGGGAACAAATTAACAGACTGAACAAAACCTGTTCTGTTATAGCATGCCTTAATGCCTACCGTTTTCAGCTCATGATGGTCTAGTGTGTGTGTGTGTGTGTGTGTGTGTGTGTGTGTGTGTGTGTTTTATTTATTTAAATACCTTATCGGGCTTGTAGAGGAGCGTCCCTCCTGCCGTGTCCAGGCATAGCCAACGGACCTTCAGCCTCCCGATGGCGCGCTCCACAACCGACCGCGTTCTGACATGGCAGTCGTTATATGCCCTCTCCTGTTGGGTGTCGGGCGTGAAAAGTGGCGTCATGAGCCATGTTGCCACGGCATATCCTTTATCACCTGGTATACAGAATGAGATAGATGTAATCACACGCTTTTGTAGGTGCCTCCAATAGAGCCGAGATTGACGTCCGCACCCCAGAATTCCATGAATTAACGGGGGGGAATTCAATCTTAGGCAATGTTGGAAGTTGAGTCTCCAGTCCAAAGTGCTTCATCCACTCCTCTATTGCAGGTGGTATCGTAAACTTAGCTTTGCCCAAGACTTCTGACCCCTGAGTGCTGTTCCCCAAGAGCCCCGAGTCATAAACAACATACACAGCTCCTCCTGCGACAGTCGCCTTGGTGGCTAATTTTAGCACAGGCAAAATCTTGGCCGCCATTACCGCAAGCGTACACTGTCTGTGATTGGTATTCTTTATGAAGTGCGTTAGTTGTTATTATTAATATTATGGACTCTTTCTACGTGTAGAATACAGACTCTTATGCAATGAACGAGAGAAAGCTAACTACTCGCTACATGAAGGGCAATCCTGTTAACAAGAGGACGTGTGACCAATCTGAATCACGTAGTCACGAAAGGCGCTTGCGCGCAGCTTTTTACACGAGGTGAGATCCATATATGGAGATCTAAGGGTCTCCGTGATGTCACGTGGTGTCACCGGGCATAATGGATTGGCAGCCATATATGGTGGTCATGATGTGACAGACATAATTTATTCGTGACGTATTGATTGATGACGTCAGCCATCTCCATATTTGGGCATGGTTTCCCTCAACCCGGTGCTCATCATCCATGATGAGCACCAGCCTGGTGAGAAGGTTGTGCACGCTGCCATCACCAGGTGGTCAGCCGTCTCTGGTCTCATCTGGATGGGTTGGTAGAAGATCCTCCACCTAGAGCAGGGATGTCAAACTCAAATACACAGTGGGCCAAAATAAAGAAATTGGTACAAGTCGAGGGCCGGACTGTGTTTCAACACACGGGCCATTTTTGGGAAGTTGACCACAAGTGATATATTTTCACTATTGATCAAATATTGAAGAGAAGACGCATGCTTGCGCTTGCGGGCCCTCGATACGTGACGATGCATTCGCAGTGCATTGTGGGACTTGTAGTATTATAGTGGTCCGTGCAATATACCAGAGGGCCAGTTCTGACGCGCAAACGCGGGAAGTGAACGCAGCTGAGACCCTGCAGATCATGTCTGTCTGTCTGTGCGTCTGTCCCGCTGTTACTGTATATGTGGACCTGGCCCCTTTTGTGCCCATATATGGAGCTGAGTGATTGCTGATGCTCAGCAGGGGGCTGAGCAGCTCGTTGACTAACGGCGTCCATGTCAGCGGCGACCGTGGCATCCATTTCAGTCACCGGAGAGGTGACACCTTTTGGACCCACGGAGACCATCGCATCGATGGTCAGCTCGTCGTGGTGGATCTGGTGGAGTATGGAAATTCTTCCCTCCAGTTCGTTGATTGTCTGGGTCAGCCGGAGACACCTGATGCATCCATCCACCAAATGGTGTTTTTGCATGTTATAATAAAAAGTTTAAAAGTAAAAAAAATAACACTGACAAGCAAACTTGCATGTGTGGAGACTCTGACCCTCAGCAGGGCCATGGCGTCTTTGGTCAGATCCATGCCGCACTCTCTCTTGAATTCCTTGACAATGTGTTGCAATATGTGTTGGTCGAAGTCCTCTCCTCCCAGGAAGGTGTCTCCGTTGGTGGATTTAACCTCAAACACACCCTTCTGCATTTCCAGGATGGAGACGTCGAACGTACCGCCGCCCAGGTCATAGACGGCGACAATCTTGTCCATGGTCTTGTCCAGTCCATGGGCCAGAGCGGCAGCTGTTGGCTCGTTGATGACGCGGAGGACGTTGAGACCGGCGATCTGACCGGCGTCCTTCGTGGCCTGTCTCTGGCAGTCGTTGAAGTAGGCCGGCACGGTGACCACAGCTACAACAAGATATCAATAAATGGACAACATAAACGCATACACACAAAAATAGAGTATGCAAAAGGAAATGAAGAGAAAGCCTTAACGTAAAGGTGGATTTTTAGAAAGGATTTAAAACATGACACCGGTTTTGAAAGTCTTAAAGGTAGGGCATTCCATAGTTTGGGAGCCCGGATTGCAAATGCCCTGCCACCTTTTGTGGTAAGATGGGCTGTGGGGGTCTCTAGGAGGGCTTTGTCTGAGGACCTGAGTGAACGTGTAGACTTATAGGGAGCCAGTAGGAGCCTGACCATTTACAGCTTTAAAAGTAAAAAAATTAATCTTAAAATCTATTCTATAAATAACAGGTAACCAGTGAAGCGTGGCTAAAATGGGGGTGGTCTTTTTGAATTTGTTAGCAGTCTGGCAGCAGAATTCTGAACGAGTTGTAGACGGGATATAGCCTTCTTACACAGGCCTGAATAAATCAAATTACAGTAATCTGAACGAGACGAGATAAAAGCGTTGATTACTTTTTCCAAATCTGCGGGCAACAGGAAACTTTTGATCCTGGCTATGTTCCTCAGTTGAAAGTAGCAGGTTTGCACTTCTCGTGTTATTGGGGGTTAAAAGTGAGGCCGGAGTCAAAAAGCACACCCAGGTTACGGGCGACCTCTTTTACATTAGGGGAGGCTACCGAGTTCTGAGATGAATGGCTGAGTGGAATTAGGGGGACCGATGATTATGATTTCTGATTTGGTTTCGTTCAGTTCAGACATCCAGTTTTTGATATCTTAAAGGCACGATAGGAGACTGGACAGATTACCTGTGACACCGGGTTGTAGAGGAATGTAACCTAAGGCAGAGAGAGTATCGGCGGAAGTGTCAGGCCAGAATAGCCGTCATATGTATTTGCCCCCGGATACAATATTGTTTCGACCAATTACAACACTTTGAAACATGTTTCATTCACGGAGAATGTAAACTGCTTTGTGAAGCATCAACGTAATTTCCGTCAGGGTTGACCATGGTTGGCACAATAATTTGACCTCACTCTGAGGTCAAATTATTGCATCTAATTTACTTTCTCAATTAATTATATTTTTACTTACCAATTGTGGCCATCTTTTTGACTGCATCAATGGATCCATCTGCTCCCCATCGCCACACTTTGCCTATAAGGAGATGGACAATTATATTTTACTTTTTGAAGTCGGTGGGGCTAACGGTTCTCGAGTTACGTGGATTACACACAGACAGACGTACAGACAGAGAGACAAGAGACTTGGTGCATGTATAGATAGACATTGCACAGAGTAGTCTCACGTTGCCAGACTGTTGCCTCTCGCAATTTCCAAACGCTTCCTCCCCACTTCCATTTCGTCTTTACAGTAGCGCAAATTTATCCTAATAGAAATCAAGCATTATAGCTTGTTGCTATAGGTCATTTTTGTAACTATTTTCAGCAATGGGATAATATTGTTTTTGGTGCGTAGATCTTGTTGAGCTGCTCATTTTTAAGTCAAAAAAGTGTGGGCACCCCTGTTTCAGAGTAATTTGATTGGATTATTCAATTCATGGGCTACAAAATAGTAGCCTTTTGGTCATCCCATTTATAACTATAAAACCCTGGAGCATAATGCATGCATTCAGTTCTAATTTCAGTTACATGTCCTCTACTAAAGTCTGATTTATACTTTGGCACAAGTCTGAATGCAACAACCTGATCTAAATCAGATTCCATTCGACTTGTATGTGACTTGTTTGTGTTTAGACTCATTTAAACAACTTTCTACTTTCTACTTGCTATCTGAAGAAGGCGGTCGCTCTTTCTCTCTGTCTCTCTCCCACCTTCTATTCCCTGCTACCACGTGGTCCCTCTCCACTGCCTCCTGTCTGATCTCTGAACAAACATGGAACTAATTAACTGGTCTTTGAGCGCTTTCGACAAGATTTTTTCGGACAAACACTCCGGTGCCGACGAGCCGACCTGCCACCGGGTTCTTTCCCTGCTGGGTACGCCAGAGATCATTACCGTGAACATTGGAATATCCTCTGTCTCTCCGTGCTTACGGTGGTAGACATTGAAGACATCTGGATTATTGGCATAATGGTGGTAAAAGGGCTGCTTTTTGGACTAGGCGGCGGCCTGATCTACCGAAAAATTGTTCAAATTGCTAAAATGTCGAAGGGCGCTGTCGCCAGCATCGGCGGGCCTCCCATACCGCTCACTGTGACAAATGATCTTTGTAAACTGGTAGGGAGCATGTCTATGACTTTGGCTGAGTTGATTCGCAGGAATGACACCAACGCGCAGAGACTTTCAGAACGGCTCAGCGCCTTGGAGCAGAGGCTGGGTATAAAGCATGGATCGAGAGACTAGGTTACAGGGATCTTCATCACGGGCAAAATTCACTAAAGAAGATGAGTGAAATAAAACTTTCTCTCGCCATAATCTGAGAACTCGGCTCAAGGATGGAAGACAGCGGACATCAAGGATGGAAGACAGCGGACATCCCCCCATCCCCCCATCCCACAACCTACTGTGGAGCCTTTGCCGCCTGGGAACCAAGGTCGTAACGTCTGCACAGCTTTGCTGTTATTCCTTTCACTATCTGGGACTCTGAGACGACGTGACCTCTGGTGACCAGATACGAGAGGAGCCTCAGGAAACGCTAACATAAACAACGAACTCTACACAGACTATTGATCTCCACACACACACACCTCCACGGCACACCGCCTTCACCCACACCCCCCCCCCCCCCCCACTCTACCCCCCCCCCCCCACCTGCTGCCCGGCAAAAGAAGCGTGGCGTTAAAATCAGTGTTTTTAATCTGTCTCAGACCCAAAATCAACCCCACCCCCACCCAAGTCATTTCGTGCCTGCACAATGCAACTGTAATGTGTGTGATAATCTGCCCCTACCCCGCCCCCCCCCCCCCCCCTCCCTCTCTGTCATTACCCCCCCCCCCCCCAAGCCTCCCCCACCCCACCTATCCGCTTTCTTTCTTTTCTGAAGATGCAAGTAGGCCCGGGCGCAGCTCATGCTTGCGACCAGCAGCAATAATTTTGGTTTGAATAATGTATTCACATGTTTCAATGCCTTATGACCTGCTGTAAAACCATTTGCCCTTCGGGGACACTAATAAAATAACCTTGAACCTTGAACCTTGAACAAATCAGATTCCGATCTGGATGTGGTACAGATCTGATTCAGGCTACATTTGGCTGCCAGTCTGAACACACAGATCAGATCTGGTCACGTGCAAACGGTAGAATGAAAGGTCGGTCCAAAAGATCGGATTTAAGAAGGAAAAAAATCAGATTTGACTGAATGTGACTGCAGTCTAAATGGGGGTGTTAGAATCTGCAGATCGGTGTCACTTTCCCTCTCTTTCACTTTCACTCTGACAGCTAAGTGATTGCTGTCTTAACGACACAACCACTTTGAAGTTCTAAATCTAAACGATCAATTAGGAGCTCCTGGAAAGTGCAGGAAATGATCAATTAGTCCGGCAGCCGGGGTTGTGGAGTGGGACATTTGGTGTATACATAGTATTTTGTAATTTCCTAAAATATTGTCTATATACATACATTCATGAATCCACTTGCTGACCGGCTGTCAGCAGTGAGATTTGTTTTTATAGGGGTTTATATGTGACCATACCATTAACATCCTATATAAGGCAAGATTCCATTATGCTTTATGTAGCATGTGACATGTCAAACTAGGGAGAATGTATGTATATAGACAATATTTTAGCAAAAAAGACAATGCCAAATTGCACACTTTAAACTTAAAGAAGCCTGTTGACTGCCGGACTAAATTAAGAGTTCCTGGAAAGTGGAGGAATGCAGACCTGCAATGATGGCAGTGACTAACAGGGAAATTACCCAGTAAGGTTTTTTACATTAATCCTATAGTGTCAATAATGAAACACACAAATATAACTGTGGCTCCATCAACAACTTGAGCTAAAACTAAATGAGTGCTCAACAGGCCTGAAAATTAATTGGGTTCTGTATGAACAGCATCTTGAGGGCGACAAACGGTGTATGTGTGAGTAAAATAAATATTTGGAGCTACTAAAATACTCGCATTAGAATGAAGACAACTTGCTTTCTATCATTCTAGCTGCATTTGTCTGTGGTAAAACTTCAAAGATAGCATAAAATAGTCACCCAAGTTCGATCTCAATGTCCTTGTAAATCTATAAACTTCATTTGAATGCTTGGATGTCGAGCCATTTTCAAGAATGTTGATGGATTGTCATTTGTTTGTTAGAGCCACGGTGCATCTAACCGGCATCCATCTTGAAACACATGGTGCATCTAACCGGTGGCCATCTTGAATCATAATATAGGGTTGTGCAGGTGAGCTTCAGAAAACCCCATTGTATTTATAAGATACAAAGAAATGATAAAAAACCTTGTGTATAGTCCCCAGCCAAGACCCAGCCAGCAACATAGCACTGCCAATCGGGCTCAGCCTGGCATGACAGGTTGTGAGTCGGTCTGGCGAGTGGGTAACCTGATTCAGCAGTATTGAGTTCACACAAGTTCCCTCCTCCTGCCTGGATCTGGTCTCTCGAGAAACGATAAACCGGAAGCAGCTGGACAAAAATAATGATAACTCCATAATAATTTTGAGTTGTAGTCTTGTTAGGTTGTTTACATTTGCATGTGGCAGCGCTTCAATACATCGTCATTATCGTGTTGATCCTCAATCTTTCAAGTGCTATATTGTACTCCGCTTCTCCATCTGGGATTTCGAATCCGAATTCATCCTCCATCGCCATGATGATCTCCACCTGGTCTAGGCTGAACCGACCCGGGAACAGACCCCCATTCAGAAACACCGCCATTCAGAAACCCGGTTAGGGTTAGGGTTAGGGGTTAGGGTTAGGGTTAGGGTTAGGTTTAGGGTTAGGTACCGTTCGGGGGTAATTGGGTGATTTAACATTGAGTTGATGAGAAACGGTGGAAGATCCCATTACCCCCCAACAAAAACAATTTCTTATCAAGGTGATGAGATCCCGGATTAATGGAATTGATATGTCTGTGGATGTGTTGGGTGATACGTTGTTGGGTCTTCACCCAATTTCCCCAAACCGCCACCAGGGGGTGCTGTTTTTTCACCCCAATCCAGTAGGGGTCGCTATAATTCACCCAATATCCACCCAATATACCAATATACTATCAATAACAGTGAACTTTTCCCTAACCCTATGACCCCACCCCAAAAACCCCAAAGAGCCTAACCAATGATATATCAATTCCACATCAATTATCCCTAACTATTCCTAACCCCACTAACCTATGACCCCCACCCCAAAACCCATCAAGAGCCTAACCAATTACATATTAATTCCACATCAATTATCCCTAACCCCCTAACCTATGACACCCACCCCAGGTGGTGTCTGGTAGGGTTGCTAGGGGTGGTGTCTGGTTTCTAGGGGGTGGTGTCTGGTTGCTAGGGGGTGGTTTCTAGGGGGTGGTGTCTGGTTGCTAGGGGGTGGTGTCTGTTGTGGTGTCTGGGGGTGGTGTCTGGTTGCTAGGGGTGGAGCAACCAGACACCAGCCCCTAGCAACCAGACACCACCCCCTAGCAACCAGACACAACCCCCTAGAAACCAGACACCACCCCCAGACACCACCCCCTAGCAAAATACGTATGACCCCCAAACTTTAGTAAGGCTTCATTCGAGGCCTCCGCCCAGCTAACTATCAACCTCCCTTTACTGTTCACCCAATTACAAGTTACCACCCTAACCTTTTTCTACATGAGTCAGGAATCAAGCTCTGACATGTGTGGCACCTCACTGCTGACCTCCATGGTCATGGGACTGTTGGAATCGAAAGAGAGAGCTCGACCCCTGACCAAAGTTGTGTTTGCAGGCCTACTCCTGTCTAATTTCGGGTAAGGGTGGTCCAAACGGTCCGTCCTTCACGGTCACGTCCCCTAGGGTTTGCAGAACACGTGTATACATTTCGGGGAGCTATGGCCTGTCATTCGAATGGTACATAGAGGTATACCCTCTAACACCATAGTGAATGTGAAAATGCTAACCCTAATTTTGAGAACAGTGAGTCTGTGTGCGTTCGTCTGATCGAGAGCTACACGTGGACGTGTGGCATGCCCCTTTTTGACCTTTGTGGGCGGAGTTATCGTGCGTCAAAGTGTAATTTTATAGATGGGTTAGTGTTGCAGGGGTCTTTTGGGCGTGATTATCATGGAGATTGACAAAGATTGAACAAAGATATATCGTAAATGGGGGGTCCTTTTCGCACAGACAGGACGTTTTCTGAATCGTGAAGCCGAGCCCAATCTGTCGGTACCGGCGTCGAGCCGGTGCTGTGCACGGCTGTCACGTGGTTTCGAAAGAGCAAGCCCCTCTCCTAACCAAGGCTTCGATTACGGCCTTCTGCTGTCTAAGAGCTCAGAACTCAGGGGGCGAGGGTCCAAGGGGCCCGTCCTTCGAAGGGCACGTCCCCTGTTGTTCAGCAAACAAGTGTATGAAGGTTGTTGAGCAGAGATTGATTCTATCTCCAATGGTTTTAAAAAAGGGATTGACACAATAACATGTAAAGCTAACCAAGCTCCTATGTTTTGAGGGCTCAGGCCAGTTGTGCAGGGCTCCGGGCCTAGTGCTTAGAATATAGCAGAGATCACAGCCCTGGGTACGTTTGATCCGAAAAACAGACCATAGACGCCATCCAGGTGGTATTCAGAGGCCCCCAAGTATCACAAAGATGCCACCCATTTTAGTTTCGAAACCCTAACCCTGACCTTTGGCCTGCCATATGTCAGGTCATGGGGTCCCGCAGGTGTTCAATCACCATCCATTCTTTGCAGAATTCTCTGCTGAACGCGTAGACATCTGCATTATGATCCTAGCATGTGCGGTTCACGAGAGGTCAATCAAAGTACGTATGACCCCCAACGTTTGACAAGGCTTCATTCGAGGCCTCCGCCCAGCTAATTATCAACCTCCCTTTACTTTTCGCCCAATTTCTAGTTCCCACCCTAACCTTTTTATGATCCTAACCAAAAAGTTTCAAGACCATAACCCTTCCCCCCGGACACGTCTCGGCAAAACCAAGAACATTTTCCGACTCAGTGTGAAGAGCCGAACGCACCCATGTGTGTTGCTGCGCACACAGATGTCAGGAAGTGGGTGTAAAAGCCTACTTCCTGTCCCCAGCCCCCAGAAATCTTCTGGGAAAAACCGAGACCATTTTCCGACTCAGAACGACGAGGCGAGCGCGCTGATATGTGTTTGCCAGCACACGGACTTACGGTTCTCTTAATTGGCTAACCCTAGGGTTAGTTTTCAATGCGCGATAGCTCTTGAACGATACGTCCGTCAGACAAGTAATTGACGTTGGCGTGTCCAGCTTTCCGAGGCCTACGATCCGATATGTCCGCCATTGTCGTGCGACCCCCGTAGCCCCTAACCCTAACCCTAGGTAACCCTAGTGTTACCTGATCGAAAGGCTTATAGACATACCGATGCTAGGAATGTGTTTTTGGTTGAAATGCTAAATTTAAAATTGAGTACCAGAAGCGAGCCACATATCATCGCGTTCGTCTTATCGATAGCTACGCGTGGACGTGTGGCATGCCCCTTTTTGACCTTTGTGGGCGGAGTTATCGTGCGTCAAAGTGTAATTGTATAGATGGGTTAGTGTTGCAGGGGTCTTTTGGGCGTGATTATCATGGAGATTGACAAAGATTGAACAAAGATATATCGTAAATGGGGGGTCCTTTTCGCACAGACAGGACGTTTTCTGAATCGTGAAGCCGAGCCCAATCTGTCGGTACCGGCGTCGAGCCGGTGCTGTGCACGGCTGTCACGTGGTTTCGAAAGAGCAAGCCCCTCTCCTAACCAAGGCTTCGATTACGGCCTTCTGCTGTCTAAGAGCTCAGAACTCAGGGGGCGAGGGTCCAAGGGGCCCGTCCTTCGAAGGGCACGTCCCCTGTTGTTCAGCAAACAAGTGTATGAAGGTTGTTGAGCAGAGATTGATTCTATCTCCAATGGTTTTAAAAAAGGGATTGACACAATAACATGTAAAGCTAACCAAGCTCCTATGTTTTGAGGGCTCAGGCCAGTTGTGCAGGGCTCCGGGCCTAGTGCTTAGAATATAGCAGAGATCACAGCCCTGGGTACGTTTGATCCGAAAAACAGACCATAGACGCCATCCAGGTGGTATTCAGAGGCCCCCAAGTATCACAAAGATGCCACCCATTTTAGTTTCGAAACCCTAACCCTGACCTTTGGCCTGCCATATGTCAGGTCATGGGGTCCCGCAGGTGTTCAATCACCATCCATTCTTTGCAGAATTCTCTGCTGAACGCGTAGACATCTGCATTATGATCCTAGCATGTGCGGTTCACGAGAGGTCAATCAAAGTAGATATGACCCCCAACGTTTGATAAGGCTTCATTCGAGGCCTCCGCCCAGCTAATTATCAACCTCCCTTTACTTTTCTCCCAATTTCTAGTTACAACCCTAACCTTTTTATGATCCTAACCAAAAAGGTTTAAGACCATAACCCTTCCCCCCGGACACGTCTCGGCAAAACCAAGAACATTTTCCGACTCAGTGTGAAGAGCCGAACGCACCCATGTGTGTTGCTGCGCACACAGATGTCAGGAAGTGGGTGTAAACGCCTACTTCCTGTCCCCAGACACAGGGGGCACTTGGGGGGTTACTGTCTGGGGAGGCACTGGGGGCCAGTGGGGGACACTGGGGGGGCACTGTCTGGGGAGGCACTGGGGGGCACTTGGGGGGTGGGCACTGTCTTGGGAGGCACTGGGGGGACACTGGCTGGCACTGTCTGGGGAGGCACTTGGGTGGCACTGTCTGGGGAGGCACTGGGGGGACACTGGGGGGGAACTTGGTGGGTCAATGTCTGGGGAGGCACTGGGGGGACACTGGAGGGGCACTTGGGGGGTCAATGTCTGGGGAGCCACTGGGGGGACTGGGCTTATTCTGCTTATTGGGCCTTTCATTCATTATGTTTGATAGTTTATTGTTTGCATTGACATGCATATAATTCCAAATCCATTCATTTTATCCTAACCCGATCAACCTATCAAAACCAAGACATTCCCCTTACTCGTCAAGACTGATTGGGTAAACCTGTGGTTAGGGTATTTAAGGAAAGCAGGGAGCACATGGTGTTCTTTTCGATCATCTTGAGAGGAGAGAGCTACCAATCGAGAGGTTAGTTTTTGGTAAAATTATGTTTATGTTAATTATGTTATGTTTCAAATGCACTATAAAAAGTGTCTTATTTGCAATCTGAAATCTTTATCTTTATAATAACTTTACAGAATGGAACCTACACCACCACCACCACCACCACCACCCCCACCACCACGCCGCCCCCGAACCCACTCCAACCCCCCTCCTGAGCAGTTGGCTCCCCCCGCCACGCGCCCAGATCCCCCGGAGCACGAGGAGGAAGCGGTCGAGTCTCTCCCAGTCCCCATACCCGATCCTCTCCCAGCCCCAATACCCGACCCTCTCCCAGCCCCCATACCTAACCCTGACGATGAGGAGGACGATGAGGAGGACGATGAGGAATTTGAACTCCAGGTCAGAGGCAGGAGGAGGTATGAGGTACTCCTCATATACCTCCGATTTCTGGAGGCCAGACAGCGAGCCCTGAGGAGACGCCGTCAACGTGCTGCCTCCGGAGGATCTGGAGCAGCCTAAAAAAATATGTTTTTTTTTTTTTTTTTGCTTTTGTTAAATAAATGTTGTTCCTTTTACACCTAAATCTGAGTCGTCCATTTAGGATTAGTCTGTTTTTTCCTCTCCAAAGAAATGGTAATATCATGTAGTGATATCATGGGTTAGGGTTAGGGTTAGGATTTGATAAGATCATGGGTACCCAATTCCATATCAAATCCATGCATTCTTCCACGTCGACCACACCAATCCAAACACTTGCCTTCACCCAACATCTTATCAATTCCCTTTTTAATATAGCCCAATTACTGACACCAACCCTAACCATATTATAAACAATTAAACCTAATTTGTTTCACCTGCTGGAAGAGTATATAAGGGGGGGGAAGTGCCATGTGCTTCAGTCATTGTCTGCACTGAGAGAGAGAGAGACAGAGCTGCAAGCTGCAAACTACAAACTCAACGTACAAACAATTGAACTGCATCAACTCATCGACATGCCTGTGAGTTAATATTCTATATTTTTGGGGCCATGGTTAGGTTTTTGCTTAGCAACTTCTTGGTTTCTTGGATGGTGCTGTATTTACAAGGAGAACTGATTTTCAGTTTCAACATGTGTGTACATTTTGGGGAGCAGATAATAATTATATTATAAATGGTTTTAAAAGGGGATGGATTTCTGGAAGAAGAATTCAACAATGGAAAACCTTTCAATGAACTGTACTAATCCCAATGTTTTACTTTTGTTTTAGGCTTCCGTGGATAAAGTTGCGTGTCCAATCTGTGAGAAGGTGGTCTTTCTCACCTCTCACCTGAAGAAAGGACACAAGATAATCAATACAGAGGAGAGGCTTCTCCTTCAGGACTATGCATATGGAAGGTAAAGTTGACTCCTGCAGTGTTATTGTTTAATGAGAAAATTAATATTGTGTAATGGTGTAATACGCTTTCTACACTGGTTTTGCTTACCTTGTATACATTTATATTGCAACTGTAGAGTCCATTACAAGGACTACACCACATGCCCAATATGTGACAAGAAGAAGGTCAGCAGGATTGACAAGCACCTGGCTGATGTACACCAGATAGAAGTAAGTTAATTATGTGTGCTTGCCACTTAAACCTTACCATTGGTTTTGCGAAGAAAGCTGAAAAACGTCTGCTATGTTATGGTTAGGGTACATTGCACTGTTATTGGGCCAATTTTAACCTGTTGCTTTTCAACAGGGGGACGAAAAAAAGCGCTTGGCGACAGCAGCCAAGCGCAGCCTGACGATGTCAAAACTGAGTGACCTACGGGCCACTGGTGTGGACATGGTCAGCCAGATAGACATATTTGAAGGAGGTAGGTCCAATTACCGTTCCAATTGTATGTATACTTGTGTTGTTTAAAGTCAACTACATTAATAATGCTTTTTTTAACAGCTGCAGCTCAGCTACAGGCCCAGAAACCAGGCCCAGCACCCAGCGCCCAGGCCCAGGCCCAGAAACCAGGCCCAGCACCCAGCGCCCAGGCCCAGGCCCAGAAACCAGGCCCAGCACCCAGCGCCCAGGCCCAGGCCCAGAAACCAGGCCCAGCACCCAGCGCCCAGGCCCCTCCTGGTCACCAGGCCAACCCCACCCACCTGAGTAAGAACGATCACATTTCCAATTGTAAGAATACTTGTGTTGCAAAAAACTACATTAATAATGTTTGTTTCAACAGCCACACCTGATGAGGTGGATGAGGTGGATATGCTGGATGAGGTGTGCAGGTCCCTTGACCTGCTTGGGCCTGTATCCCACTCTAGTGAGCGTAAGTGCAATTACTGATCCAATTGTGAGAATATACAATTGTGTTTTGTGTCCTTACATCTAGATTCACAATGTTTGTTTCAACAGCTCCAGGTGTCGACATGGCACCTGTCACCTGCAGGATGACACCTCTGAATCCATCAACATCAGGCGTCAAATGTGAGGGCAATAATTGATCCAAATTGTAAGGTTAATTGTGTTTGACAGCAAAGATATCCATATTAATGATGTTTGTTTCAACAGGTCTGCCTACCGACCCCCCTGCAGGTCTAAAAGGTGAGAAAAAATATTCTTCAAGTTAGGGTCTTTTGCATTTATGGGGTTATTTAACATAGGGATTGATATGAAGTTGTGCCTGACAAAATCAATATTGAATAATAAGGATGTTTGACAGCTAAGATATCTATCTATATTAATTATGTTTCTTCAAACTCAACCCCAGTCTGCTCGCAGTCGGCCTGCGTGGAAATGCGGGCCGAGTTTCAGCGGCTTTTGGGGGAGAACGTGGAGATGAGGAGGAGGCTACATGAGCTGGAAACATTTAAAAAGATCCACCTCACCCCGGTCAAGGGGCTGGCCGGCAGAAAGGCCACAGAGAAGAACAATAACATACAGGGGGAGGGCCTCTCTTGTAAGTATCCTTTTCATTTTTACATTTTTTTAACTGGAATTTGTTAGTAACTTTGACAATTTACGACATCTTGACGTGTGTCCTTTTGATATGGAAAAAAAATAATCCTGTATTCACTCACAAATGTGTTTCTGTCAACAGCCGTCATCATTGAGGATTGGGTGGAACACCTGATCTCATTGAGACAGAATGACCCGAAACACCGGGACAACCAGCAGCAGAGAGGCAGGCGTGCAGCGAAGGTGTGCAACAGCCTGGGTTGTCTGGGGAAAGCCCACCTCCGCCCCCTCCTAGATCTGGACAAGATCAGAACGTAGGTAGAGTTCACAGAGTTTCCACCAAAGACTAACTCCTTAGTTTTTAACTCATATATTGTCTTTTCACAGCTTCTTTAGAACAATGTCTGCATCGGCCAAACCTGGCACCCTCAAGACATATGTTCTTGATTTTGGGGGCTTCCTGAAACATATAAAAGGTGTCCCAGCATTCCGAAAACAGTCCAGACTGTCCCACCTAGAGCTGGACAGCATTGAGTACAGCTTGTCTGGCATGACGAAGAGCCTCACGGCTCCCATGATTGCCAACAAGTATGCAGTCCTCGTAAAGAAATCGAGTGAGTGTATTTACAGACCGTAAAGTCATAGAGAATACTGTGTCTTGGACAAACCAAAAAACTATGAAACACAATGCCACAGCACACAGTAAGACCTTTATCTTAAACTAATTGTATGCATTTCTATACAGACGAGGAACTCGATATTAATTCTGAGCTGCGGTTCCTGGAAATCGCCAAGGAAAAGCTGCCGGTGCTGCTCGGTAAGTAAACTTGTAAAGAAATATGCCTTTGAAGAAAGATATAATGATACTTACCAGTGGACCTGCAACAAAAGGAATATTCAACACAAGTTGATATGTGTACCGCTTGTTAAACAAATGCCAAGTTTAAACTCTATTTTCTTTTTAGAACAACTCCAGGCCTGTTTCCAAATAATCACATTGAAGGAGATACATGGGCTCCTGGCCGGATACCTCGCAATCACACACGGCCATCGGGCCGGTGTGTTTAAAAACATGCAGGTGTCCGAGGTCCATGCAGCAAAACCTTGCAAGGGCGGCTTTGTGATCTATGTGAGTCAAGACTTCTAACGATTCCATTATCAATGTGTATTTTTGTGTTACCATTATATTGGTAGAATTATTGGGGCCCCTGTTCCACATTTCATTAAACTAAAGAGGTTTCTGTGATCAGGGTTAGTATGGAGACACTTTTTTGGGTGGAAAACTTAATTGATTTGATAAGAAATGGTTTTCCCAACTTCTTATCAAGCCTAACATCA